>NW_006434719.1:117152-146820 GCF_000325575.1 Pteropus alecto | reverse complement strand
TGTTTCTTTATTTTTTTCCAGGCTATATTTCAAACAGTTTCAAAATTTTCTCTGTCTACTATCTTTCACTTGTAGAAAATTTTCAGTTATCTACTGCTATCTAACAAACTGCCACAAAACTTAAAACAACAAACATTTTTTTTTTTCATAATTCAGTGAGTCAGATTCACTGATTCATCATTCAATGATTCAGCTGCTCATTTTGGCAGTTCTCCTGATGATTTGGTGATCATTTCACCTGGTATTTTTAAGTGTCTGTAGTTATTTGGTGGCTCAGTTGAGGTAGAGGATCTAAAATGGCCTTGCTCCCATGTCTGGGGCCTTGGCAAAGATAACGAAGGCTTTCTCCACATGGTCTCCTTATATTTCAGTAGCCTATGATTTTTTTTTTTTTTTATGTGTTAGTGTTTCACGAAGGCATTGAACAGAAGCTGAAATGCCTCTTAAGGCCTAAGTGCTGGAGTTAATAGACTATTGTTTCTGTCACATTTTATTGCTAAGGCAGTCACAGGCCAACTTTGATCCAAAGCATGAGGAAATAGACTCCATCTTTTGGAAGGAGACTCTCATGGTAAAATAACGTCACCATTTTTTTTTCTGCCAACCATAGGAAGGGTTAATTCAACACAGAGTTTATCTCTTGCTCTTTCGAAGTGGGGCTCACATAGCTACAATACAAAAAATCATACCCTCAGAAAGGAGAACGAAGAAAATTCTCTCTGAAGAAGCTTTGGAATGTAAATGGAAATGGAAAGAAACAGGAACAGAAGGACTATGCAGTCTTGGACATATGGGAACTACTCAAAGTTTCCAAGTATCAAAATAGTCTGATGCTTCTAGGTTAATCTGGTATTCATAAATCTCATTGCTTCGGATAGCTTACAAAAATGTATGGAATTTCCTACAACGTTAAATATGTGTGCATTTGTGTATAATTCTGGGTGGAGGAAAATTGTTCTTATAGATTCTCAAAGGTGTCAGGATCTCAAAAGAGTTAAGAACCACAGTATTTTGGAAAATTAAATCATATTTCACAAAGGGAATTTTTTCTTCTTCTTCTTTTTTTTTTTTGTTTCTAGGATTTTCAAGGGATTTAGCAGGAATAAACAAGATGTTCTGAAAGAAAACATCATGTTTAGGCAAAGAGTGTTAGTAGGCTAGACCAGTGCTGTGGAAAAAAGATACAATATTTTTTTGTAGGTTGGTTTTCTAGATTTTGGTAATGTAGAAGAGGTTAGAGCTAGGGATCAGGGCAAAAGTGAATTTCAATATCTGGCTGTCTGGCCATTTTTCACTTCTAACAATATATAAACCAGTCTGAAATAAAGTGTTTAAATAATGGAATAATCTCACCCCTGCATAACTCCATAATTTTCTTCCTCTCAAAGGAGAACCACCCTGAGCTGCCTTTGATTAAGTTAAAGCAGGATGAGGTGAATGTCTCCTGGGAGCGTCTCCATGGTCTGGCTCTCCAGAGACAGAGGACACTGTCCAATGCTGCAGACCTCCAGAGATTCAAAAGGTATGAATCTGGGCACTGCATTATAGGAAACTCTTCAATAGCATTGTTTTTAACTTGTGTTAGCATCTGTGTACTATTAACAATTAGTGGCTGATACCTCAAAACAAAGAAAATTGTGTGCTTGCCTTTAAAGTAACAAGGGAAAGGGTAGTTAAAAACAAAAACAAAAAACTGTTACCCACTCTATATCCAAGTTGTGGTGATTGGAACCCAAAGCAGTAAAAATAGCACTGGTAAATTAGTGGTGGAAGTTCTGCAGAGGCAAAAAAGCAGATTAAGAATTGGAGTTGGGAAAAAGAAAGAAATTCACTAAGAGTTGGCCCAGATATGGGAGATATATCTGGAGGCTGAATTGTCAGGATGCCTAAGTCTCTATATATTAATGGAAAACATTAAAAGCAAGAACTTTTTACATTACTTTTTGCTAGAGTATAGGAAGACAGGGAAATTTCTAATTGAATGAACTAGACTGGGCCTTCCTGTGGGCTCTGTTTGCCCTGGAATACCTGCCATCTTCTTTTGCTGGAGCTCATGTGAATGTCTGGCAGGGATGTGACTGAAGCTATTCAGTGGATCAAGGAGAAAGAGCCTCAACTAACCTCTGAGGACTATGGAAAAGACCTTGTTAGTTCTGAGGCACTGTTTCACAGTCACAAGGGATTTGAGAGAAATCTTGCAGTCATGGATGACAAGGTAAGCCACGTTTGGAGGAATGTCTGGAAGAGATATTTGATGATTATCTTGCCTCCAAATTCACTATTTCAATGAAGTAGAAATTCTGTGGCCCTTGAACATAACTCTTCTTTTTGGTTCATAACTTATATGTGAATATTAGGTAATTTTTATTTTTTAAAATTATTTATATATAAATATACATCTATGTTTTTTTATGTGTTTTATGTGCCTCTGAGTTGACTCCTTCTCCTGGAGACCCTGTGAATAAATGAGTGATGTCCATAATGGCATGTCCTCAACAGCTCTGATCAGCTCCTGTAGACTCATGCTTATGGTTTCTTTTATGCAATCAATCTACCTCATATTTGGTCTTCCTATTTTCCTGCTGCCTTCTACTTTCTCAGCAATACTGTATTTTCCAAAGAACCCTGTCTTCTAATGATGTGCCCAAAGTAAGATACTTCCAGTTTTGTCATTTTTGCCTCCAGTGATATTTCAGGCTCAGTTTGCTCCAAGATTCACTTATTCATGTTTCTGGCAACCAGGGTACCTGTAGAGCTCTCCTCCAATAACACGATTCAAATGAGCCATTTTTTTTTATCAGCTTTTTTCGATGTCCAGCTTTCACATCTGTACATAGTTATCACTAATACAGGGGTGTGGATGATCTTAGTGTTGGTCTCTAATGACACATCTTTGCTCTTGGTGATCTTTTCTAATTGCTGGCACTCCTAATCTCAGCCTTCTCTTGATTTCTAGGTTGCAGCCTCCATTTGAATTGATGACCGAACCTATAGAAGCAAAATATTTAACAATTTCAATGTCTTCATTGTCTAAGTTAAAGTTGTGTATTTCCTCTGTAGTTTGAATTCTTTTCTCTTTGTGAATTCAAATGCAATCCCACTTTAGCGCTTTATTCTTTCAATTTCATCAGAAGTCATTTCAAATTATTGCTACTTTTTGCCAGTAGGATGGCGTCATCTACAGATCTTGTTATTGATATTCCACTAATTTTCACACCCTCTTCTTTGAGTCCAGCCCAGTTTTTCATATATCTTTTGCACATAAGTCACATAAATAGGGAGAGAAAATGAACCCTTGCCTGACAACTTAACCTATAAGAAATTATTCTGCCACTTCATATTCTTTCCTGACAGTGGCTTCTTGTCCACGATTCAGGTTATACATTAGGACAACCAACAACTGAGGCACACCCATTTCTTTCAGAGAAACCCATAACTTTTCATAACCCTTGCAGTCAAATAAAATAAAATAAATTTTAAAATTGAATTTCTTGATTAAAAAACAATAACAAAAATATACCTCCTAGAACGGTTTCCTAATTTCACTCAGGGCCTTGTGGTCAGAGCACTTTCCTTCCAGTTTCTTCTTTTGCAGTTGAATTCTGTTTCTTTTTGTTCATCACTCAGTAAGTAAGGGAATAAATTCCTTGTTCCCCTTTTATAACAAACTCAGAGACATTTGAGCATATTACTAAATCTACCTTGGGTTTCTCTTTTGAAAGCTGAAAAATCTCAGTTCCTATACCTAGAGGAGTAGACATAGGCATGCTAGAATTTGGAAAAAGCTTGTATTCTTGAATGATTCCCATACTTACTTCTTTCCCTTTTAACTTTAACCATAACTTAAACCAATTACTCCTGAGCATCTACAGCAGCATCAGCCCACAGGAAGATCTCCACTTGCTGTTCTTTAATCATAGCTCTGTCCTTGAGTCCAGTTTCTGAAAACTGTGTCACAATTCTCCTTCTTTTATTCTTGCTTATTTAAGTCTTTTGTCTTTCTTCCTAATGATGAATAATAAAATCCGATGACTTAATGAATAATGATGATGAAATCCCAAACCCAAGATAATACCTGATTTTGGTTAGATTTAATTAGAGAACTAATGGTTACATGTGGAAAGTCACCATGTTCATAGTTTTACCCTTGTAACTCTGCTACTCAGGAATTGTGCTCAAAATGGTTTATCCTTATTGGTATTTATTGTCCTCCTAGGCGGAAGAGTTTTTCTGATTACCACAATTATATTTACGGAAACAGTATAGAAGGAAGTAAAGGACAGACTTAGGTCTAAACCTTGCTTCTGACTTTTGCTAGCTGAGTGATCCTGAGCAAATAAAATACTTTACTTCTTAGTTTTTACATAAAAGGGGACTAAGAATAGTTTGTACTTTATAGTATTATTAAGGGAAGTCTATAAAACAAGAAAATGCATATGAAGTGCTTAGTACAATGACAGACAAAAAGTGCTCAGTAAATTATTATTATTATTATTATTATTATTGTATATGAACATAAATATATTGATTTAAATATATTACTAAGTATTATTGTTTACAAGATTATTTTGTAACATCTCCTCAATAAAATTTTGCTAGGAATCAGAGTGCTTGGATTTCCCACTATGTTTTTTTTTTCATCCTAAAGGTGAAGGAGTTATGTGCCAAAGCAGACAAGCTGAGGCTTTCTCATCCTTCAGATGCACCTCAGATCCAGCAGATGAAAGAGGATCTGGTCTCCAACTGGGAACACATTCGTGCCTTGGCTACCAGCAGATATACAAAGCTGCAGGCTTCTTATTGGTGAGGAGTCCCTCTTCTTTATTTTTCTATCTATCTCTACAAGGTTCAGGCATAATACCAAAAACAAAAGAATGAAAGCAGTAAAACAATGAGGGCCCCAGACTTCCTGCCTGCTGAGCAAATGCAAAAGAAATTTTAACTTGCCAAAAGAAATCTTTTGCAGGTGATATAATACTTAGCATGACACCTCCCCGCACCTGCCCTCTTTCTGTCTTCTTCAGTTTGTATAGTTGTAGGATGCTATGAAACGGCTCATGGAGCTAGAAAAGCAGCTAAAGAAATATCAAACTCCTGGCCCTAGTTAAGGAACTGCAAGAAATTTCCAAGCTGAAGAGCATACAAATAAGTCTAGAATTATTTCTTGAATGTGGGTTGGCTTGCCAAAAAACTGGGTAGTTAATTTTACGGTTAGTTGTTAAATTGCCCGAAATGGTGTTTATCTTACTGTTATGATTTAAATTCAAATGCTGAGCACTTAATTTTTTTGAATTGTTTTTTGTTTTTTATTAATAAGGTTAAGAGTGAACTAAGATACAAGAGGGCTCCTAACCCTATCAATATTCCCTAACTCTTTTCACAAGGTGCTTCCTGTCATTTATGTTATGTGATTATTTATAGGCTTCATTGGGAGTACTCTATTCTGCTTCAAGTGCCTCTGGGATAGGTGTGAACTCGTGATGTTGGAGATGTAATGCCTCTGTGCCTCACCACACAATGGCACACCTACTCAAGGAATACAACCCAGAGAAAAGGATTTAAACTTGCACCACTAAAGGAATAGGGAGTAAATCAGGGAAAGGGGAAGGGTAGGATTAGAGTGAGGAACATATCTCACATTTTAGCTCAACCCAATCCTAACTCTCCATCCAAAGTCCATTTACACCTAGTCTCTCCTCCCTGGCCTTTACCTTACCTTTCCTACAGGTACCAACGATTCTTATCTGACTATAATGAGCTCTCAGGATGGATGAAGGAGAAGACTGCTCTGATCAATGCTGATGAGCTGCCCACAGATGTGGCTGGTGGGGAAGCCTTACTGGACAGGCATCAGCAGCATAAGGTAGAGGGAAAAGTCCTCCCCATTAAGAGGAAAAGGGAGGTGCCAAGAATACCAGAAGTTTTCTTGCTGAATGTTAAGACATTTTGTCTTGTCGCCACAGCATGAGATTGACTCATATGATGACCGCTTTCAATCTGCTGATGAGACTGGTCAAGCTCTGCTGGATGCCAATCATGAAGCCTCTGATGAAGTTTTAGAAAAGGTAATTAATTTAACCAAATTTGTAAAATTTTGATATATATTTAGCTCTCACTTAATTTCATAATAATAGAATAATCTCTGAATGGGAAGAGAATAGAAGTTATATTAACATATTAGTAATATGAACCCAACTTTCACACTGTTTTCTTCATGTACAGCTTTAGCCAATTTAGTCATTGAAATTCTTAGAACATGATGTGCACTTCCTTACCGCTGAATCCTTGTTTTATCAACCTACCTAGTTTCATCAATGCAACATCTACCTAATTTGAAACCTCCATACCATCTTGTCTTGTCACATATGCTCTGTTTTATCACTTTCCCATGCTCATCTCTAGATTGTGAATTCTATGAGAACTGCACCTTATTCATCTTTGGGTTCCCTAAGGTGCCTGGCACGGTGTCTGGCACATGACCGGCAAATTGTATCTTTTCTTCTTTCCTTTATGCAAGCGGTCCTCAACCATTTTGGCACCAGGAACTGGTGCTCCTATGAGCATCTAATGCCTGATGATCTGAGGTGGAGCTGAGGAAGTGATGCTAGCACTGGGGAGCAGCTGCAAATATGTTTCACTCACTTATTCACTACTCACCTTCTGCTGTGTGTCCTGGTTTCTAATAGACCACGGACTAGTATTGGTCCACAGTCAAGGGGTTGGGGACCACTGCTCTATACAATCTCAAATCAAATTGATTCTCCTCTTTCTATGTTTTTTTTTTTTTTTCAAATTCGCATTAAATAACAGGAAACCTTTGAACACTCAGAATTCCACTGAATGAACAATCAGGTTTGCCAGCATCCTAACCTCCTGAATCACAGAGACTCACCTCAACCCCCCTCACCCCTGATAGAGATTTTTGCTTCAGTCACAGAGTCACAGGAACTCCTTGGGATGATAATTAAAATTTGCAGGTTTCTTTGCATTTCATTGAATTTCAAGCACAGCTTCCAGTGTTGTGTGATGAATGAGGTTGAGATAACCATAATTTGAATTCCTCCAGTACTCTATGGGATAATTATAGTATGGATTTTATTATTAACGATTTTCTGCCAAAGGAATAGTAGGATCTTAAGTTCTTTAAAACCTATCTATTATTCTGGAATTCTGAGAATTTGTGCTGCCTTTTTAATGGACTTAACACAGAAGCTATGATAACAAGTTGGAATTTCTTGGTAGATGCTTGGGCAGAAACAGAGGCTTTTTGTGGGTTTGATAATGCTATTTTCTCTTTCCTCAATGGTTCTTATTTGCTTTCAGAATAAAATACAAACTTCTGAGTCCGATAATTAAAGTGCTCTATGAACTTGAAATTTATCAAGTGTCCACTTCTTTTAGGATCTGCACTTTTCTCTGGAGCACATTGTACAATCTAACAATTACTTACAGTTATTACTTGCTTGCAACATTATGTTCTCCTACAATCCTAACCCCTCTTCCCCACCCTCTCTATCTCTGTTTGATATATATACTTTCCATGCTTCTACTCTCTGGGTCTTCTAGTCAAAATTAATCTTTTTGTTTGTTTGTTGTTTGTTTGTTTATACATATTAAATGTGCTGTACTTCTTTTATGATATTATCCTATTTTTTTTACTACAGTTATTTGCTTAAATATTGAAGCCTTAAGAGACAAGCCCATTTCCTGTTCAATTTTGTAGCTTTCAAAAGGCCCTACATTTGTTAAGTGCTCAGTAATGTAGAATAAAATAATTAATTAAATATCTCCCTTGTACATTATCTCTTCCTTTCCAAAGATGGCAATACTTGATAACAACTGGGCTGCCCTGAAGGAACTGTGGGTCAGGTGTCATCATCAGTATGAGCAGTGCTTGAACTTGCACCTCTTCTACCGTGACAGCGAGCAAGTGGACAATTGGATGAGTAGACAAGAGGTAATAAGAGGAGTTCAGCAAGTGTCCAGAAATCATTTCTTTACTCTTCATTTGTCACCATGACTACTACCAACACCCTCACAAACACTTCTGAGGTCCTAAGTTTGTCCTAGGAACTGGAGAGTGAACCACAAAGAGAAGAAAGCTCCTATAATTCCTTCATGGACAAATGCATAGAAAAAATACCTAAATACGTAGAAGAGGGATTTTAACCTCAAATGAACATAAGGAAAAATTAATATCAAATTGATAAGAGATCAAGAAGAGAAAATTGTGATGAGTCAGGCAGGGTTAACCAAGAGATTTTCTGGAGGATGTGAGTGGTCTTCTTGAAGCAGCTTTGACTGCTCAGAATAGTGCCTAGATTGGCTGAGAGAATTCAATGTGAATAACCTAGAGACAAAGATGATAAAGTTGTGTGAGAGGTTTGGAAAAAACTCTTAAGCTCTACCTACTCTACTGTTTTGTGATAATTCCCACCTTGTTCCCCAGCTCCCTCACCTCCTTCTTTAGTCCTTGTCTTAGAGATATATCCAAAGGGAATGTTTCTCACCATTGAGGCACAGCTGAGGTATGTTTTTCTGTCTTCTACAGGCATTTTTGGAAAATGAGGACCTGGGGAACTCCCTGGGCAGTGTAAAAGCCCTTCTTCAGAAGCATGACGACTTTGAAGAAGCCTTCACTGCCCAGGAGGAGAAGATTACAGTAAGAAATGGGCCCTGGTTTGGGCGTTGGCTTCATTTCAATGAAGTCAATATCATTTGTATATATCATTTCAATCAACACTTATCCTTAGAATCATTTCTGTAACTATCAGACATTATGTAAGGATTATTTTTAAGAGAAAACATCCAGAAAAACAATAATACTTATTTTTAACAATACATATCTTCTTCTATGAAGCATATTTAGAAAGTTTTTCAAGATTTCATGACATGCTGTTTCGACATGCTCTGCTCAAATTTTGATGAAGTTCATGATTGTCTTTTTTATTTTTTCATTCTAAATAGAAGCTATTGGATACATATTTGATATAGAATTATTTCTTTAAAAAGTTCGAAATATATTTTTTGAAGTTTTTCTTCTCTTGTAGTATCTCTATTAGTTTTCTCTAACAATATTAGGATATCTAAGTAATATGTATTCTTTGCTTTTATTAGCATATCTTCATTTTTGTTCTTCTCATCTAATGCTACTACAATTTTTCTGTGAACCTTAAGTTACACTGTCCCAGAAAAATTGGCCAACATATAAGCAGGGCTCAGAGAAGTGTAAGAAAAACTTTATGGGTCAATATATTGTATGTCTTTGTCTCCTAAGATAGTGCTGGTTTAAACTCACATATATGCGTACATACCACCACCACCACAACAACAAAAATAACAATCAAATTCTAAGTCTTCCCTGTTAAAGTTTAGTCAATACAGAGCTTAATATCATCCTTTATTATTACATACACTTATTCTGCCAATTCTTATCGATAAAAGCTAAAGGTATAAAATAATTTTATTGTTTATAAAATACTATCATTCATTTTAGATTATTTTCTCATTCTTATTTAATTATCAATCTTTACCTCTAGTAATTTTGGGGGGGGGGGCAGAAGGTGGGTTCTGAATAAATATGATTACAAATTTATCTCTGCAATATTGGACTTCTCTCTTTATATAGCTGGAGATATAGATATAGGTATAAATATAAGTACATGTAATAGATGAAGGTTAAATAATAGAGGTAGATATATACATACATAATACATACATACATGACGATAGATAAATGATAGACAGATAGATGATATATAGGTGATAGATAAATAGATGAAAGATAGAT
Organism: Pteropus alecto; assembly: GCF_000325575.1. Lineage (NCBI taxonomy): Eukaryota > Metazoa > Chordata > Mammalia > Chiroptera > Pteropodidae > Pteropus > Pteropus alecto. Next base: position 137,030 of record NW_006434719.1, on the reverse strand, counting down.
AGATAGATAGATAGATAGATAGATAGATAGATAGATGATAGATCAACTGGGCATTGGACATGGCTATGTCAATATAGTGCTTGTCCATGAAGATTTAAGAAGAGATCAATATTCACCTTTCAGTGACATCAGAATTCATTTACTATAACCAAGATATTAAACATATTGTAGCATGCTTGGAATGCTCTGAGCCTTTTGAATAGCCCCAGGCTTAGCACTGGTGCCAAGTCTAAATCTACATCAAACTGGTGAACACCACTCACCCCACTCTGGTGATTTGGTAAGAATTCCCAGCCCCAACTCATGCACAGTTAGAAGCTTTACCTGTGGCTGGTATTGGTCCACGCTGCAGTGTTTCTTGGACAAAATGCAGGGGTCTGCAGGCTCCAAGTGAGCAAGTGCTGGTCTCAGTGTGACTTGAAACTTTTGCTGAGTGAATTAAATGGCCATTTTCAGATTACAACAGGGCACCACCTAATTAGCCCCACAAATGGCACAATCAAAGGATGTTCTCGGCAGGTAATAGAAGCCCCTGGGGCAAATCCCTCTCCGTGGGGATTTGAATGTCAAATTTAATTGAAAAGTAAAAATTAAAAATAGAAAATTAGCTATAATGTAATTTCAGGCTGAAGTTTATCTTCCAAACTGGACAGGAGGAAGAATCCAGACATTGTACACTTGAAACAAATATAATATTGAATGCCAACTGTAATTAAAAATTTAAAATAATAAATACAAATAAAAGTATGCAAATAGATGATAAATAAATTTCTGTTAATTTAAAAATATATATATTGTGGCATGGAGAGGCTAATTGACTTGATAAGGTATATATTTTGAAATACGATTTATAACAAATCAGAAGTAAGCACTTCTCCTATGTTACCATGCTTACTTCTTTGAACAGCTATTCAAAATGTGAGCAATACTCAGTTGTCACTGAGGGAAAACAACTCTGTTTTATTTATTTATTTTTTTAGACATTAGACAAGACTGCAACCAAATTGATTGACAATGGTCATTATGATTCAGAGAACATCGCTGACATCCGAGATGGGGTATGTTCAAGGGCTCAGATGTGTGTCTGCCTGTCTATGCACCAAGAGTCAAGGGAATTGTTGGGGGAATGATAACTAATATAGGCAATGATTCTCATGTGTCCATATTGAGTTTTGCTGACAATGAGTTTGCTTGTGGTTTGGCAGCTATTGGCCAGGCGAGATGTTCTACGTGAAAGGGCTGTCACACGACGCAGATTGTTGGAGGATTCGTTGCTTCTGCAGCAATTGTATCAGGACTCAGATGACCTGAAGAACTGGATCAACAAGAAGAAAAAGTTGGCAGATGATGAAGATTACAAGGTAGGCAGGGTTTTCCAGTCTAGGTCATATTCATCAGGACTTAGTTTCATAGAGCTTTCATAGTCTTAGAGCTGAAAGGACCATAGCTGATAAGCCTCATTTCATAGATGAGGAGACAGAGTCTCAGAGAAGGGCAATGACTCCCCTAAGGCTATATATCTAGTTAAGAGCCAAGAATTTTGTTTTCGTATAGCCTGCTCCCCATCACCCCTTTACTCTGACACAATTCCCAATGGTGCTTAATCGAATGAGGTAAGGAAGGGACTGTTCTTTATTTAGCTATTTCTTGTCTCTTTATACATATTCAGCTCCACTCTGCACTCTTATAGTAGAAACACATTGTATCTAAGCATAACATACATTCAAATTTACTGAAAGTTACTTGGAACTGAAAAGTAACTTGTATTGGTATAATACAGACTTACACAGTTTTGCAGCTAGAAGGGAAGAGCTCCTAATTTTACAGATGAGAAAACCAAGAAAATGAATTGTGAAGTCAATTGTCTTAAGTTATCCCATTATTAACAAGGCAGTTTAATGTAAAGGTTAGAGGCATGAATTCTCGAGAAAGTAAACCTGGGCTTAAAGTTTTTCCCTCTTCTATTTTAGTTTGTTACTTTGGGAAATTCCTGAATTATCATTTTGTCTTAAATGTATACCTCCTATCCTTTTGTTCTTATATCTTTATAGAACTATGAGAACTATTACCTTATCTGTAACTTTTATTCTATAAAACTCAGCAATATGTGCTTATATTCTTTAGAAGAGTTATGGTTCCAGTGAATTTAGGGTAAACAGATCTTTTCTATATGGGACAAAAGGTCGAATGGTACACATACTAGGACAGAGATAAAAAGTTTTTATCTTTCATGACAGCTCTGATTGCTATTTCTTTCATGGAGTGTCATATTCAAATGATCTTCATTTTATTTTGTTCTTTGGATTCCATGTATAAGTGGGTTGGGGGACTGGGTTTCCTAATATTATCTGGCTTTATACTTGGACAAGTACAGTTTCTCCCTTCTATCTTTTTATTAAAGTTAAATTTATATGATAAATAACTCTTGTCCTCAACATGTTTGCCTCTCATTCTTCAAGTAACAGTTTCCTTTTATTTTTTCATCTTGTGTCAGGATACACAGAACTTGAAAAGCCGGGTTCAAAAGCAGCAAGTATTTGAAAAAGAATTGGCAGCTAATAAGATCCTACTCAATAACCTAGAGAAAACTGGCCAGGAGATGACTGAAGGAGGCCACTATGCCTCTGACAGTGTGGCTGCTCGTGTTAGTGAAGTTGAAAGCCTCTGGAAGGAATTGCTGGAGGCTACAGCACAGAAAGGTTAGAAAAAGAGGTTTTATTGAAAGGCTAATACCTAAATTCTGAAACCTAACATTTTCATCTTTACCATCTTGAATTTACCTGGTGACCTCTATGAGAAGAGATGCTATTCATTTTCTTTTTTGTTTTTTCTTTAATGGTCAAGAAATTTTAAATTCATCACACCATATATTTATACAATTTTATGTTTTCTTCATGTATGTAGATTTTTAAAACTAAAACTACTTTTTTTCCCCATTTTTTCCCACTTTTTAATTTTTTTTTTTTTGAAAATACTTCAGGAACCATGAATTCTATATTGTCCATACACCTTAAACTACTGTCCTTAAATTCAGATTTACATATTTTAGTTCTCTAGACATGACAAGATATTATAATCCAGGTTAGTAAATTGGACATTAAAAGACTGTCGGTACCACATGTAATGTTCCTATAATATTTTGTTTTTATAAATAGGGCTTAATGACTTGTTGCTTTTTTCACCTATCTTAAAGTTTTCAGGCTCTGCTGTAGCTCTTTAAAAATGTTTTATGTATCTACTGGAATATCTACATACATATAACCTCACCTCTTACTGTAGACAATCAATTACCATTATTCATACAAATAACGAGGTTCTCTTATTAATATTTTCCCAATGTTCTTTTACAGATGATAAACATTATCTGTAGATATGATTCTGCCCTGGTTATAGAAGAGATACTGATTTTATTGGACATCATTTTGATATTTTGGTTTAGGGAAAAAAATCCAACTTGACTGTAACAATAAGAAATCACTAGTACTCCCTACCATTAAGAGATACAGTAATTGCTTTGCAGAAATAATAAAAATAATTGCTATAAAGTCATAGAATAAAGTTTGTCTGAGAACTGTGTGCACAATAAAGATATTTTCTGGAAAAGAAAATTCTGAGGCATGTCTTGTGATGAAGGCCAGGCACTAAGAGGGGGGCTAGCGAAGTTCTGAGAACAACATTATAAAAATACACTTCAAAATCTCAAACTGAGAGAACCCCAAGTTTTATACTTCTCTTGGAAAGTGAGGTGTTTGGATTTGAATCTCTTTGAAAAAGAAGTCTTAATAGAGAGCAAGGAATTACATATGAAAATACCCAAGCTGTTTATAATCTAACACATTCACTAGGGAAATGAACTTATTGTTTATATTTGTTTTGAGAATCATACTGTATTCAAAAACAAATACTTTCAAAATCTACATATTTAAGGTAATTTCTTGTGTAATCACAGATATTACAGTTATATTTCCCCCACTGGAATTTCAAATTATTATATTGATCCTTAAGTTGATAGAAGGTATGTTATTATATAATGAGGAGCATTTATGGTACCTATCTTATACTTAATGTCTTCTCTCAGGGACCCAGTTGTATGAAGCTAATCAGCAGCTGCAGTTTGAAAATAATGCAGAAGATCTGAAGTGCTGGCTAGTGGATGCAGAGAAGCAGGCTACCTCTGAGGATTACGGGAAAGGCCTAGCTGATGTACAGAATCTACTCAGGAAGCACAGCCTCTTGGAGTCTGGTGTGGCTGCTCGTCAGGTTTGTTGCTAGCTCTTTGACCAGTTGTAGGCCATAACACCTGCATATGCTCTAAGCAAATTCATAATAATAAGTAATTATTATTAAAAGAGAAGATCAAGAAACTAAACGTAAAAATTCAAAAATTTTAGCTGGTAAACAACTTCTTCCCAATATTTTCTCTAATCTAGCCATTCTTCCTGTTGCCTGGTATCTCTTGTAAGAATCCCATGGCTGTAGTTCTGGTTTCTCCAATTTCATTGGCACGCTCTATAAGTAGGTTGTCATTTCTGAAATATGGCTTAAAAACTACTTTCCTATAAATAGTTCTCTTAGCTTGATGAAATGATCTTCAATGAGACAATTCCTCCCACTCCATATCATTGATTTAATTCGATGACCTAACACAGTGAATATGGGAACTGATTCTCTCCATGGTCTCCCCACACCAAACACCCATTTAATTTCTCTCTCAGGATCAGGTAGACATCCTCACAGACTTGGCAACATATTTTGAAGAAACAGGCCATCCTGATGCTGGGGATGTACGGGCAAGGCAAGAGAACCTAGTGTCCCAGTTTGAAGCCCTAAAAGAGCCACTGGCTACCCGGAAGAAGAAGCTCATTGACCTTCTTCGCCTACAACAGATTTGCAGAGACACAGAAGATGAGGAAGCCTGGATCCAAGAAACAGAACCTTCAGCAGCTTCCACTTACCTTGGTTAGTGCAGCCTGAGAAAGCTGAGTCATAAGGAATACTCCAAGGTCTGCAGATTGTTTGAATTTGCGCTCAGATTTCTCTCCTACACTCATAAAAATGTTTTCGATCTTCCTTAAGAAGATTTAAAAAAAACCTCATAATTAAAAGTTTACCTTCTAAACCCAGAAGTGGACAGGGCCATGAAATTAAAGCCTCTGGAAAGAGCTAGACTGCTCAGATTTTTGCTACTTGCTTTAACGTAAGTTATTGCCAAGGTCCTTGGCTGAGCAGCCATGGTTAGTGTCTGAGGTACCAAGAGGTTTGTCTATATTGTCAGGGGCTCCCTTTTTTTTTCTTCTAATTTCCTTCTGTCATAAATATTTGACTCCCTTTACCCCTACTTACCTCCGCCTTTCCCCTCCCTTCTGGTAACCACTAATCCACTGTCTGTGTCTCTGTCACATTTACTTGTTGTTTTCAGTTTTATATCCCACAGATAAGTGAAATCATGTGTTTCAACTTTTTCTGTCTGTCTTATTTAGCTTAGCATGATAATCTCAAGATTCATCCATGTTATTGCAAATAGAATTATTTCATCTTTTCTTATGGCTGAGTAATATTCCATTGCATATATGTACCAATCATGTATCAAAGGACACTTTGGTTGCTTTCATGTCTTAGCCACTGTGAATAATGCTGCATTGAACATCAGGGTGCATATATCTTTGCAGATAAATGTTTTCAGTTTGGGGGAGTAAATGCTCAGAAGAGGGATTGCTGGGTCATATGGTAATTATTTGAGAAACCTTCATACTGTTCTCCACAGTGGCTGTACCAATTTGCATTTCCAGCAGCAGTGTATGAGAGTTCCTTTTTCCATACAACCTCTCCAACACTTATTATTTGTCGTTTTGATGATAGCCATTCTAACAGGTGTGAGTGGTATCTCACTGTGGTTTCAATTTGCATTTCCCTAATAAGTAGTGAAATTGAGCGTCCTTTCATGTGTCTGTGGACCAATTGTATGTCTTCTTGGGAGAATTGTCTATTCTGGTCCTCTGCCCATTTCTTAATTAGATTTGCTGTTGTTGTTAAGTTGTATATATTTTGGATATTAAGCCCTTGTCGGAGACGTTGTTCACAGTTATATTCTCTCATTTGGATGGTTGTCTTTTTGTCTTGTTAATGATTTTATTTACTGTGCAGAAGGATTTTAGTTTTATATAGTCCCATTCATTATTTTTGCTTTTACTTCCTTTGCCTTTAAGGTCAGTTTTATAAAATCTTTTCTAAGTCCAAAGTCCATGAGTTAAGTACCTAGATTTTCTTCTAATGGAATATTATTTCAGGTCTTATTATTCAGGCCCTTGATGCATTTGAGTTCATTTTGGTGTATGATGATAGACAGCAGTATAGTTTTATTTTTTTTTCATGTGGCTTTTTTTTTTTTTTTTTAGACAAGGCAACCCTTGGTTGACCTCACAGATTACAAGGAACTTGTCAGCTCACAATCCCTTATTTTTTATTTATTCATTTATTATTTTTTTATGCCTACAGCACCTGGTCTTCCTAGGTGGTCTCCCATACAAATATTAATGAGGCTTGACTCTGCTTAGCTTCCGAGATCAGACGGGATCAGGCTTGTTCAGGTTGGCATGGCCGTAGACAACTTTCCAAATTTCTTAGCACTATTTTTTGAAGAGGCTTTCTTTCTCCATTGTATGTTTTGGCTTCTTTGTTGAAAATAACTTGCCTGTATATTGGGGTTTAGTTCTAAACTTTCAATTCCATTTCATTGATCTGTATGTCTGTTTTTCTGCTAATACCGTACTTCTGTATTATTGTCCTTTGTAGTATAATTTGAACTTAGGCAAAGTGATATCTCTGGCCTTGCTTTCATGCAAATCTGAAGATTTTTTGTTTTATTTCTTTAAAAAATTCCATTGAAATTTTTATTGGAATTCAATTAAATCTACATAATGCTTTAGGTAATATGTCATTTTAACTATGTTGATTCTTCCAATCCGTGAACCCTAATATCTTTCCACTTCTTTGTGTCTTCTTTAATTGATTTTAATACTGTCTCAGTTTGAGTGTATAGTTTTTTCACATACTTTGTTAAGTTTATTTTTAGGTATTTTATTCTTTTTGTCACAATTGTAAAAGGAATTTTTTTTTTTCTGAAAATTCATTGTTAGAGTATAGGATCACTATGGATTTTTGAACTTTGATTTTGAATTCTGAAACTCTTATTGTATTGGTTTATTATTTTAAATAAATTTTAAGTGGATATTTAGGGTTTTCTATATAGAGAATCATGTCATCTGCAAAAAGTGACATTTGATTTCTTCATTTTCTCTTTGAATGTCTTTTCTTTGTTTTATCTCTCTCTCCTTTTTTTTTTTTTTTTGGCCCAATTGCTCTAGTTAGGCTTTCTAATATTGAATAACAGTGGTGATAGAGGACACCTTTGTCTTGTTCCTGATCTTAGAGTGAAGGTTTTTAGTTTTCACCATTAAGTATGACATTAGCTGAGAGTTTGTCGTATATGGTCTTTATTATGTTAAGGTACTTTCCTTCTATACTGATTTTGTTAAGTGTTTTAAACATAAATAGATGTTGTATCTTGTTGAATTCATTGTCTGCATCTAATATGATCATATAATTTTTATTCTTTATTTTGTTTGCGTGATATATCACATTAATGAATTTGCCTATGTCAAACCATCCCTGTGCCCCTGGGGTGACGCCCACTTGATCATGATGTATAATGTTTTTACTGTGTTGTTATATTAAATTTGCTAGTATTTTGTTTAGGATTTTTACATCCGTGTTTATAAGAAATATAGGTCTATAGTTTTCTTTTTGTGTGTGTTATCTTTACCAGGTTTTTGTATCAGGGTAATGACCAGAGGGCTCCCTTTTCTAACTATATGGGCTATAGTAGCAGATAAAGTACACATTTTCTTCATTTAGAAGCTATTAGTTCATTATTGTCAGTACCAGGACACTTGTATTGAAATATAAATACAATGCATATTTACTATGCATTTACTGGAAACAACTATGAGAGGATGGACAATGGTGACAGTGGAGGACTAGTCTGGGAAAACTTCCTAGAAGAGAAAAGATCTCTTTGAAGGGTGGATGGGCATAGACATTTTCTAGAAAGGCATTTAGTGTGAAGTATAGAGAAGGAAATTTTGGAGAAAAGAGAGATAAAGTGTGATAGGGAGACAGGAAAGATGAACTGGGGATCTTAGAAAATGGAAGAAATAAACAATATGTATTTATTATGTGCATGTTAATGTTAAGCAATGAGTGAGGCACTTTAATAAGTAATTTTTTGTCCATACCAACAAAACTTTTATAAGTAATTTATAAGTAATTTTTGTCCATACCAACAAAACTTCAAAGCTAGTAACATTGTGCCACTTTTATGGTGGAAAAAACCCTAAGTTTAGAGAATTTAATAACTTCCTAAGATGTGGAAATGAGAAGTGGAAGATACTGATTCTTATACCACAGTATTCTGAAATAAAATTGGTTGCATAATATTAGAAGTTTCAGTTGTAGAGTTACTTGCCTTTCTACCTATCTTTCAAAGAGAATAATGATTTATTTATTATTTTTTTGTCCAAAAATGAATTGAATTTTCTTAGTATAAGGAGGCAAGGAGAAAAAGAAAGCTAAGCAGAATAAAATCAGACAAATGCTACAAATTTCAGGAAGCCCATGTAATGATTAAAATCTCAAAGGAAAGAACTTGTAGCTCCAAGGGTTACAGGAGTAGAGTTACTTTACACTAGAACAATACAATACCTTGAAATTATTTTTCTCTGTAGGAAAAGACCTGATTGCCTCCAAGAATCTTCTGAATAGACACGAAGTCATCCAGGCTGACATTGCCAGCCATGAGCTACACATACGGGTGATAACAGAGAGGGGAAACAAAATGGTAGAGGAAGGTATGTATGACTCGGATCGGATTGAACAATAATCTTTTTGCCAAATTTATTAGGAAAGTCTGTTCAACCTTAGGGCCTCAAGGGAATTTAAAGATATCTGATTCACCTTCTCATCCAATGCAGAAATTTCCCTTTGGCATTTCTGATAGATACACTGTTTGTATATTCTAATAATAGGAAGCTACCTACCTCATTAGCTGGCCATTTCTATTTTTTTTATAGGGCCAAAATTATTAAAATAATTATCCTATTAATCAATATGATTTTCTGTAGAAGTTACAGATTTAAGAATTTAAGTTACAAACCTCAGTAACATAAATCAGATGCTTTTCCCATATGGGAACTTCAAAACCTGTAAAGACATGTCTTAGATTCCTAATGTTTTACAGTCTTTATTGTTAATAGCACAATTTCTTTATATAGTCTCAATGTCTCTCTTCCTCCTGGTCTCCCATCTTCAGAAATCCCTACTGCTTAAATATAATGTTCAGAATCAAACATCGTATACAAAGTGATTTAAAAGTAAATTACTTATAGCCAGTATCAAACTATCAAAAGTATGGTTTAAAATTCAGATTGCTGAACAAACGTTCAGATCTTAATTGAATGATTCGAACCTAAATATGTTTATTTGGGATTCCTATTTTACTATAGGGACTCTTTTTTTCTTGAAATCTCTAGCTGTAATTGTGGATTTTATCTATTGTTCTTTTCAATTCTATCACTTTTGTTTCATGTATTTTGATGCCCTATTATTGCATGCATACACATTTAGGCTTGTTATGTCTTCTTGATGCATTTAAATCTTTAGCATGATATAGTCCTCTTTTAACATGATATAGTCCTCTTTATCCATGGTGATACCCTGAATGTTACATTGTGCAACTATAACATAGCCATTCTGTCTTTGATTCATGTTTGTGCAATATGTATTTCTTCATCTTTTTGCTTGTATTCTGTTTTGTTTGTTTGTTTGTTTGTTTTTGATTTTTTTTGGTTAAAGCAGATTTCTTATAGAAAGCATATAGTTAGACTTTGTTTTTATTTTATGCAATCTGGTAATCTCTCCCTTTTAATTTGAGCATTGAGACAATTTACATTTAAAGCATTTATCAATATAGGTAAGTTTAAATCTAACATTTTGCTATTTGTTTTCTCTTTGTCCATTAGTTTCTGATTTCTTCGGATTAATTGTATATTATAATTTCATTTTAATTCCATATTTGTTTATCAGCTATAGTTCTGTGGTGTGTATGTGTACATGCATGCATGCATATGTTTATTCTATGATAGTGATTCTCTAATTTTTGTTTTGTGGTTTTCATAATGCTGATAAGATGTAATTTGCCTATTTCACACTCAGTCTTTTATAAGTGTACAGCAAAGTCTTCTGGAGTCTACATGATGTGTGATAAGGCCATTGCTCTAATGGTTATGAAATATATACATGTGTAATCATTTAAAATTTTTCTGTTTTGACTTTTAATATGATAACTATCCATAGATATTACCATGTAAGCAAAGCTTAAAGGGGTTCCCAATAATTTATAAAATTATAAAGCTATTTTTGGAGGAAAAATTTAAGAGTAATCAGTCTAATACTCTGGGGGACCTTTCTACATAGCTTCGAAGCTCTATCTCTGTGTAGCACCTTTCTTTTCAGTATTCTGTTCCACAGACTGTAGCTGTATTGTCTTCTTCCAACCATGATATCTGTCTCCTCACCTCAATGTGACTGCTAGTTCTGCAGTTCTTAGCACTACAGCCTAGAAACTGTGCCAGGCATAAACTGTGGCTATCATAGGACATACCTCTTTTTTTCCCCCCTTTTCTCAAAAGTCACAATTTTCTACCTATTGTCTGAAAATCATTGCACCTTACAATTCTGTTATCTAGTTGCTTAGGGGCGGAGAACAATTTCTATAGTACAGAGGACTTTATGGGAAGAAATGAAAATCTGCTGAATTTTCTGTTTAGTCTAGAGAATACATGTTTTTGGAATTTGGAGCAGTACCTACTTGTAGGTATTTTGCTTTCATGTCTGTATAACATAGAATGTAACACCCAATTAACCACCATACAGACACACCTACACCACCAAATATACACCCCCTATCCACACTTAGCATCTATACTGATGCTTAATCTCACCTATGGCATTCCAATTCCCTGATGAAACTTAGGTAAAATGTCACACTGAGTACCTACAGCATCATCCTCATGCCTCTCTTTCTCTCTTCCAGGTCTTCAAAAGAATTGAAGTGTAGTAAACATTAATGAGGGTAACACTCACTTTTTCTATAACTACTCCATAGGACACTTTGCTTCAAAAGATGTGGCCTCTAGGGTCAAGAGTTTGAATGAGAATATGGAGTCTCTTCAGGCTCGAGCTGCTAGACGGCAAAATGATCTTGAGGCTAATGTCCAGTTCCAGCAGTACCTGGCTGATTTGCATGAAGCAGAAGCATGGATTAGAGAGAAGGAACCTATTGTAGAAAACACTAACTATGGGGCTGATGAAGAAGCAGCTGGGGTAAGGCAAAATTGGTGATGGACATTGTCTAGTATTCACCAAATAGTACCATATTAGATTGTGGGACAGTTACAGGTTCTGTTAGATTATTTGGAGGTTCCAGAATGGTAGCCTTTGGACTTTTTTTTTGCTAGAATACCTTCAGAGCTGGCAGAGATCCAAAAATACATTTTCCTAATCCCACTAAAACCCATAGATTCCCTAGAGATTATCTAAACTCAGAAAGGCATGACCAGAGATCCATACCTGTCTTGGTCCCATCTTAAACTTCCCAGAATAAACTTGAGATTTCACAAACCAGCCATGGTTTTAAGATATAGTTATCTTAAATACTTTAATAAAATAAAATCAGGCAGACATATCGGAGCAAGAAGAAAATCAAAGGTTATATTATCTTTTATATCTATTTCTTTGTTTTATTTGTTGTCCTGTGGGAATACAGTAGAGTATTTCACAAACTTTCAGCACTAGAAATAATTGAAATGAGTATCTAAAGTTACGCTGTTTCATCCTACAAAGTAACACTATCAGCAGCACCCTCTTTCAGCTGCAATAGGTGTTCCTAAAATGTTCGTGCACTTTTCACTTCATATTGAGTGAAACAAATATACTGAAATTGTTATTAACTTTTTAACTCCTATTTTCTTGATACTTAAAATTTAGGGTTAAGTCTACGTTAAATAGAAAGTGTCTTTTTCCAGGATGTTAGGAGAAACAGAAAAACTCGAAATTATGCTTGAAACCTTTCCCCCAAGATGCTTACTGTTCTTTCTGTTTTGCTTCCAATAATCTTTCCATCAACAAATCCAGGCTCTTCTAAAGAAGCATGAGGCCTTCCTAGTGGATCTTAATGCATTTGGAAAAAGTATGCAAGCTCTACGAGATCAGGCAGAAGTCTGCCAGGTAAGAAAAACTTAGAGATGACAAGAATCATGATTTTCACAACAGAGGAAAATAAATTCTCTTTATTACTTTTTTTTTTTTCTGTAACCCAGGAAACAATCGCAAAGAAAATAATAAGTTCTATAATTCTTATATGCCAGATTGTAGCATCTTTGTACATCTACAGAAGTTTAGTCCACAAGAATTTCTAGATAAGTGTTGTATTTTGGTTTCCTCTTTTCTTCCTTTTATACTTTCAATTTTCTTTAACATTTCATTTAATTGCATTTCTCCTTCTTGATAGATATGTAGTTATTGCCATATTGTTCTTCACATTTTTTATCTTTTTCTTCTTCCCCCTCTTTCTCTTCCTACTTCTCCTCTTCCTCCTCCTCCTCATTTTTCTTCTAGAAATCTGTTTAACATTTCTCGTTATATTGGTTTGGTGGTAATAAACTCCTTTAGCTTTGTCTTATCTGGGAAGCTCTTTATCTATCCTTCATTTTTAAATGATAACTTTACTGGGAAGAGTAATCTTGCTTGTAGGTCCTTGCTTTTTATCACTTTGAATATTTTGTGCTAATCCCTCTGGCCTTAAAATTTCTGTTGATAAGTCAGCTGACAGTTTTATGGGAGCTCCCTTGTAGGTAACTGCTTTTCTCTTGCTGCTTTTAAATTCTTCGTCTTTATTAACCTTTGACATTTTAATTACAATGTGTCTTGGTGGGGGCCTGGGTTAATTTTGTTTGTAACTCTCTGTACTTCCTGGGTTTTTATGACTATTTTCTTTCAGGTTAGGAAAGTTTTCCATCATTATTTCTTGAAATAGGTTTTCAGTCCTGTGATTTCTTTCTTTTCTCCTTATAACATGAATGTTGTTCACCTATAACATGAATGTTGTTACACTTGATGTTGTCTCAGAGGCCTCTTAAACTTTCCTTTTTAATTTCTTTTTTTTTATTTCGCTGTTTTAATTGAGTGTTTTCTGCCACTTTATCTTCCAAATAGCTGATTCAATTTGATCCTCTGCTTTATTTAATCTACTTTTGATTCCTCTAATATATTTTTATTTCAATTTAGTATTATTCATTTCTGACTGGTTCTCTCTCCATGTTTATGTTTTTATCTCTTTCTTGAAGTTCTCACTTACATCAATGAACATCCTTATTACCAGTGTTTTGAACTCTGCATCTGGTAGATTGCTTGTCTTCATCTTGTTTAGTTCTTTTTCTGGAACTTTATTCCGTTCTTCAATTTAGGATATGTTTTTTTCTCTCTCCATTTTGGCTGCCTGCCTGTGTTTGTTTCTATGTAGTAGATAGGGCTGCTATGTCTCCCGGTCTTATGTAGTGTGGCCTTATGTAGTAGGTGTTCTATAGGGCCCAGTGGTGCAATCTCCTTGGTCAACCGGGCCAGGTGTTCCAGGTGTGTCCTTTCTGTGGGGTGTGTGTGCCTCCTATTGTAGTTGCGTCTTGGTTGCTATATGCACAACAATGAGAATGACTGACCCTGAGGCTGAATGATCGTTAGGACTGACCACAGTGGAGGACCTACTGTGCAGGTGCTGACCCTAAAGAGTTGGATTTACTTTAGCAACACTTGGGTGCCTGATCAGTCTGCTCTCTGGATATGTCATTTGTGGAGGTGGTTGTGTGGTACTCTGATGGTCAGCTTTGGACCACCAGGTATATTGGTTCTGGGGCCCTTGGGAGGGGCTCTGGTGCAGGCCAAGTCCAGCCACTACCTGAACCCTGCCTGAGAGCACTTAGTATAAGGTACAAAGTGATCTGCAGATGGTTGCCACCTGTGCTGTGCTTAGGGTGCCTGGGAGAGGCTCAGCTGTGAACCATGGTTGGTGGCTGATAATGGAAGGCTTGGAGCTGCTTAGCAAGAGATAAGGGGCATGCTGAGATCAGATGCTGCTTGTTTGAGGCTTGTGAACATTTGAGAGATTTTAGGAACGTCTTTAGATGAGACAAGAGCAGGCTGTTTGTATGGAAAAGCCAATGTAAGTGGCTTGAGTCGGCCTGCAGGTTGTGTAAAGTGGGGTCTCAGGGAATCACTAGGGAAAGGTGAATGGGATGAAAAGTGTTAGCCAGGTTATTGGGATCTCAGATATGGTGCCTGCTGATGTGAGCAGGCTGGGTCATGGGAGGGCTTAACAAAAGAATAATGGATTCAGCCTGCATTTCTGTCTAGGAGGAAGCTGCTCCTCTAACCCTTCCCGTGAAGCTAGACAATTTAGTTCCTCCCTGTGTATTTGTAGCACTTTTTCAGCTGCTGCCCCAGTGCTGGAGATCAGAGCAAGAGAGGCCCTCAGAGAGTAAGTTTGTGCATGAGTTCTTTAAGAGGAATGCCTGAGACACCAGCAGCCTTTGGTCTCACTTGGCAACATCTATGCTGGTTTCACAGCCAGAAGTGATGGGGACTTCTTTCCCTGGCACTGGAACCCCAGGCTGGGGAGCCTTGTGTGGGGATGGGACTCTTCAATCCTCAGGGGGTTACCTCTCCACACAAGATATCTCTCCCAATTTTTAACTGCCACACATGGGTTTGGGACCAGCCTGTGTCACATTCTCCTCTCCTACAAGTCTCATTTTGGCTTCTTTTGCATGTCCTTAGTTGTAAAATTTCTGTTCAGCTAGACGTCAGGTGATTCTTCATGATGGTTGTTATGTAGTTTAGTTGTAATTTTGAGGTGGGAGGAGGTGAGCACAGCCTTAACTACGCCGCCATCTTAATTGGAAACCCTTATTTTCTTTCTTCCTTCCTTTCCTTCCTTCCATCCTTAGTTTTTAAACCAACATTTATTAAATATTTACCATGTGCAAACATGAATAAAAGTTAATCTTGATTTGTAGGAAAATTATGGTCTGTCAGGGTTTCAGATATTTAAACAAGTAAGTGCATATAATAGATATATGAACAGGAAAAGTGATTTCAAAAGAAGGAGTATTTCATTTTCTTGAAATAAGAGCATTGAAATATTCAAAACTGACTTATTGTTAACAAAAAAAAAGGTGGTTTACTGTGCAGACAAGGAGGAGAAGAACCTATCTAGTCAATAAGCTATGAGAGCAAATAAACCAGAGCACAAAATAATCAAGTGTATTTGCAAGATAAGAAATGCAAATGGTTGAGAATGTGAGAACGGTTAGTATGCAAGGTGAAAAGGGGTGTTCTGAAGAGTGATGAAGCTAGAAACAACTAAATGATATAAGTATCTCCTGTGTGAAGTAGAAGAGGGAAAAAAAGAAAAAAAATACATTCATGGAATTCTTTCTACTGAGAATCTCTGAATTCATATATTGGGAGTAGACAAAAGACATAGACTCACCATGTCAAATCAATATACATTGGCAAAGCTTCAATGTTGTGCCTTCACCAAGCGTTGCACAATGGCTGCCTAAAAAATAACAGATGGGTTTAAACATTGCATGTTATGAGGAAACATAGTACTTGAAGAACATAAAATCAGTGAAATCTGTAAGGGGAGGTACATCTTCAGCTCCAGTCTGAAGGTATAGGTCATTATGTATGGAGGGGGTGATGTTCTATTTTGTTAAATCTCTCAGAGATATGATATTTGCAGAAAGTAAAATTTAGAGGCTACCTTAAAAACAAATTGCCTGCTAAAGAGAGATACAAGATATTTTATCTAAGTTCATGTTCTCAATTTTTAAGATTCTGTGGCCTTTTTTGTGTTTTAGATAATCCATGTCTAAAAAGAAAATTCATAGTTTCTTTATACAATAATTTATAGGTCAAGGAGTTGGAAAGATTATTAGTGGAGGCCCAGTGAATGGAGAAGGTGATGAGAAATAGTGGGTCTTTAACTTTCTCAAACAATATTCTGAAATGTTGATGTGTATAATCCTTTATTACTTGCTTTGAGAACTGATGACTTAGAGACTTTAATATTTTTCCAACAAACTACATACTCATTTGCTCACTTTGTATTCATATTGCCCAGGCTACCTGTCCTCTGAGAAGTGTTAGGGTGGAGCAATATCTCTGAAAATGGCATGTGATGATTTCTCAGTTATTGGCAGCCATGCAAGAGATTCTAGCTAGAGGCTCCTCTCACCTCGCAGGCCCAAGGACAGCCTCCCACTGTTAGGTTCTACAGAGAGATATTTCCAATGGGTGACTTACATGGTCTACTTCCTGTTTTTGTTTAGCAACAACAGGCTGCACCAGTGGAGAGAGTGGCTCGAGAAGAGAGAGTTGTGGCTTTATATGACTTCCAAGCCCGCAGCCCCCGAGAAGTCACGTTGAAGAAAGATGATGTCTTAACTCTGCTCAGTTCCATCAACAAGGTGAATGCCCCATCAAATCTTTTCTCCATCAACAAAATGGTTCTTCCAAAGTCATTTCCCAAACTTGCCAGATATCCAACATTTTTCTGTTGTCTCTCTTAAATAACCATAATTTATTGAAAGTACCTTTCCTCCAGATATTGTCTAGGATGTTGTACCTATTTGAATTATAATATTAATTACAGTTAACAAAATGAATATTCAAAGATCTTAAGTAATTACCCCATAACATACAAGCTATGAATGGCTGTTCTGTAATATTTAGATATATTACAGGATTAAATTGTCCCTTTCTTTGATCTCTTTACTTGTTTCTCTTCTGTGCCAATATTCCTAGTGATGAAACAATTGTAGTTAGGCTTAGGAGGAGGATGATTGAAGAGAAGTCTTTGTCAACCTGGTTATCTTTGGATCTTATTCCTGTAAGAATGGTGACAAAATATTGAGTACAATTTTAAATATGTATTTTTATAAGAGCTCAAGTAATTTTTTTTTATATTCTAATACTTAACCTCCTAAATAATTAGGAAGAGAAGAAGAGAGTTTGAAATATTGTTACTCTGAGAGGAAGGAAAATTTTAGAGAGGCTAGATGTTTCATTATTAAATAAGTTGTGTACCAATCCCTCTTTCTCTTTGCTTAGTCTTCTTCATTTCACCACATTATTCTCTGAAGAGATTAAATCCAAAGTACTTATCACTGCTCCACACCCAAACACTCTCTGGGGATAAAGGTGACAATTAAGTATATAGTATTCACATAAGTGAATTTCAGGGCAACACAATTTTTAGGAGTTCTGGGAGAGGGATAAGGTGAGAGTTCTTGTACAATATTGTCATACACAGGCGTTCTACTACTAACAAGCCCAGTTTGATTCAGCCTTCGTGGGTTTTGTTTGTTTGTTTGTTTTCTTTTTTATTTCTTGTGGACAAAATGCCCCAGAGGAGAACTATTTTTAGTTTTTGCAAACCTTGTGAAAGTTAAAGGTCTAACATCAGCTATGTCAGATTCCTTGATTTTAGAGGCTTATCTATGAAATTCCTGCAACTCCATATTTATGTTCTTTGTAATACTTGAAAATTATATGTCCCCAATAAGTGATGGGTTTGCTTTTCTTGGCTATCAGCCTGTGGCTGTGCTTAGAGACTGAGGAGAGTTGAAGCCTCTCTTATTTGTGGTTTTTCCAAGAACTAAAGAAAGAGTTGGGATCTGTTCTCCCTCAGGACTGGTGGAAGGTGGAAGCTGATGATCACCAGGGTTTTGTGCCTGCTGTCTACATCAGGAAACTGGCCCATGATGAGTTTCCTATGCTTCCACAGCAGCGGCGAGAAGAACCAGTCAACATCACTGAGTGCCAGGAACAGATTGAGAACCAGTAAGTTCTTGAGCCTGGAGAACTGGACAGGTGTTTGGCCAAACATTTCCTATTAGCCAGAGTCACTTTTCATGACTGCATCTGTTAGTTTAAAGATGCCTTGAAAATTCATAAATATTAAGAGCTGAAAGTAAACTTAGAGTCCTTTAAATATTTTAGTTTTTATATAAGGAAAGGGAGGCCCAGTACCATTAAGTTAATCACCCAAGGTTAACAGTTAATACAGTCATGTCTTCGGACTCCCTGCTCAGCATTCTTTCAAGGTTATCTAAAGGTCTTCTGACTTTCATATGAATTTTGTTTGCTATGCCAGGCTGCTTCATATCCAGTTGTCAGCAGGCATGCCAAAATTTCTGTAGAAATTTTTTAGGATGTTGCCAGTCACACTATTGGAACATTGACATTTTTATTATGGAACATTCTGGGTTTGTCTCTCTGCTCTTAATGCTATTTTTCTTCTACCTTTATTTTCTCCTCTCCTTTCGTGTACTTCTTTTGATTTCTCTCTCTCTCTCTCTCTCTCTCTCTCGCTCTCGCTCTCGCTCTCGCTCTCGCTCTCGCTCTCGCTCTCGCTCGCTCTCTCGCTCTCGCTCTCGCTCTCGCTCTCGCTCTCTTTGTCTCTTTCATTCTCTTTCTCACCCTACCTCTACTCTTCTTTGTTTTCTCCCTCCGTTATTGCATGTTTCCTATTCTCTTCATTTATCCACCTAGGTACCACTCCCTTCTTGATCAAGCAGAAGAATGTAAGTGTCGTCTATTGCAATGTTACAATGAGTTTTTGCTGGCCTATGAGGCAGAAGACATGCTGGACTGGATCCGAGATAAAAAAGCAGAAAACACTGGGGTAGATCTAGATGATGTTTGGGAGCTGCAAAAAAAGTTTGATGAGTTCCAAACGGTGAGAAAGAGGGACTGCTTCCATTAGACAGTTTTTTGAGATTATCATTGTTTCCTTTCATCTCACATCTCCTAAGTAAGTCTTTAATTTCACATTTGTTAAATATCCTCCCCAAAGCCACTGAGAGTTCCAAAATTTACAACTTTCTTTGGGTATTGTAGGTTCAAGGAAAATTCAGAGGGAAGTAGCTACCTTAATTTTGCAGCCTGCAGTTTCTGCTACCTCCAAGTCTTGCAGGGAGTGCTGCTCTCCCTGAATTCTTCAAAACTTGCTCTATATTATACTGTGTTCCTGATGCCCAGATTGAGATGTGATGTTTTTGGACTCTGTGAAAAGTCTAATTTGGGGGCAGAAGTTGGGTGGGAAGATGGGAAGAACAACCTGACTTTATAACTAGACAGTTTCTAAGTTTCTGCCTACATAAAACCTTTCCATTCTCCTTTATTCTGACTCATTTTATTATTTTAATTAACGATGAGCATAGCCCCCCTTTTTTTCTACTGGTAGTTTCCATATGGAATTCAAAGTGTTGTAAATAGATTAGATAGATAGATGACAGAGAGAGAGAGAGAGAGAGAGAGAGAGAGAGAGCGAGATATTATATTTTATTTTGGGGGACTATATAAAGAGAAAAGTGAAAGAAAAGGAAAGAAGTAAAACTATAAAAAGAACACCAGGAATGACATTTTCATGGAAAAACTTATTGAAAGGTTATTGTATAAAGCAATGAACAATATTGTCACTGTAGACATTGTGATGAGCTTCCTAGAGTTGTTTCTTACAGCATACTTTAATATAAGCAGGTTGCAACTCTGTTAAGGAAATTTTATAAAAGGTGGAGAAGTTTATATCAGTAGGAAGAATATTATATGTCTCAAATATAGATTCCTTTGTTGGTGTTATTTAATTTAGGAAAAACATTCATGTGTTAGCACCCCACTGTTCTAATAATAGAAGTTTTATAG
>NW_006434719.1:103748-117120 GCF_000325575.1 Pteropus alecto | reverse complement strand
GAAAGACTTTCTAACTATGAATTAAAATTCAGGTTCACTAAATGCACTAAAAGAAAAGATTGATAAATCTAATTAAAACAAAATAAAACTGTGATTTTTGCATGACAAATATCACCATAAACAAAGTCATGAGACAATCAACACATTGGGAGGAAATATTTGCAAGACATATTACAGATAAAGGGCTAATATGCCAGTATGTAAGTAACTTAAATTTAAGGAAATAAATAACAAAGAAAAACTGACAAAAGGTAATAACAGGTGTGTGTGTGTGTGTGTGTGTGTGTGTGTGTGTGTGTGTGTGTGTAATCTAGGCAAATGATTGTACTCCATGCTTCAGATACACACTAGCCAAGTTTTGACAGTCACGGGTGTCAGGGAATATTAAAGATATTCTTAGTGACAGATTGGAGGAAGGCAGCTCATTGTACATTGAAGAGAAGGTTAGAAATATCTTTTAATACTTAGCCAAGTTAAGGCAAAGATGAGCAGGCAAGTATGAAAGATTCTCAAAAAGGAGATTTACGCAGCTTTGGGAAAATTTTCTCACCTAGGATTTGAAAACCAATGAACCTCGACTGAGGGACATCAACAAGGTGGCTGATGATCTTCTATTTGAAGAGCTTTTAACACCAGAAGGAGCTCAGATACAGCAGGTAACTAAGATTCTTTTTATTTTTCTTCACTACCAGGTTGAATTTTAGGAGTCATTATTTCACTTAAATATACTCAACTTTATATTCCACAGATCAGCTAGGACATGCATAAAGTAATGAAAGTATAGAGTTGACTATAGAAAAGATAAAAGATAATAGTTCAAATAGTCTAGCCATTTATTCTGATCTGAAATCTTTAAGTTGCAACTCACCTATCCCCAATCAATACAGACACAAGAAACTCAATGCTCAAATACACGAATACAAAGAAAATGCAGATAAAAGAGCTGTAATAGTAGAGGTAAATCAAAGAAACTTACTGGAAGAGATAAGCCCTGATAAAGTCTGATGAAATAAAGAAAATAATATAAGTAGTAGAGACCTGATTCAGATTCGGACCTTTGGTTCCATAAAATATCTTAATTGATATTAATGGAATGGCTAATCCAGCTCTCTGGGTTATCATAAACCAGTGAAGATGAGTTCTCTGCTGCTTTTTGTGGTGGTGTATAAGAAGTTAAAATGAAAAAAAAAAAAAAAGATTGTTCATAAGAACAATTTACTTACCCTCTATAGAAAAAAGAACTCCAAGAGTCTACTTTGTTTTGTCAATTCAGGATGCAGATATTATATTTCTCCTAGAGAAATATAGTAGCTTCAAACTACCAATTCAATATTTTCCACTTATTTTTCAGAAGTTGTAATATAGTCACTGTGGCAACAAACATCAATTGCTACTCTAGGGTCGATAGTTCCACCTGGAAACAACAGTTTGGGAAGAAAAGTGATTCCCTTCTTAATTGCACTGGCATCAATGAGGCCAAAACTCAAGCTACCTAAGAAAGAAAGAAACCTATGCAATTTCTAAGGAAGATAACATAAAAACAATCATGACTTAAACTCTATCTAGTCTTCAGATACCACTGAGTAATCTAAGTCAGCTCCCTAGTTAAAGTCTAGTATGTCTGCCTCTTTTAGGAGCTGAATGCTCGCTGGAGCTCCTTGCAGAGGCTTGCAGAAGAACAGCGTCAGCTGCTGGGCAGTGCCCATGCTGTCCAAATGTTTCACAGGTGAGAATTTTAACCTTAAAAAGTACTGCTGTTCTAGAACACACTTAAAAAATTCCAAGTCTAGTTACTATAATAGAACCATAGCTATTACCATAACCCTTCTTCCTGAGATAAGGATAATAGGCGGTAAGATTTTTTAGTAGTAGACTCTTCATTTGTAGCATAGAATTCTCCCAAACAACAAATTTCAATTTTCAAGTGACTAGGTTGGGCCCTGGCACACAATTAGCTATATATATGACAGTAAACAAAACAAAGTAGAGACAAGAGGTTTAAGTAACTATATTTTGGAACTATAAGTAGATAGAAGAGAATCACAGATATCACAGTTACTTTAACTATTAATTCAACAATTTGTTATGTCTGATTTCCAAATCTGTCTACTCACACATGTAACTAACTGAACAACCAAATAAATGAACAAACATAGAAAATCAAACACCTTTATTGTGTATAAATGTATTTTTAAACATCTGGAGAAGGGAAAACTGAAATGCAGGTGGTTCTGGTTGTTTAGAATGGCTTTAGATGGAATGTCATGAAATATAATAGTTAAGCATGTAGCTCTGCAGTCAGGCTTCCTGGTTCAGACTTAGGCTCTTCCATTTAGCAGTAGTATAGCCTTAAGAAAAATATACTTAGCAACTTTAAGTTTCAGTTTTCTTATATGTAAAATGGCAATGATAATAGTAGCTATGCCTCAAGTAGCTGCTGGGAAAATTAAATGAGCATAAGTTCTAGCATATTAAAAAGGATGATGGCAATAATGATAATGATAGTGGTGGTGATAGTGAGGACTTTCTTATGAGTCTGTCTTTGGTACACATTATTATTCCTAAACTTTTTACTCTCATGTACCAGAGAAGCAGATGACATGAAGGAGCAGATTAAGAAGAAGTGCCAGGCCCTCAGTGCTGCTGACCCTGGCTCAGACCTGTTCAGTGTTCAGGCCCTTCAGCGACAGCATGAGAACTTTGAAAGAGATCTCATACCTCTCAGAGAAAAGGTAAGACATGAACTGCTAAGCTTTTCTAACATTTTCCTCTTCTTATTTTTACCAATGATGTTCTCTTCTGTGCTTTTATTTCCCAGTCTCTATTCCTACATTTCTCTTTATATTACTTCATGTTTGTTCTAGTAACCTAGAACAAGGCCACTAAAAGAACCTGCCCTAGGACCATTAACATGGAGGAAAAACATATTGAAAACATATTCACATATTATGTTAACTTCCTATTGTTCACATGTCTCTTTAATGGGTTCCAAGTGAGCAGAACTTACAGAAGCTAGTTGGAGGCCAGCAGCCTAAGATAAATAGGAAATGGTCATACCCAAGATAGCCAGACCTATGTCTGAGCATGATGCAGTTTCTTGCACAAGTAATTGAATGAGCTTAGTTTTACTTCTACCAAGAAATGAACCCTGGAACTTGCCAGATAAACTTTGGGAATAATAAGAATCATCACACAGCATGCATTATCATGCAGGACAAAAAGAAGCACATAAATATCTATATTGGAAAGATCTTTACATTAAAAATCAGGGTCCCTGGGTTCCCTAATGATGCTGCCACTAACCAGCATTCATTTAAGCAAACTTCCCAACAGTCTTCTTTTTTTAAAATGTACACTTGTTTCAGTGTCGACTGCTTTGGGGAGTTATCATGTGTACCAATAGAGCTGACCTTTTAATTAATAAAGTAGTAAGATGTTCTTGTACCACAATGATGTCTGTTTGAGGACTGAGCATCCCCCAGGGCTCAGGACTTTTTTTGCTGAAGATCAGTTGTGACTCTTGACTAATTATTGGAGCTTTGTACTTCCCCAGGTGATTGTATTGGGAGAGACAGCAGAGCGACTCAATGAGTCCCACCCAGATGCCACTGATGACCTGCAGAGGCAGCGAATGGAGCTGAATGAGGCCTGGAATGACTTGCTGGAGTGTACAGAGGATCGTAAGGAGAACCTAAGTGAAGCCAAGAAATTCTACCTGTTCCTCAGCAAGGCCAGGTAAAGCTCAAAAGGCCACGTGGGTTGGCAATTTCTTGTTTGGCCCTTAAGTAGAGACTCTAGGAACAGTCTGGATATAGATGCTCTTCACTGTTGAGTTTGAAGTATATCTATCTCTATGTCTAGATAGTACCTCTGTTAAGGCACACAAATCTCAAGTTCAATAAAATCTCAAGCCACAAAATATTGAAGTTTGAAGAAATGTGAGGCCACCTAAGCCAATTAAGTAAGCTTCTATAGATTTTTTCACTCTTTCAGGGTGCTCTGTCAGGAGTTGTAGGATATGGACATTTTCATTCTGCTGGAAAGACAGAAAAGAATACAGATAGTCCAAAACATGCATCCTAACAAATAGATGGTACTATATACAAACAAAGGCACACAGATAAGAAAGATATGGCATATTCACAAAGTGTGCAGAGATAGCTAGAGCAAAGGTTTTGTATGTCACAGGGGTAAGGAGAAGTAGCGAGAGATAACCTTAGAAATGTTGAGATCAAATTCTAGATAATTATCATTGCCTCGATGAAGAGTCTACATATCACAATTTAGCAAATATACACTTCATAAACAATTCCCACTTTCTTCCCCATTGTATAAGTCTGCCAGGAGGAATATTTAGAACTGAGAGTCCAGAAAGTAGTAGCTCACAATGTAATACTTTTGAAGAAAAAAGGAGAACTTTTGACAAATGATTGCAGTTGCTCTTGACAACCTCCATCTCAATTCAGCATCTCTGGAAAGCTGTAGCTTTTTATATTTTTATTTTTTAAAGTTATAGTTAATGTACAATATTGTATTAGTTTCAGGTGTACAACACAATGATTAGACATTTATGTAACTTATGAAGTGATCACTCTGAAAAATCCAGTACCCATCAGACACCATACATAGTTATTACAATACTACTGACTATATCCCCCATGCTATACTCTACAACACCATGACTATTTTGTAACTACCAATTTGTACCTCTTAATCCCCTCCACCTTCACCCATCCTCTTACTATCCAATCTGGTAATCATCAAAATGCTCTCTGTATCTATGAACTTGTTTCTGTTGTTTGTTTGTTTATCCTGTTCTCTAGATTCCACATAGGATATTTGTTTTTCTCTATATGACTTACTCCATTTAGCACAATACCCTCTAGGTCCATCCATGTTGTTGCAGATGGCAAGATTTTCATTCTTTTTAATGACTGAGTAATATTCCATATATAATGGAATATTATTAAATATTCAAGTGTCAAGTGACACATTCTGCAGAAAAGAAAAAAGGCTTTATTTCCCAAAAGTACCACTAGTGTGTCATATGATACAAAAATCACACTATTCATCACTTCCACCATCTTCACCCATTGCTCACCACCGCTATTGCTCATGTGATAGAGATTCACAAAACTCTGTAATGAAATGTGGATCCTCCCTCAATCTACTAATTTAGCAGCTACACACCTGCTCCAACTATTCTGCAATGAAAAAGAAGAAGTTATTCTGATATATGTATATATACATATATATATATAAATGAAATGTGAATCCTCCCTCATATATTCTGTCTTTATGTGCCATTATTGTGCTACTTACTATTGTATTCAATACTTTTATTTATATTTTTGACAAATACAAGGTTTACTTGAGATATAATTTGACGTTTCCATATATATATATATACACACACACATATATATATATATACACACGCCGCCTCTTCTTTAACCATTTATCCATTGATAGACATCCAGGATGCCTCCATATCTTAGCTACTGTAAATAATGCTGCAAAGAACATATGGATTTATGTCCCACATATAAGTGATGTCATATGGTTTTCAACTTTTTCTATCTGGCTTATTTTACTCGGCATGATTATCTCAAGATCCATCAATGCTGTCACAAATGGAAGTATTTCATCTCTTCTTATAGCTGAATAATATTCCATTGTATACTTGTACCACATCTCCTTTATCTAATCATCTATAGTAGGACATTTTGGTTGCTTCCATGTCCTGGCCATCATGAATAATGTTGCTGTGAACATCAGGCTACATATATCTTTTCAGATAAATGTTTTCAAGTCTTTGGGGTAAATATTCAGTAGAGGGATTGCTGGATTGTATGATAGATTAATTCTTAGTTTTTCTGAGAAAACTCCATACTGTTTTTCATAATGGTTGTACCAATTTGCAGTCCTACCAACAGTGTTTGAGGGTTCCTTTTTCTCCATATCTTCTCTAACACTTGTTATTACTTGTCTTGTTGATAATAACCATTTTTATAGGTGTGAGATGATATTTCATTGTGATTTTGATTTGCATTTACCGAAGAGTTAGTGAAGTTGAACATCCTTTCATATGTTTGTTGGTCATTTGTATATCTTCTTGGGAGAAGTGACTGTTCAGGTGCTCTGCCCATTTTTTAATTAGACTGCTTATTTTTTTGTTGTTATTGAGTTATATGAGTTCTTTGTGTATTTTGGATATTAGGCCCTTATGAGAGACATTGCTTGCAAATATATTCTCCCATTCAGATGATTCTGTCTTTGCCTTGTTGAAGATTTCTTTTGCTATGCAGAAGCTTTTTAGTTTGATGTAGTCCCATTCATTTATTTTTGCTTTTACTTCCCTTACATTTGAGGTTAAATTCATAAAATCGTCTTCAAATCCAACGTTCATGGGTTTGGTTCTTATGTTTTCTATGCAATTTATTGTTTCAGGTGTTATATTCATGTCCTTAATCCATTCTGAGTTAATTTTGGTGTGTGGTGACAGAACAGTCTAGTTTCATTCTTTTACAAATGACTTTCCAGTATTCTCAACACCATTTATTGAAGAGATTTTCCTTTCTCTATTGTATGTTTTTAGCTACTTTGCCAAAAATGATTTGTCCATATAAATATGGGTTTACTTCTGGACTCTCAATTCTGTTCCACTGGTCTGTGTGTCTGTTTTTCTACCAATACCATGCCATTTTGATTATTATCCCTTTGCAGTGTAATTTGAAATCAGGCAGAGTGAACCTCCATCTTGTTCAGTTTTCTCAAGATGGCCTTGGCAATTCAGGGTCCTTTGTGCCTCGATATAAATTTGATAATTTTTTGTTCTATAATGCTGATGGGATTTTGATGGAGATTGAATTAAATTTGTGTAATGCTTTAAGTAATAAGTTAGTTTTAACTCTTGGTTTTTCCAATCCAAGAGCACGAAATATCTTTCCATTTATTTGTGTCTTCTTCAGTTTCTCTTACCAAGATTTCGTAGTTTTCATTATATACATCCTTCACATGTTTCATTAGGTTTATTCCTAGAAAATTTATTATTTTTTGTTGCAATTGCAAAAGGAATTTTTTTTTAAATTTCATTTTCTGATAATTTATCATTATAGTATAAAAACACTATGGATTTTTGAACATTGATTTAGTATCCTGAAACTTTACTATATCTGCATATTTTTCTAGTAGTGTTCTTTTTGAATCTTCAGGGCATTCTATATAGGGAATCAAGTAGTGACAGTTTGACAGTTTGACTTCTTCATTTCCTGTTTGGATACCTTTTATATCTTTCTCTTGCCTGATTGCACTCACTAGGACCTCCAATTTTATATTGGATAACAGTGGCCATTGTGGACAGCGTTGCCTTGTTTCTTATCTTAGAAGGAAGGTTTTAAATTTTTCACCATTAACTATAATGTTAGCTGAGGGATGTCCAATATGGCCTTTATTATATCAAGTTATTTTCCTTCTATACTATTTTTAAGTGTTTTGGTTGTAAATAGATGCTGTATATTGTCAAAGGCTTTTTCTGCATTTATTGATTTGATCATATGATTCTTTTTTATTTTGTTTATGTGGTATGTCACATTAACGATTTGCATATGTTAAACAATCCCTGTGCCCCTATGTTAAACAATGATGAAGCCCACTTGATCATTGTGTATAATCTTTTTAATATGTTGTTGTATTTGGTTTGCTAGCATATTATTAATATTTTTGCATCTGTGAGATATTGGTCTGTAGTTTGTGTATGTGTGTGCATGTGTGTGTGTGTCTTACCTTTACCAAGTTTTGGTATCAGGGTAATATTGGCCTCATAATATAAGTTAGGAAGTATTGATTCTTCTTCAATTTTTTTTGGAAGAGTTTGAGGAGAATATGTGTTAAATCTTTTAATGATTGATAGAATTCACTGGTGAAACCATATGGTCTTGGACTTTTACTTTTTGGTGGGTGTTTGATGATTGATTAATTTACATACTGCTGATCAGTCTATTTAAATTTTCCAGATTTCTTAATTCAGTCGAGGAAGGTTCTATATTTCTAAGAAATTTTCTATTTTTTCTAGTTTATTAAATTTGGTGTTACATACTTTTTCATAGTAGTCTAGTATGATCCTTTGCTGTGTCTATCATACTTTCTGCTTTCATCGCTGATTTTGCTTATTTGTGTCTTTTTTTTTTTCTTTAGTGAATCTAGCCAGGGATTTGTTAATGTTATTAAACTTCTCAAAGAACCAGCTCTTTGATGCATTCATTTTTTCACCTTATCTGTTTGTCCTCGATTTCATTTAATTCTGCTCTAATTTTGATTATTTCTTTCTTTTTACTGACTTTAGGATTCATTTGTTTTTCCTACATTTGTTCTTGGTTTTTTTTTTTTTTTTTTTTTTTTTTTTTAAGATGAAGCATTAGGTTGTTTATTTGGGCTCGTTCTTGTTTATGGAGATAGGCCTGTAATTATATGAACTTTCCTTTTATGATAGCTTTTGCCATAACCAAAAGTTTTGATGTGTTGTACTATCATTGTCATTCATTTCTATGTATCTCTTGATCTCTCTTTTTATTTCTTCTCTGACTCAGTCATTGTTTAGTAACATGAGGTTTAATCTCCATGCATTTGTGGTTCTTCTCGATTTCTTTTTATAGTTGATCTCCAGCTTCAAAGCATTATGATCAGAGAATATGGTTGATATGATTTCAACCCTCTTATATTTGTCGAAGTTATTTCTGTGTCCCAGTATGTGGTCCATCCTTGAGAAGGTTCCATGTGCACTAGAGAGGAATGTATAAGCAGCTGATCTGGGATGAAAAGCTCTGTAAATGTCAATTATGTCCAGTTGGTCTAATGTGTCATTTAAAAATGGTATTCCTTTATTGATTTTTGTTTGGATGATCTGTCCATATCCGACAGCGGAGTATGTAGGTCTCCTACTACGATAGTGGTTTGGTCTGTTTCTCCCTTTAGTTCTGTTCGTAATTGCTTTATATATTTTGTGGCTCCCTGATTGGGAGCATAGATATTAATAAGTGTTATGTCTTCTTGGTGCATGATTCCCTTTATCATTATGAAGTGTCCCTCAGTATCTTTGTTTACCTTTTTTTATTTTGAAGTCTATTTCATCTGATATTAGTACCACAATTCCCACTTTTCTCTGAATACCATTTGCTTGAAATATCATTTTCCACCCTTCACTTTGAGTCTATATTTGTCTTCGGAGCTGAGATGTGTTTCCTGGAGGCAGCATATGGTTGGGTTTTGTTTTTTGATCCATTCTGCAACTCTGTGTCTTTTCATTGGTGAGTTCAGTCCATTTACATTTAGGGTGACTATTGAAATATGAGATCTTCTTATAGCTATTTTATCTTTTGCTTTCTGGTAGCTCAGTATTTCCATTGCTTCTTTGTCCTTGTGTTTCTGTTTTCTTTATTTTAGTGGCTTTTTTGCATTTTCCCTCTGGTTCTTCTTGTTTTATATTATATACTTCACTTCTAAATCTTTGGTGTGTGGTTGCCATTATGAATATGTAAAGGATAATGATATATATACAGTCATCCATTTTCTTCTGTGCCTTATCTCCATTCTCCTTTATAATTTGGATCTTTGAATCCTCCTCTTTTCAGTCATTGTTGTCTCATTTGTCCTTATGTATGCTGAATGTTCATTACGATCTTGCTATAGCAAATCTTATTGTTTAAACTTATAATGTCCTTTTTTTAGTAAGGGTTGTACTCCTCTGCTTCTGTCTGCTTTCTAGTCACCTTATTCATATTTACATTTTTTTTGTTGTTATTATTTTGTTTTAGGTGAGCTGATGCCTTCCAATATTTCATGTAGTGCAGGCCTCATAGTGAAGAATTCCCTCAATTTCTGTATGTCTGGAAAGGTCTTAATTTCTCCTTCATAGGTAAAGGAGAGCTTAGCTGGATACACTATTCTAGGCTGGTAGTTCCTCTCACTTAATAGTTTAAATATTTAATTATATTCCTTTCTGGCTTGTAAGGTCTGCATTGAGTAGTCTGATGATAATCTAATGGTTTTTCCTTTAGAAGTTACTCTTTTCTTCTCCCTGGCTGCCCTGAGAATTCTATCTTCATTGTCGATTTTTGATAACTTTAATACAATGTGTCTTTGTGAAGGCCTTTTTTGGTTGAGAATATTGGGTGTTCCGTTTACTTCTTGAATTCCAAGTTCTAGCTCCTTCCTTAGATTTGGGAAATTCTCATCCACTATTTGTCTGAAAATATTTTCTAGTCCCTGCTCCTTTTCCTCATCTTCGATAATGCCCATTATTCTTATTTTGCCTCTCCTGATAGTATTAGCTAGTTTTTGTATTTCTCTTTCATTATTTTTTATTCTTTGGTTTCTCTCTTTTTCCTTCTGATTTCTTTCTAGATTTCTGTCTTTGATATCACTGATCCTTTCCTCCATTTGGTTAACTCTATTTCCCAAGCTTGCTATTTCATTTTTCAACTCTTGCAATATGTTTTTTTCCTCCATAAGATCTATTTTGTTTTTTTCAATCTCTTTGCTCTGCTCATCTAGTTGTTTTTCTATTCCTGAAATTTTTGATATAACTCATTTCTGAACTCATTGAGTTTTTTCAGAAGTACCATCCTGAATTCTCTGTCATTTAAGTCACTTATTTCTATATCTGTAAGCTTATTTTCCAAAGATTTTTCTCTTTCTTTAGAGATGCCTTATCACCTTGGTTGTTTATGGTGTTTAATGGACTATTTCTCCACCTGGAAGTGTATTCTGCTGTTTTTTCCAGAAAGAAGATTTATTACATAAAGGTCTGTCTTTAGCCCGTTACAATGAAGGTGCTTTTCTTTTGTTTCCAATAGGTGGAATCTAAGCCTCTTGGATCCCTGCTTTATATAAAGCCTAAATAATGTTTTTCCTTTTTCAAAATTTTTTTGTAGAAATTTATTCACACTCACTACTCTCAGTTTTAGTCCCTGTCAGTGTTAGCAAATAGTTTTGGTAGCATTTGCTCAGATTCCCCTAGGGCTCTGTGGTGATCGATCTTGGAGGGTGGGGTGAAGGGTCTTCTGTGTTGAGAGTTGGGGACTGTGGCTCAGCCTCGGTTTTGCAACCATGCCCAGTAAAAATCAACTGTTGTTTCCCTGCAGCACCATCTCACTTCTCTCCTTTCTGCCGTGGTGACTGGGCTCTGCTGCCAGCTGTGTAGACGTCCCAGCACTGCCAGGAATGGTTGTTCAGGGAAGTCTCCACATCTTCACCCCTCTTCCTTCTCCTGCAAGGAGCTCTGGTGACTGCAGGAGGAAGCTTCTTTATTTCTTCCAGTCCACTGCCCGACACCCGGGATTCTGACCTATGGTAGTTATGTGCAGATCCTATGTTGAGATGTAGTGGTGTGCAGTTTGGGTGTTTTTTGTTCAGTTTTAGATGTTCAGCTTATTGTTGTTTCAACGGGAGAGAACTGAGGACGTCTCTCATTCTGCCATTTTTCTTAGAATCTTCCAGTCATTATTTCTTGAAATAGGTTTTCAATTCCTCACTCTCTCTGTTCTCTGGTACCCCTATGATGCAAATGTTGGTATGCTTAATGCAGTCTCCATGGCCCCTTAAACTATCCTTCTTTGCATGGATTCCTTTTTATGTTGTTGCTGTTCTGAATGGGTATTTACTGCCACTTTATCTTCTAAATCACTAATTTGGTTTTCCACTTCATCTAGTCTACTGTTAATTCCTCCTATGGTATTCCTCCTTTCAGTTATAGTATTGTACATTTCTACTGGTTCTTTATTATGTTTTCTATCTCTCTTTTCATGTTTTATATCTCTTTGTTAAAATTTTCACTGGATTCATCTACTCTTCCTCTAAGTTCATAGAACATCCTTATAGCAATTGTTTTAAATTCTGCATCTGGCAAATTCCTTCTTTTCATTTGTTTAGTTCTTTTTTTGGAACTTTGTTCTGTCACACATATTTTTTTTTTTGTCTTCCCATTTGGGCCACCTAATCATGTTCATTTCTATGTATTAGGCAGGGCTTTTCTATCTCCCGGTTTTAGTAGAGCGCACTTATGTAGTAGGTGTGCTGTGGGTTCTAGTAGCACAGTCTTCCCTGATCACCTGAGCCAGATGCTCCAAGTGTGTCTCTTTTGTGGGTTGTGTGTATCTCCAGTTGTAGTTGAGACTTGGTTACTGTTTGGTCATCAGTGGGAGAGATTGATGCTTGAGTTGATTTGTCATGATGACTGGCCATGACCAGTGGAGGAGCTGTTCTGCAGGGTCTGACTCTACAGAGCAGGATTCGCTTTAGCGAGACTTGGGTACCTGCTCTGTCTGCACTTTAGGTGTGTTGTCCTCAGATGTAACCCTGGGTGATGCTCTTGGTACTCTGGCTCAGACTAAAGCTGGCCACCAGGACAGCAGGTTGGGGCTTTTGGGAGAAGCCTTGCCATAGGCCAAGTTCAGCTGTAGTCTGTGCCCTCCCCAGGGCTACTTCACATGAGGCACCAAGCAATTCATAAATGTCCATCACCCACATTGGGCTTGGAAGTGCCTTGAGAGTCCAAGACACAAACCTAGTCTGGTTGCTGTTAGGGACATGTAGAGGCCATATGCTGTTTTAAACTTTTTTAAACATTTGAGAGACTTTAGGAAAATCTGCAATATGAGCCAAGGCAGGCTATTTGTATGGAAAAGTCCCTGAAAGAGGCTTGGGTGGGATTGCACGTTGGAAGGAGCAGTCTCAGGGAATCACTGTTAGCCATATTGATGGAGACTCAGATGTGACACCTGCCTGAGTTTACAAGCCTGGCAGGGAAGGGATGCACAAAGGAACAATGCCTTCTGCCAGCAATTGTGTCTGGGTGAAAACTGCCCTTCCAGCACTTACCCTGAAGCCAGACCACTCAGTTCCTCCCCAATGGCCCTAGCACCTTTTGAACACTGCCCCTGCACTGAATCTCAGACCAAGTAAGTCCGTGCTCAGGCTATGACTCCTGCAGCCCTCTGTCTCACTCAGCCACAATCTCTGCTGGTTTTCATAGCCAAAAGTTGTGTGAATTCCTCTCCTTGGCACTGGAACCCTGGGCTGGGGATCTGGGACTCCTCACTCCTCCAGGGGGACCTCCTCAACCGAGATTTTTCTCCCAGTTCTCAACTGCCACATCCAGGTGTGGGACCAGTAACTTTTACACCTCCATCCCTCCTATCAGTCTCGAGGTGACTTCTTATGTCTTTCCAGTTGTAGGACTTCTGTTTAGCTAGATTCACGCAACTCCCAATGCTGAATATTCTGTAGTTTAGATGTAATTTTGGTTGATCGTCAGTGAAAACAAGCACAGCATTTACCTACTTCACTATCTTGACCAGAAGTCAACTATAGTTTT
>NW_006434719.1:82551-103669 GCF_000325575.1 Pteropus alecto | reverse complement strand
TATGTAAATTATCAGTTATACTTGACCTACAGTACTATATTAGTTTAAAATGTACAACATAGTGATTAGAAATCCACATAGCTCACAAATTGATCACTACAATAAATCTAGTGCCCCTTTGACAACATATATAGTTATTACAATAGTAATGACTATATATTTTATGCTATACATTCTATCTCCATTTTGTAACTTCCAGTTTGTACTTCTTACTCCCTTCCACATTTTCACTGACCCTCCCAACTCCCTTCCCATCTGGTAACCCTTAAAATGTTCTCTGTATCTATGAGATTGTTTCTGTTTGCTTGTTTATTTTGTTCTTTAGATTCCACATATATGTGCAATCATATGGCATTTGTCTTCCTCTATTTAACTTACTCCATTCAGCACAGTATCCTCTAGGGCCATTATGAAATATCTTTTTCCATTCCCTTACTTTTACTCTCTGTGTGTCTTTTAATCTGAAGCAAGTCTCTTGTAGGCAGCATATGTAAGGGTCTTGTTTTCTTATGAATTCAGCCACCTTTTTTTTTTTTGATCAGAGAATTTAACTCTTTTTTATTTGAAGTACTAGTTGATAGGTATGTAGTTACTGTCATTCTTTATTTAATATTTGGTATATATTTTTTCTCCTAATTAAAGAAGTCCCTCAAACATTTCTTATAACACTGACTTGTGGTGATGAACTTCTTTATCTTTTTTTTTTTTTTTTTGGTCTGGGAAACTTTATCCGTCCTTTGATTTTAAATAATTTTGCTGGGTAAAATAATCGTGGTTATAGGTGTTAAGTTTTCAGCACTTTGAATATTTTGTGCCAAGCCCTCCTGGCTGTAAAGTTTCTGTTGAAGAATCGACTGACAGTCCCATGGGCATTCCCTTATGTGTAACTAATTGCTTTTCTCTGGCCGCTTTGAAGACTTTTTCTTTGTTTTTAACCTTTTGCATTTTAATTATGATGTGTCTTGGTGTGGGTATCTTTGGGTTCACCTTGTCTGGGACTCTCTGAACTTTCTGAGGTTGTATGTCTATTTCCTTCACCAGGTTAGGGAAGTTTTCTGTCATTATTTCTTGGTTTTCAATTTCTTGCTCTCTTCTTTTTCTGGTAACCCTATAATGTGAATATTGTTACGCTTGATGTTTTCCCGGAGGCTTCTTAAACTGTCTTCATTTTTTGGATTACTTTTTCTTGTTGCTGTTCTGATTGGGTGTCCTCTGCTACCCCATCCTCTATGTCACTGATTAGATCCTAAATTTCACCCTTTCTTTTTATTCACTATAATGCAGTCTTCATCTCAGATATCATATTCTTCATTTCTCAGTGGCTCATTATGTTTACCATCTCCATTTTTATGTTTTTATCTCTTTGTTAAAGTGCTCACTGAGTTCATCTACTCTTTCTCTAAGTTCATTGAACATCTTTGTAACCAGTGTTTTGAACTCTGTATCTGGTATATTGTTTGTCTCCATTTCGGTGAATTCTGTTTCTAGAGCTTTGTTCTGTTCTTTCATGTGGGACATGCTCCTTTGTCTCACCATTTTGGCTGCCTCCCTGTGTCTGTTTCTATGTATTAGGTAGAGTTCCTAAATCTCCATCTCTTAGTAGAGTGGCTTTATGTAGTAGGTGTGCTGTGTGTGGCCCCTTTGCACAGATGTGAGAGAACTTGCTCCAACTGCAGACCAAGTTTGCCACATCCTGTGCACCTCTGGGGCCACCTGGTAAGAGTCACTGAGCAATCCACATATAGCTGCCACCTGTGCTGAACTTATGGGTGCCTCAAGGGGCCGGGTCAGAAACCAAGGCCAGCTGCCACTGGTGCAAGGCTTGGGGCTGTTTGACAAAAGATACAGGGAATGCTGAGGCCAGATGCTGCTTGTTTGGGTTTTGTGAGTCTTTGAGAGATTCTATGAAAGTGCACAACAGGAGCCAAAACAGCCTATTTGTATGGAATAAATCACTGAAAGTGGCTTGAGTGGGCCCACAAGGTGGGAGAGGTGGGGTTCTCAGGAAACTCCCTGGGAAGAGTGACCTATATTATCCAGGTTGATGGAGCCTGAGTCTGCAGGCTGGAAGTGGAGAGGGCTCAAGAAAGGAACAGCCTGCACCTCTGTTCAGGAGCCAGCTGCCCCCTCCAGCTTTCACCCTAAAGCCCAGCAGCTCAGCACCTCCCTGTATGTCTCTAGCACCCCTCGAGCAGCTGCCCCAGCACTGGAGCTCAGAGTAGGCGAGTTTGTCAGTAAGGCCTTTAAGAGGAAGGTCTCCGCTTCCCTCAGCCTTTAATCTCACTAAGTCGCAACCTCTGCTGGTTTTCACAGCCCGAGGTTGTGCGACTTTTCATCCCAGCACTGGAACCCTGAGCTGAGGAGCCCAGTGTGAAACCGAGACTCCTCGCTTCTCAGGTGGGAGAGGTGGTTCTGCAGTCAAGATAGCCCTCTTGATTCTCTCTCACCGCTCGTGATTGTGGGATGGGCCATTTCATGTCTTCACCCTTCCAAATGTTATGAGGTGACCTGTTCTAGGTGACCTAGTTGTGAGGCTTTTGTTCAGCCAGACCTCTGGCAATTCTGCATACTGGTCGCTCTGTAGTTTTGTTATAATTTTGGCGTAGTCACTAGAGGAAGTGTGTACAGCCTTTACCTCCTACATCATCTTGAATCTCTCTATGAGCTACAGTTTTTTTTTTTCATATGGTAAGAATAAATAGCAACTATAAGCATTTCCTGCAAATAATATTGTGCTCATATACCTGTGTGTGTGTGTGTGTGTGTATGTGTGTATTCTACCTGAACTTCATGTACCAAGTCAAGTTTTGCCTCATTCCCTTTATGAAATCTTACTCTTTAATGTACAGAGGTAATATTCCCACCCTCAGAGGAAGTCTACCACTTTATTTTACCACTTTATGATACTTGCTTTTACGGTTGTTTTATATTTTAAAAATAGATGACTTACCAGGAGGCACAAATATGCCATTTTTACAATGTTTGATATTTAATAAGCACCTAACAAAATTTAGTTTTTTGCATAAGAGAATAAATTGGTTTGCAAAAGAGATTGTTCTGCCCTAGACAAGCCTTATTTGAGATTCCATATTAAGATAGATCTTTAAACCTAAGAATCTACTTTAAAGGATCAAGAATCATTAGGATTAATGGAATATAGACTGGTCTAAGATTCCAGGGTCTGAATTCTAGTCCAGATGCCTGTTTTTAATTATATCACATGGGCAAATCACTTATTATTCTCTAAGCTGACTTCCTTATCTCCAAAATATAAATAAATAAGTAAGTAAATAAATAAATAAATATTAAAAAAGAATTCCCAGAACTTTATACAGGACTATTACAACAATTGAAAGAAATAATATGTGAAGAGATTTTCAAATGCAAAGAATTGCTATTATTGTCATGCAGTGAAAATGACAAACTTATGATCTGTGAAGCATGTAAAGTTGGAGAGAAAGTATTAATCTGGAAATATTTTCTATAAAGAAAAAAGCCCAAGGACAGACAGCCCTGTAGCAAGTTGCAAGGTTTTATTGTCAATTCCAATGTGCCTATTTTTCCAGAGACCTACAGAATTGGATCAGTGGCCTTAGTGGCATGGTATCCTCACAGGAGCTAGCCGAGGACTTAACTGGTACTGAGATCTTGATGGAGCGGCACCAGGTATGGGTACAAAAGACATAGCCACTGGTCACATGATTTCACAACCTTCCCTCATGTTACAACTTTGATAGAATGTCATTGGCCTGACCAGTCTCTTCCCCCTTTTCCCCACAGGAACATCGTGCTGACATGGAGGCTGAGGCTCCTACTTTCCAGGCCTTAGAAGACTTTGGTGCAGAACTTATAGGTAGTGGGCACTATGGCAGGCCTGAAATCGAAGAAAAGCTTCATGCTGTTAGACTAGAGAGAAACAATTTGGACAAAGCTTGGGAACGACGCAAGAAGATGCTAGATCAGTGTCTGGAGTTGCAGGTACAGCTAATACCTTATCATTGAGTGGAATTAACAGTCTGTTTTTCCTATGCAATTTTACATGGTTAGTACAGGTATTTATTTCACAAGACCTCTCATGCCATAAGTATAGAGCATCTCTTAATTATCCAACATCATATTCTCTTCTTTGTAGATTGATTATTGTGGTATTCTTTGCCCTTATGCCTATTAAAAAAGCCAAACAAAATGTAGTCAGTCCTGGGCATGAAGTAGAGTGATTATAATTTATTAATAGATTGAGATTTTGATTGATTTTTTTTGAGAACCTACTTTGTGCTGGGCTTGAAAACACAAAGATTAATAAGATAATGTCCCTTTTCTTAAATAGTGAAATTAGACATGTAGACAGATAATTCTGGTACAGTAAGATAGTTATTAATGAAACAAAATGTATGAAAGTTTTAAAGCTAAAGAAGGGGGAGTGATTAACACTTTTAAGGGAAATGATTGAGTGTCAGAAGCTACCCTGAAGAATAGTATTTACCAGTCTTAAAGAAATAACCAGCCAATACTCATCAGGTGTATGATATGTGGAATAGCACCCAAGAATGAACTAAAGTTTATATAAAATTTAAAATGTGTTTTCATGGAAGTGTAAAAGTCCACTATAGTCACCTCCCATTTCTTTGTGAGAGATATGTTTCAGTGGACCCTATGAGTGCCTATAACCATAGGTAGTATCAAACTCTATATATACTATGTTTTTTCCTATACATATATAGTTATTATAAAGTATAATTTACAAATTAGCCACAGTAAGATATTACCAATAACAACTAATAATAAAATAGAACAATTATAACAATATACCATAATAAAAGTTATGTGAACGGCTTTGAGGCATTATTTTCTTTCTATAAGTACTTTATTCCACTGCCTAGTTGTCTTGTGTGTTTGTTTTTAACCACATAATAATTTGTTCCATTGCCTTGCATTTTCAATAACATAGATTTATTTCTTTTTTCTTTTATTCTTTCTATTTTTCTTTATTTGCGTCACCATATTTTTCTTTTTTTGTGTATATATATTTATTTATTTATTTTTCAATTACAGTTGGCAGATGATTTTATACTAGTTTCAGGTGTACAACATAGTGATTAAATATTTATATAACTTATGAAGTGATCACCCCAATAAATAGTACCCATCTAACGCCATGCAATATTATTAACTATATTCTTTATGCTACTTTTATCTCCATGACTATTTTGTAACTACTAATTTGTACTTCTTAATCCTTTCCCCTTTTTCACACATTACCCAGGTCCCTTCCCACCTGACAACCATCAAAAGTTCTCTTATCTATGAGTTTGTTTCTGTATTGTTTATTCACTTATTTTGTTCTTTAGAGTCCATATATAAGTGAAATCATGTAGTATTTGTCTTTCTCTGTCTTATTTATTTCATTCAGCATAATACCCTCTAGGTCCACCCAGTTGTTGCAGATGGCAAGATTTCATTTTTATGACTGAGTAATGTTCCATTGTATATATGTCCCACCTTTTTTATCCATTCATCCACTGATGAACACTTAGGTTGCTTCCATATTGGCTACTATAAATAATACTTCAATGAAGATAGATGCATATGTTTTTTTGAATTAGTGTTTTCAGTTTCTTCAAATAAATAGCCAGAAATGAAATTACTAGGTTCTTCTTTGTCTCTTGTTATAGTCTTTGTTTTAAAGTCTATTTAGTCTGGTATAAGTATTGTTACCACAGCTTTTTTGCTTGTTTGTTTCTATTTGTATGAAATATATTTTTCCATTTCTTTACATTTAAACCATGTGCATCTTTTGACCTAAAGTGAGTTTCTTGTAGGCAGCACATGTAAGGGTCTTGTTTTCTTATTCATTTAGCCACTCTATGTTTTTGTTGCTATTATTATTATTATCATTATTATTAGTTTCAGGTATACAGCAGACTCACCCTTTTTTTTTTGATTGGAGCATTTAATCCATTGACATTTTAAGTAATTGTCGATAGATATATAGCTATTGCCATTTAAAATTTAATTTTGATCCTTTTTTCTTCTTTTTAAAGAGTCTCTTTAACATTTCTTATAATATTCATTTGGTGGTAATGAACTCCTTTCACTTTTTCTTGTCTGGAAAGCTCTTTATCTATCCTTAAATTCAAAATGATAGCTTTGCTGGGTAGAGTAATCTCGTTTGTAAGTCCTTGCTTTTCATCGCTTTGAATACTTCATGCCAGTCTCATCTGGCTTGCAGTGTCTGTTGAGAAGTCAGCTGAAAGTTTTATAGAAGTTCCTTTATAGGTAATTAACTGCTTTGCTCTTGCTGCTTTTAAGATTCTCTCTGTCTTTAAACTTTGGCATTTTAAGTATGATGTGTCTTGGTGTTGGCCTGTTTAAGTTTATCTTGCTTGGGACTTTCTGTGCTTTCTGGGCTTGCAGGTCTATTTTCTTCACCAAGTTTTCTGTCATTACATCTTCAAATAGGTTTTCAGTTCCTTGGGCTCCCTCTTTTCCTTCTGGCACCCCTAAGATGCCAATCTTGGTGTACTTTACATTGTCCCAGAGACTCCTTAAATTATCCTCACTTGATTGGACTTTTTTTTCTTTTTGTTGTTCTAATTGGGTGTTTTCTGCTACCTTGTCTTCCAAATCACTGATTCAATCCTCTGCTTCATCTAATTTGTTGATTCCCTCTATGTATTCTTTATTTCAGTTATTGTATTTGTCATTTCTGACTGGTTCTTTTTTATGTTTTCTATCTCTATGTTTATGTTTCCTTTCTTTGTTGAAGTTCTCACTTAGATCATTGCACATTCTTATAACCTGTGTTTTGAACTCTGCATCTGGTAAATTGCTTGTCTCCATTCTATTTATTTCTTTTTCTGAAGTTTTCTCATTTTCTTTCATTTGGGACATGTTTCTCTGTCTTCCCATTTTGGCTGCCTACCTGTGTTTGTTTCTATATATTTATTAGGGCTGCTATTTAACCCAGTCTCAGTAGAATGGCCTACATATTAGATGTCTAGTAGGGCTTAGTGGCACAGTCTTTTCTGATCACCTGACCTGGATGCTACAAGTGTGTCCCTTGTGTAGGTTGTGTATGGCCTCTTGATGTAATTAAGCCTTGATTCCTCTTGCCACATCAGTGGGAGTGACTGCCCCTGAAACTGATTAGCTATGAGGACTGTCTATGACTACAGTGGAGCAGCTGTTTTTCAAGGACTGACCCTACAGAGCAGAATTCACTTTAGCAGAGCTCTGGTACTTGCCGCGTTTGTACTTTTGGTATGTTGTTTGTGGAGGTAGCTCTGGTGTGGTCTGTGCCTGGCCACTAAGTATTTTAGTTCTGGGGCCTCTTGGGAGGGGGTCTGGTGTAGGTCAAGTTTACCCATTGCCCGTGCCCTGCCTGAGAGCAGTTGGTATGAGCTACAAAGTGATCTTCAGATGATTGCCAACTGTTCTGGCCCTGGAGGTGCCTGGGCAAGGCTAAGCTGTGAACTGAAGCCAGCTGCCACTAGTGATAGATTTGGAACTGTTTACCAAGAGGCAAGGGGCACACCAAAGCCAAATACTGTTTGTTTGGTGTTTGTGAACATTTGAAAGATTTTAGGAAAGTCTGTAGCAAAGTCTGTAGCAAGCTCTGTAGCAAAAGCAGGCTGTTCCTATGGAAAACCCACTGGAAGTAGCTTGAGTGGGCCCACAAGTTGGGTGGGTTGGAGTCTCAGGGAATCACCAGGGCAAAGTGAATGGAATTAGCTAGTTTGATGGATACTGGGAACTGGGTGTGCAGACTGGGTGAGAGAGGGTTCAACAGAGGAACAATGGCTTCCAGCAGCACTTCTATCTGAGAAAAAGCTGTGCCTCCAGCCCTTGCCCTGAAACCAGACTCAGTTCTTCTCCGTATATCCCTAGTGCCTTTTGAGCTGCTGCCCAATCATCTGAAGATCACTTTGTAGCTGGAGCTCAGAGGAAGCAAGTCCATCAGCAGTAAGTCCATATGCAAACCCTTGAAGAGGAATGTCTGCGATGTCCTCAGCCTTCCATCTCACTCAGCCACATCTCTGCTCATTTTTATAGCCAGAATTTATGAGGACTTCTTTTTCCCTGGCACTGGAATCTTGGGATGGGAAGCCTGGTGTGGATCTGGAAACTCTTGCTCCTCAGGGTGGACCTCCATAGCCAATTTTTAACCAGAAGTGGATGTGGGACCAGCCCTTTTCACATCTCTACCCCTCCTACTAGTCTTGACATGGCGTGTGTGTGTGTGTGTGTGTGTGTGTGTGTGTGTGTGTGTGTGTGTATCTTTAGCTTTAGGACTTCTGTTTGGCTAGATGTGAGGCAATTCTCAATGATAGTTGCTCTGTAGTTAAGTTGTAATTTTGAGGTAGTCGTGTTTACCTATCCCACCGTCTTGATCAGAAACCTCCTTTGGGGGTATCATTAAGTAAAAGAAGGGCTACCTGAACACAAGACTGATACAGTGACAGTCAATCTAATAACCAAGACAGTTAAGTGACTAAGAGTTGGGAAACATATAATAGCATGAATATGCTGGACAAAGGGAGGGCTTACTCTCCAGGCATAAAAGAGCAAGATGGTGGGAGATTTCCTCATGTTACTCAGAACAGCACATAATTTAAAACTTATGAATTGTTTATTTCTGAAATTCTATATAGTATTTTCTGACCATGATTGACTGCGGATAACTGAAACTGCAGAGCAATACTGCAAAGAAGGGAGAACTAGCATATAATATACTTCTAACTTCATTCCTCATAGCTGTTCAAAGGGAACTCTGATCAAGCTGAGAGCTGGATGATGGCACGTGAGAATTTCCTGAGGTCGGATGATAAGGGTTCCTTGGACAGTTTGGAGGCCTTGAGGAAGAAACGTGATGATTTGGACAAAGCAGTCACTGCCCAGGTAATAACAACTAATGTAAGAGTCCTAAAAATAACTATTAGTAATAATAACAGAAATACTACATATGTATGTGGTTTTATGATTTAAACATATTTTAATTCCCAGTTGCTTCTTACAGGAAACTCTTAAGTGGGCAGAGCAGTTTGACACTTCAGTTTAGCCTAACCCAACTCATATGTGGCATTGAACTTTCTTACTTTAAGTCCAGCCTTTTAAAACATGACTTTTAGAATTGGAAGTGATTTCATATGCTGTCTGTTACAACATTCCACCCAATGCAAGATTCATTCTCTGAAGTGGCCATGGGAAGTGTCAAAGAAAGAAACCCAGTACCACACAAGTAGTCCATCTCAGTATCATTATTAATGTTTCACCTCTTTTTGAGTTAAAATTCACCTCTCTCTAAGGCATTTACCCATTGGCTTTGATTTTGTTTCCTTTTGTGAGACCACAAAGGATATTTCTATTATATTCTAGGAAAAAGTCTGGGATTGCCTAATATCAGACATCTGGGCTCCTTTTTTTTTCTTTAGGAAAAGAAGATCACTGAACTAGAACATTTTGCTGAGCGGCTCATTGCCGATGATCACTACGCCAAGGAAGATATTGCTGCTCGGCTCCAGTGGATATTAGACAGGTCAGGCCTGAGCAATTGTTTTGTGAGCTACAGGAAGATGTAGCAAAGTGACCGACCTTTTAGCATTGAGCATTGGGATAACACTCTGAGTACTTCTCATTTCTAGATACCTAAGACTATCTAGACACTGAGAAACTTTGTGATCTAGACTGACAGAATGAAAGACATGGAAGTTACATTAGAGATTACCTGACTTAACCACATTATTTTATAACTAAAAATAATGAGACTACATTATATATAGCATAAATATATAAATCATATATAATATATAATAATACAATTTATAACTGTGTTATATATAACACATAAATATATAAGGGGGTTGAAAAATGAGAAAATTCATGGATATGTCATTAGAGCTTGGGAGAAGGAAAAAGGACACAGAGTGATCTAACCCCCTCCTCCAGATGGAAGGCTCTCAAAGCACAGCTTATTGCTGAACAGACAAAACTTGGAGACTATGCTGACCTAAAACAATTCTACCATGACTTTGAGGACCTGGAAGAATGGATTAATGAGATGCTGCCCACAGCCTGTGATGAGTCCTACAAAGACCCCACCAACATTCAGGCAAGCTCAAAATAGAACATCTTGGAAAACTTTAGCATACCCTGATTGCTGGATAAATGTTCATCTTCCCATACTGAATGTTTCCTTACTGCCGAGACTACTACTGCTGCCCTCAGGGTCTACTAAGTCTGTGGAGCAGGTCTTTCAGAAGTCATCATCACTTTGGTTATGATAGAAATATTAACACTTCCTTTTGAACAGAAGTTACATTTTCTTGTTTCCCTAAATGAGAGGATAACTTAGTTTCTTCTTTACCTTCAGAGGAAATACCTGAAGCACCAGGCCTTTGAAAATGAGGTCTATAGCCGAGCTGATCAGATGGAAGGAGTCATCAGCTTGGGGAATTCTCTGATTGAGCGGAGAGCATGTGATGGCAATGAAGAGACCATGAAGGTAGGGATTCTGCTCAGCATAGGTTCTGGCCTACAAAGTCAAATGAAGAGTAAAATTTTACTCTTTTAATGTTTCCATGTATAGGGATATGGAATTTCTTCCTGGTTAATAGTCTTCTCTCTCATTGTTGCACAAGGAAGGAGAAAAACAGTGATGCTCATATATTATGGATCCCACCACACTTAATACCTAGAACTCTAAGAAAACTTTAGATTTAATCCCTAAGCACTATCCTGTTTGTTTTATATTTTTCTGTCTTTATTGAAATATAATAGGCAATTAGTTGCATGTATTTACATCGTACAAATCAATGAGTTGGTTTTTTTTTTTCAGTTATAGTTGGCATACAATAATATATCAGTTTCAGTTGTATAGCATAGTGATCAGAGAACCACATAACTTGGAAAGTTATACCCCACTAAATCTAGTACTGCTCTTCTCTCTTACATATTTATTACAACATTATTAACCATCTTCCCCATTTTACAATCTACATCTCCATGTCTATTCTGCAACTATCCATTTGTATCTTTTAATCCCCTTGCCTGTTTTTTGCCATTCCCTCAACTCCCCTCCCATCTAGTATCCCTCTAAATATTCTCTGTATCTATGAATTTATTTCCACTTTTGTTGTTGTTGATTTTGCTCTTTAGGTTCCACATGCATATAAAATCATGTGATTTTTGTCTTTTTCTATCCAACTCATT
The DNA here is from genome assembly GCF_000325575.1 of Pteropus alecto. Classification (NCBI taxonomy): domain Eukaryota; kingdom Metazoa; phylum Chordata; class Mammalia; order Chiroptera; family Pteropodidae; genus Pteropus; species Pteropus alecto. The sequence goes on along the minus strand of NW_006434719.1, from coordinate 92,461 downwards.
TCATTGAGTGCAATACTCTCTAGGTCCATTAAGGCAATATCTTTTTTCATCCCCTTCCTTTCAGCCTGTGTGTGTCTTTTAATCTGAAGTGAATCTCTTGTAAGCAGCAGATGTCAAGGTCTTGTTTTCTTATCCATTCAACCAGTCTTTGAGTTAGAGCATTTAATTCTTTTTCATTTGAGGTATTTGTTGATAGGAATGTAGTTACTACCATTCTTTATTTCTGTTTTTTATACATGTTCTTTTTTCTTAAAGAAGTCCCTCCAACATTTCTTTCAATATCGGCTTGGTGTTGATAAATTCCTTCAGCTTATTTTTGTCTGTCCTTCAACTATAAATCATAACTTTGCTAGATAAAATATTCTTGGTTGTAGATCCTGGGTTTTCATCATGTTGAATGTTTTATGCCAGGACCTTCTGTCCTGCATAGTTTCTTTTGAGCAATCAGCTGCAAGTCTTATGGATGCTCCCTTGTAGTTAACTAACTGCCTTTCTCTTGCTGCTTTTAAGACTATCTCTTTATATTTAACCTTCGGCATTTAAATTATGACGTATCTTGGTGCGGGCCTCTTTGGGTTCATCTTTTTTGGTACTCTTTGAGATTCCTGGGGTTGTATGTCTATTTCTTTCACCAGGTGAGGGAAGTTTTCCAACATTATTTCTTCAAATAGCTCTTCAACATCTTGTTTTCCTTCCAGTACTCCTATGACACATTTTTTTTTTCATTTAATAGTGTCCCATAGATTACTTAAATTATTATTATAGTCTTGGCTTCTTTTTTCTTGCCATTCTGAATGAGTGTCTTTGGCTTCACCATTCTCTATAAAGGTCATTTGATCCTCTTCTTTATTCACTCTGTTTATTCCATTTTATGTACTTTACATCTCAGATAATGTGTTCTTCATTTCTGACTGATTCCCTTTTATACTTTCCATTTCCATTTTTACGTTTTTTATCTCTTTGTTAAAGTTCTCACTGAATTCATCTACACTTCCCATAAGTTCATTGAGCATCTTTATCACTAGTGTTTTTAATTTTTCATCTGTTAGATTGCTTAACTCCATTATTTCTGGATCTCTATTCTGTTCTCTCATCTGGTTTCTGCTTCTTTATCTTCTCATTTGGGCTGCCTTTCTGTGTCTGTTTCAATGTACTGAGCAAAGCTTTTAAGACTCTCAGTCTTATTAGTTTGGCTTTGTGTGGTTGTTGTCTAGTGGCACAGTCCTGAGAAGAGTCCAGCTGTATGCCAAGTTTAGCCCCAGCCTGTGCTCCTCCAAGATCACCTGTTAAGATTCAGCAAGCAATCCACAGATGCTGTACTTATAGTTGTCTCAAAATGCCACACCAGTAGCTGAGGTCAGCTGCCACCAGTGTGAGTCTAGGTGCTGCTCAGCAAGAGGCACCTTATAAGCAAGGACACAACTGGATGTGGCTTGGGTGGGGCTGCGAGCTGGGGGAGGCAGAATTTCAAGGATTCCTCTTGGCAGAGGGACCTCTATTATCCAGTTTGATGAGGTCTCTGCTATGGCAACTTAAGTCTGTGCACTGGGAGTGGGGAGGGCCCAACAGACAAAAAATGCATATTGCTGGAACTTCTATACAGAGTGAGCCTTGCCTCAGCCCTCACTCTGACAACTCAATGTCCTCATGTAAGTCCCTGGTGCCCCCTGCATAGCAAACCAGTGCTGGTGCTCAGAGTGAGCAGGTACATCACCGGGAAAGTCAGCTCACAGATACAGCCCCTTTAAAAGGTGTCTTCAGCTTCTGGATGCTGCTGCTATGGCCTCTGTCCCCCTCAGCACTCAGGACTGGGCAGCCTCATGTCTTTGCCCCATCCTACCTTCTGCCATTGCAGGGTGATTTCTCAGATTTCTCCCTAGTCGTATGGCTTGTTCATCTAGATCCCAGGCAATTTTCCTTTATGTTTGCTCCTTGTTGCTGTCACAATTTTGATTTGATTGCCAGAGGGATGAACAGAGCCACTATCATCTAAGCCATTTTTTTCCCACCTCATTATTTCATATTTTCTATCCCTACTGCCAAGAGCCTTTTGGAACGTAGGCATCGGACCTTGTAATCATCTTAGTACCCTTTCTTCAAACAACATCTTTTGTTTTTTTCCCCAGATTAAATAGAAGTACTGAAAAATTTTGTCTAGTCTCTACCTCCACAGCCTCCCTACATTATCTTTTCTAGCTGTTACAGGACCCCAGATTCTAAAGACCATAAAGACCCCTCAATTTCTTTGTGTTAGGGTCAACTGGAAGAGCTGGAGAAACACTGGGACTACCTGCTTGAGAGAACAATTGACAAAGGACAGAAGCTCAATGAGGCTAGTCGCCAGCAGAGATTCAATACAGGCATCCGGGATTTTGAGTTCTGGCTCTCAGAGGTAATTGCTCCTGGAAGTGATGGGAAATAGAAGCCTAATAAATGCTTGTCAGATAATCAGATTTATGCATGAATGATCTCCTTGACTTTTCTTGGGAAAAGTTTGGAGATACAGTTCCTAATCTTGTTCTTAAAAATAGTTTTCATTTGGCAGCTTTATTGCTTATTCTTTTATTCTCAGGCAGAGACACTGCTGGCCATGAAAGATCAGGCCAGGGACTTGGCTTCTGCAGGAAACCTGCTCAAGAAGCATCAACTATTGGAAACTGAGATGTTGGCCCGAGAGGTAAGTAGTGTTGGAATCTCACTCTTCTGGAATTTCCATTCCCATAATAAAAACATTTCTGACTTACCTCTCTTCTGTATTAGGAGATCATTTAAGAACACAGTCTTGCAAAATTCACTGTAGTGTTCTCAGTCAGCAGTCTTTATAACTAGCTCAAATCCATGGGCTGCAAAGAGGTTGCAACAGTCACTGTTAACCAATGATCATTAAACTTGATTCTAAGACTCCAGGGAGTGGATCCTAAAAATTATCTTGTTTATTTAACTGATGCATGCATATAAACTCACTGTCATCCAAAGGTGCACATTTCATATGGTCTTTGAAAGAAAATGCAAGTTTATTTTCTAGAATTAGGATGGGGGCATATACAGTGGAGTTGAACTACATATACACTCTAGAAATCCATTGGAGAGTTCCAGTAGCATTCTAATATCAAGCAAAGATTTGTATTAGGAGCAGTGATAAAAGTGCTGGCAGGTGTTAATTTTATACAGGAGAATTTTACATTATCAGTTTTATTTGGAGTTAGAGATACTCACAGAAAGGACAAGAAGTCAAAGGCTTTCTAAATTTAGTTATTTCAGGACTCGATGATATTGCTTCTGACTACACAAAGGGGCAGAGTTTAAATGAAAATACAGAAGAGGTTGGGTGTGTTCTGCAGCCAATATAAAGGTAGTTCTTGATAAATATTTTAAGAAATTAGTCCGCATCAAATTCAATACTGTGCTTGCTCACCAACGTCTTATTTTCTAGTAGGGAAGAGGAAGCAAATAAAGGGGAGAAACATCAGAATGAAGAACAGAACACATAAGGCCAAATGTGCAATTTGAGTAATGTAGTCATGCTATCCATATTGTCTTCGGATCTTGCCCTTATTCAAACTGAATTAAAAGAACATAATGTAAAATTTACTATCTTCAAAAACAATCTTTTGACCCAGTCTTTGAACCTGAACCAGCAATGGTTAAAGTTGCAAGTCTACTTAATACCTATACTGTACTTGTTCACTGAGCATGCTGGGCTTTCTAGGATGCACTCAGGGACCTGAATGAGTTGGCTACTGATCTGCTCTCCAGTGGGACTTTCAATGCTGACCAGATTGTGGAGAAAAGGGATAATGTCAACAAGCGCTACCTAGATGTCCAGAACTTAGCAGCTGCACACCATGAGAAACTGAAAGAGGCTTATGCCTTGTTCCAGTTCTTCCAGGACCTAGATGATGAAGAATCCTGGATAGAGTATGTACTACCAACTCACATTGCACTGACAATCTAAGAGAGTAGATAATCCACCAAACATGTTTCTATTTGATGTTAAAATGAAATATATAATGTTTCTTGTAGTTTGTATTACTTGTTAATCATGTCTGCCTTAGCCTGAAGTTAGCATTGGTTTTATTTTCCCCAAATTCCCTCATTGTATTCAGTAAGAGAAAGACAAGAATGGAGAGAGTAGGGAGCAGTTTACATACATTATGGGAACAAAATTAGGAGACCATATATATTTGTTTTAGATAGTTCATGGAATGTGTAATGCTCATTCTGAATCAGACAGCTGGGCATTTACAATTTACCCAGCTAATGAGATCATTATTATTCTCTCTGTATCCTTGTATTTAATATGCCACAGATCTGTATATTGAATAGAGAATGTTACACATTACCTGCCATAGTTTTACTACTAATTACTTTTGTTGTAAAAAATAAAATTCTGAATATATTAGCAAATCAAATTATTTGCTTTATTTACTATTTAACCAGCCTTGTGTTTCTCTTCAACAAACCTTTTGATTCTTGCTAGTAAGAATCAAAAAAAAAAAATTAGAAAAAAGCATTGTGCACAGGGCAATAAGCAGGACATTTTAGAAACCTTTTTAGGAATTTTTTTTTGACACATAAACATCTATTATAGCGACGGGGCCAGAGTCCTTTACTTGTCTATATTTCCACCATAGTGCATTTTACTATGATAGAGATAAACATTAACTGACAAGAAAATGTGAATAAATTTAAAGAATGATAAAATTATTCATGCTCCCTTTGGATATTTGTCCAAATACACACACACACATTTACCAACATATGTATGTATGTATATATATGTATGTATATGTACATATATAATTTTTACTTTTTGAAAAAAGAAATGTTAGCAAATGTTCTTGAGCAAAGAAGGGAAGATAACACAAATAGATATGCAAATGACTAATGAGAAAACTATTACAGCTGTGCATTTGGTACATATCAGTATGTTATTTTAATTTGCATTAGCATAAATCAGAAGTTTTGCTGAAAGCATTTGGCACTAATTATCTTTGTGATTACTGACACCAGAGTGTTACCTCACCCCAGCTACACACACTCTTAGAAAACTGTTCTAAGATGACTTCAGATGTCTAAACTCTAAATTTTCTGTTTTCTTTCTTGTTTTGTAGGGAGAAGTTGGTACGGGTGAGCTCCCAGGACTATGGGAGGGATCTGCAGGGGGTTCAGAACTTACTGAAGAAACACAAACGTCTAGACGGGGAGCTAATGGCACACGAACCTGCGATCCAGGTAGGAATAATAGAATATGAGACCTGGAAAGACAGAGATAATCTAATCTAATAAATAATCCCATCATGTTATACATAAATAGGATGATACTACAAAATGTGAAGGTGGCATGCCAAGGTAACATCGAGTTAGTCACAGAGTTCATAAGTGTTCTTTTCTCCTCCGCATTTTGTATTCTGTGAATAGAAGAATTCTGCGCAGGAACCCATGCTCTTCTCTGGAAAAAGCACTTTAACAGTCCAGAGCACACTTGTTGACAATTGGGATGCAGGTTGGAACACCTGGAAAAGCAGCACTTGAGCTGAGTCATATGGAAAGAAAGCAATTCTGGGTCTGACTTGGCAGCTGGGTCACCCTGTAACCATGAATCATTCATAAGGTAGATCATGGAGAGTAAACTTGTACAGATGCCAATGTATTTGTCCAAAATCTTAGGTAAGTTTAGCATGGCAGATCTCGCTGCAGCTTTTTTCATTCTCCCAGGATTTTCAGGACCATTCCAAGTCCCATGAAGTTTAGAAATGATCTGGAGGGTAGGAAGAACTAGATACATTTCCAGGAGACTGTCTAAATTGAGAGAGATTGTGGGGTAATGCAACATGGAGAGGGTGTTTTTTAGAATGTGCTGGCTATGGCAGAGAGGCTGGGGGACAAGGCTGCAGTCGGGCGAGAGGAGATCCAAGAACGGCTGGCTCAGTTTGTTCAACACTGGGAGAAGCTCAAAATGTTGGCCAAGGCTCGGTGAGTTGAGGAATGGAAGCCCAGTTCTCTTCCTATTTTGCAATTGTTGGCTGGTGCTGGGGTTTGGGATACCAAATGCTTGCTAAATATATCTCCCCAACTATCCATCTCTACCTATCTTCTAAGTCACTGCTCAAATGCAAAGTCTTCTCTGAAGCTTACTACCATTAACCAGGCAGAAGTGATTGCTGTCTCTGTGTTCTAAATATACCTCTACTCTTGTACTTACTTGCAACTGTTATCATTGTTGCCCTACATATGTTATTCTTCATACCAGGTTATTTGCCACAGGTCTGTTTGTTTATCTCCCCAGTTTTAACTTTGTGTACAACACTCAGTAGTGGAAAAATGAAGAAATGTTTGTTTGTTTGTTTCTCCCTTATAGCCATAGAGCTATTTTGAATCAAGTAGTCATATAGCTGAATAAAATAATATCTTCCTATTATTCCATGTCCATTGGCAATAAAAAGACATTTCTACTTGGGGAATAAAAGTACTTTGCAATGCCTATATTGTATAAAAAGAATGGCAGTGCTCATAGTAGAAAGAGACTCTGCTTAATTGTTGTTATTCTCTAGCTCTAAAGTCTTGGCACTTTTGTTTGGACATGGTTTCCTTCCCCCAACAAAAATTCCTAAAGAGTAGATGAAGCCACAAAATTGAGCCTCTGGAGCAAGGGTCTCCCCTTTTAAGATGAAATCAACACAGCTGACCAGTAGGCATATATTTGATTGTTCTGTGGCACAGTTCAACAGTGGTTGCCTTGTGAGATTGTGCCATTTGGCTCTACTTCCACTGCTTACTAGTTTCCTCTTATCGTTATTGGGGCTTACTGCCCTGCTATAGAGGGCTTCAATTGGAAGAGTCTCTAGAATACTTGCAATTCATGGAGAATGCTGAGGAGGAGGAAACTTGGATCAGTGAAAAGAAAGCAATGATTGCCCGAGGGGATTCTGGAGATACATTGGCTGCTACTCAGGTGAGAAATAGGCTGAATGGATCAATTGTCTTCTCTTTATTATGAATCTCTTTTTTTAAGTAGTCAGTTTTCAGCTTTAAAATTAATATTTTTCTCCTGGTGAGGAAAGCAGACATTCGGGTCAGCTCTTAGTACAGAACATTCTTGATACTTGATATTTTTTCTGGTAGATGCAGTGTTTCATAAATTTATATACATTTCAATGTGGAGAGGTCCTGTGCCTTATTTTGGTCCACACTCTTATTCCAAAATCCAGAAAACCTTAGGGTCACATGGTAAGTTAGAAACAATGTCACTTATATGCCTTTGACTCTTTTTCTGGTGAGTTTACCCTTTTTTGGCAAGTGTGGAGTTTGGGGAAAAGAATTTAGTAGAGCTATGCAGGAAAAAGTGGGCACTCATCATTCTGTCAATTTAGTTGAATCATCGGTGATGAAAGGCATTAAAGGGAGTCAGAATGTGGGTGGGATAGGTTGCCCAGATGTTTTGTTTCTCACTATCTCATTTATGCAGAGCTTGCTAAAGAAGCATGAAGCTTTGGATAATGACTTTGCTGTCCACGAGGCCCGAGTGCAAAATGTGTGTGCTCAAGGAGAAGGCATCCTGAGTCAGGTAAGGGGCTCCAGGGCTTCCAGGTCAAATTTTCATTTTCAAAAGAGATTGGCCCCAGTATAAACTCATGAGTAGTGCTAAAATCATATATAGACTTCTAATAATGTCTTCTAAGCTGCCTTCTTGTTCTTATTGTTGCTGTTATTAGGAAATAATTATCTATTTAATTGCTTTTCTCTGAAAATTCTTATTTCAAGTTCTTTTAAGTATGGCTTGAAGATTTCTTTAAAAATTTGTTGACACTCTTACTCTTAACCTATGCACAATATAGCATTTATGAGGACATATAAACGACTTGCTTTGGTTATAAAGTATTATAAGAATGTGAAAAAAATTTCCTTGTAAGCTTCTAGAGAGAATTACATGGAGACCTCTTTGTAAGTTGACAGTCACTCTTTTGTTTAAATGCATGTTTTTACAAAAGCTCCATGATCTAAGTGCTGTAGAAAGAACCCTAAATAGAGATGACTTCATATCTACTAGATGTTTTCACTAAGAAGATCACATTTATATGGATAAACATGAAAAGATCATGCAAATGCTGGGGTGGAAATAACCTCCTGAGACATATATGAATAATAGAATAAATTCACTAGACCTACAGGAGAATAGTTTATATATTTAGAATGAGAAAAATGAGAGCTTTTCAATAGTACTAAAGAATTCACATTCCTGGCCTTGGTCTCTCTCCTCCTTTAACTTTGGCATTGCAGGAGGAAAATCAGCACAAGGAGAAGATTTCTGTTAAGATAGAGGCTCTGAATGAAAAGACACCTTCTCTGGCCAAGGCAATAGCTGCTTGGAAGTTACAACTTGAAGATGATTATAGCTTTCAGCAGTTCAACTGGAAGGTTGATGTAGTAGAGGCCTGGATAGGTAAGATGTATGAAGGCCAGAGTCCTTGAGTTTGAAAAATGCTGATAAATTTCATTTATAGAATGGTTCCTGGGGCTTTCTCACTTATCTTACTAAGAGAGATTCTCCCTTCATCACACATCCCTAGCCTTTCGGGACACAATTACAATTACACTCTCTTGTATGCAAACACATACACACACGTAAACACAGAAACATGCTAAGGGGGCATCTAAATACCATTATTCCAGAGAAACTCTTTTTAGGAATTGGTGATTTCACACATAATACCCAGAAAGATAGGAAATTTATTTATTTACTTATAATTTATATCTAACATACAATTTTTTCTTTTTTCTATGAAACACTCAGAAGTCCTTTTGGTCTTAGATCTCTTTCAGTCAGTTTTATGCTGCGTAAGTCTAGAAAAGCAATTCATTTATCTCCGCTGTTCTTATATTCTAATAAATCACCCACTTTGAGACTTAGGAGGCTCTCTTATGACCTATAGGAAAAATTCCTTTTCTCCTTACCAAGTCTGATACAGGACCAACTATCTTTCCCACAATATTAATTATCTTTGCTTTTTAGCTGAAAAAGAAACAAGCCTGAAGACCAATGGCAATGGTGCAGACCTTGCTGCATTCCTCACTCTCCTGGCAAAGCAGGTGAGAGCAAGATTGCCTTGTTAATAGATGTCAGTGAGGTCCAAGACTCATATCACACAGAAGCTGAACACAGGATTATTTCACTCCTAAATTTTGTGATCTTATTGTCTGTAGGACTTGGAATATTTTTTTTTCCTTCTTGATGTTGATAATTAGGCAGTTTTCTCTTCTGCTCTCCCTCTCCCCACTCTCTCATCAGTCTTTCAATAGGTGTTCATTATTTTTATTAGAGATCCAGCTTTTGGCTTTCTAATTTTTTCTGTGTTGTACCTTTTGTTGTAACTACTTTTTTAGATTCCACATATAAGTGATTTCATATAGTGTTTGCCTTTCTCTCTGACTTATTTCACTTAGCATAATACACTCAAGATTCATCAAAATTGTTGCAGTATGGCAGGATTTCCTCTTTCTCATGCTCAATAAGAATGTTTCATGCTTAATATTAATATTTTGTTGTATGTATGTATCTATGTGTATCTCAACTTTTTTTATCTATTCATTTATTGATGGGCACAGGCTGCTTCCATATTTTAGCTGTTATGAATAAAGCTGCAATAAATATAGAAGTTCAGTGTCTTTATATTTTAGATGTGTCTTAATAAATAATGTATAGTGAGTATTGCTTCATTTATCTAATTTGATCATTTTATTGGAATAGCAATTCCATGTACATTTCAAGTAATTAATTCATAAGTTTTGACTTAAAGCTATAATTTAATATCTTTCATCCCCCACCTAACCCCTATTTTTTGGCCAGAGATTGAAATGATTTAAGGCATAGTTTCAGTTTTTTTGAAAGCTAGCCTTTTGCAGTTTGCTC
>NW_006434719.1:39792-82483 GCF_000325575.1 Pteropus alecto | reverse complement strand
CGAAATGTACTGAACTAAGCACTGTGTGACTACAGAAAACTGATTAGCATTTTAGATCCTTAACTACCGTTTTCTGCTTTGCTTCTAGGACTTGTATCTTACACAGTTTAGGAATCTATAAATGAGGGAAAAATATAAAGAGAATATTGAACCTACACTTCTGCAGTTCCTTTTTCATAGCTTCTTAAATCCTGGGTGCCTCAGTTTTCTAGAACTTCAATTTTTGTCTCTAGCTCCATGAGAATTTCAAAATCTCTGTTTAGCTGCTGTCTCTTCTTACCCTGTACACTTTATACTTCAAAAGGAAAAGTAACAGAGAATATTACTTCTACTCTACTACTATTCCCTCCTCTATGGAATTTTGATCCCTCGAGTTATAGCTACTTGAGTTGCATTGTGATCTTTCTCACATGGTTGATTTTTTTGTATTATTATCCAACAGATCAGTTGTTCTCAAAGAAAGAATTGGTTCAATACAAGCCACACTGTTAAAGCTGGAAGTGGAACATCCCTAATCTTATACAGCATTTTCATAAAAATATCAATTGTATAACTAGCATCTGTAGGAGGTCTTTTGTTGGTTTGTGTACTTTCAAGATCTCTAGTAGTGCACTGCTACTAATTAGAATTCAAAATCTGATAAGTGATATAAAAGTGTCCAAGAAAGGATATGAGCTATCTGAAGGATTTAGTTTGATTTAAGAAATTTGAAATATCACATTATGTTCTAACATTTCCTTAATATTAATAATCCACCTAACCTAAAATCTAATTATAAAACATATGTCCACTGGAACTTAACCATGATTCTAACCCTGAATGTTCACTTCATCTCTAAGTCATATTTCTTTTTCTTTTGTCATCGTTCTCTTTCCTAGCATTTATCTTACCTCTGATAAAAATCTGGTGGAAGCCAGGTATGAATAATCTCTTGGATACATATTATTTCTCTATTTATTGCTTCTCTATGGGCCTTTCTCAGGACACGCTGGATGTCAGTCTGCATAGTTTCCAGCAAGAGAGACTGTCAAAGATAACTAATCTAAAGGACCAACTGGTAGCTTCTCAGCACAGCCAAAGCAAAGCCATTGAGGAGCGCTATGCTGCCCTGCTGAGGCATTGGGATCAGCTTCTGGAAGCCTCTGCAGCCCACAAAGACAAATTACTAGAGAAACGGCTACCTTTACAGAAGGTAAATTTCAAAAAAAAATTGATGAACCATGATAAGGACTTGATTATCTGTATATTAACTAAACCCTCTTTGGATAATCTATACACATTTGAGTACTTTGAGAAGGATCAGGAAGACATTCTTATTGAGTAAGAAGTTATTCAATTTTTTAGACTGATAGTACATTTTTTAGACTGATTTGTCAATTATCCAGTTGACTTGATATGAAAGCCAAGCACATGTAATGTAACAGATATGTGAAACAAAAGGGTAGAAGATTTTACTGTATGGAAGACCTAAAACAGACGGGAGAAAAGGTCATCCTTGTGCTTTTCTCTGACTCGAATAAAAGGACAACTAAACAAGTAAAACTGTGTTCTCATCTTCCCTAACCTAGAGACTTTATATTTATCATTTACTATCTTCAAACATTGATTCCTCTATTTATGAAATTTTACCACCATCTCCTGCTGTTCTGTATTATTACTATTAAAAAAAACAATGGATCTGAAAATGCAATTTGGACCGCTACTTTGTGTATGAATATATGTGATTAAAATGTTTTTTTTCTAGTGGTGGCTGCTAAAGTATTATATGTTAATCATAAAAAAAAATCAATGATGAAAGGAAGTCAGCATGGTCAGTGAAGTTATTGAGGATTCCTATATAGTAACAAGTATTTTACCTGACAACAAGTTAAAATAGAGAGTTAGGGAATTGGAAAACAATCATATAAATAAAAGTCAGTTAGTTTGGACCCTTAGTTAATTTCTATACTATTGTAGGACATGAGATCTAATTTTAGGTGAAGAATTGAATCCATCAATGGATAACTTTAAAAGTACATAAAAAATATATGTATAAAAACACTTCACATTCTGATTGTATTATATTACTTTCTGTTTATAAAATCTTTGTAAAAAATTTAGTTGATCCTTAGTATTATGAAAATGATATGAAGTACTTTATGGTTTCCATGTTCTTCCTTTATAGAGTTCATATTCATTTTCTCTATGTTGACCTATTTTACCATGTATATTGCTGAAATGAGTACAGGGAAAATGTAATAATGAACAATGTTGCAATCTTCCTTCCACTGGACAAGTTATTTCCTCTCTAACCCTTATGTTTGGGGATGAACACTCATTTGTGTAAGATAAATCTCCTTGGGAGTATAGTCAGCTGACCCAAAATCTATGATACATTTAAAATCTAAAAAATATTTTTGATTACCTACTGTTTGGAACAATCCACGTTATTTCTGTCATTCAAAAATCTAGAGTCATTCAGAATATATGGATAACTCTAGAGAGTATTGCAGAAGTAAGAATACAGTTTGGAGAGTAGGAAATATTTTAAGCAGTGGCTTCAGGCAAGAGCCCTAAACAAGTTTTAGAAGAAAGGTAGGAAAATAACTCAGTATAGACAGACATCAGAGAGGTGTGGTCCACAGAAGTACAGAAGAAAGAGGAGGATGGGATAGATTTGCCCATCTAACAAATGATTTGTTCATTTAACCATTTATTTATTCATTTATTTAACACCTATTCTTACATGTTTACTATATGCCAAGTAAAATTGAAACATGAACTTCAGTATAAGAAATCATGAAATCTTATCATTGAAAACAACTTTCGTCTTTCTTGGAATCTTAGAGCTAAAATAACTCTAGAATTCATTCTATCTTCTCATTTATAGGTGATGGAAAACTTACCAGTTGCACCCAAAGAGAAAATGCTGGGATCAGGGCTAATACTTGAACTTACATATCCATCTACTGAATCATATTGTTTTCATAGGTTTTAGTTCTGCTCTATTAGAGTGTTGACCCTAAAAATATTTAAAGACGGTTATTATTTTTATCCTCTGTCTTCTTGTCTCTTTTCTTCAGTATTTTCTTCTTCTCTTCTAATTGGGAAAGATGAAGGTATCTTTTTCTTTCTCTGTAGGCTGAGGAACTATTCATGGAATTTGCACACAAAGCTTCAGCTTTCAACCACTGGTGTGAAAATACTGAGGAGGACTTGTCAGAGCCTGTGCACTGTGTCTCTCTGAATGAGATTCGCCAGCTGCAGAAGGACCATGAGGCCTTCTTGGCCTCCTTGGCCAGGGCCCAAGAAGACTTAAACTTTTTGCGAGAGCTAAACCAGCAGATTAAGACCTTAAATGTGTCCTCCAGTCCTTATACTTGGTTAACAATGGAGGTGCTAGAAAGAATCTGGAAGCACCTAACTGACCTCATCAAGGTAGCTTGAGGCACAGCAGAGATTTACCTTGGCTACAGTGGTCATAATCATTTAGATCACTATCCAAGTTAGAGAACTTTTGAGAAAAAAAAATCATTAATCAGAAAAGCAGTCATAAACTGGAAGTCTAAGAAAAATTTTGAATTATTTCATTATAAATATAGCACTATGCCCCATAGTTTGGATAGTTTCATCCTTCTGAGTGTTGAGCAATGATTTAGAAAAGCAAACATAAATTCCAGGAGTGGCTATAAAAATGGGTTATAAAAAATTCATGAGGCCTATATATATCTTTACAGCCTATATATTTCCCTAGCCAAGGCATTCTCTATTTTATACACTCCTCTAAATTGTCTTTTAAATGTGTTTGTATTTAATTTTTGTCTACAATTATGTTCATTATATAAAGCTATGGGAAGTACTTAAAAGTTTTAAAGACTAAAATTTCACCATAAAATCACCAATTTTAGTTGGCAACTCTTATTACTACCTTTCCCTTCAAGGCTGCTTTTAAATAAAATTTCACTTAGAAAAAAAATTGAGAAGGGGAAGTATTTGCCTTTATTACTTAATTACTTGTTACTGGGCTTGGTCTTTGAGACATCTGCAAGTACTTATGGGAAGTGACATGAACTTTATTCACCTTTTGGAGATGAGAAAAGGTGAGCTGGAAGAAATATGAGCACACAGGTATATGCCTCTGAAAGACAGGCTAGATTTGGGAAAGTTAAGATATGCAGCTGAGCCTGGAAACCAGTTATTTTGCTGCAAAGAGAAGTGTTCAATGTGCACTGCACTATCTGTGATTTGGGGTTTTAGGAACGGGAGCAGGAGCTGCAAAAGGAAGAGTCAAGACAGCTTAAGAACTTTGAGATGTGCCAGGAGTTTGAACAGAATGCCAGTGCCTTCTTTCAATGGATCTTGGAGACCAGGTGTGCTCTGCTACCTCAAAACTTATCATCTCTGTGCCGCACACTCCATTTTATATAAGGATGATGTATATATATGAGGGGAGGATGAGGAACTCCTACAGCATTTATGCTGTCCTAAAATCACCATATTTTATTTGTGCTTTATACTTGCAATTGAATGCTTTCTGAATCAATCCTTGCAAAATTGAGTAATGAAATTTCGTACTGCTGCCCATTGTGTAACCTTCAGTATTCTCTTCTTGATACTCTCACTTTTTTTCCTGTTGCCTATAATTATGGTCCAAAAATAACAATAGAGCCTTATGTTTCCATACCACATTACATTTTACAAAGAATTTCTATATATATTACCTCACTTAACTTTTAGGGCAATCATAAAAAGTGTACAGAGTGTACAGAGTGTACAGAGTGTATCTTATTACCTATGTCTTCAAGTGTAAAAGGAAGTTCAGTAGATAAATTGACTTGCTCAAGGTCACATTTGTATTTATTGACACAAGCAGAGCAGAGCATATTGTGAACACCAAATATGAAGTTCTTATGTTGCCTGACTGCTAAAGCTGTGATGAGAATCAGTGTCACATCTTCTGGGGAAAATAACCTGGAAAAGGAAATTTAGAAGGTATAATATGTTAGAATAAATGGCCTAACTTGGTAGACTGTATCCAGTAGATGAGTCAGAATTGTGGACTTTTGAGAATTAGAGTGGTAGTTTAGGTGATACCCATGATATATACTGTTTCTACACATCACTAACAGGGGTAAATCAGACAATTAACAACAACAACAACAACAAAATCCCGAATCACGGCTGAAATACATTTGACAAAAGGCAGAAGAAATATAGCGCATTCTCCTCTGCCTCTTGTTTTGGTACTTCTCCCCAGCAGCATATGCCAAAACTGAGCATATCACCTGACACTGCGCTCTTCATCCTGTAGGAAGGAGCTGCATGAAAGACTCCTAGCTTCTCAGTATGGAAGAGACTTTGGGAACAAAGGGTGGAACGTGTTTATATGTTTTTAGCTACAAACGATTTAAAATGTTTCATAAATCTGAAGAAAAAAGATCATTAAAGTAATCCATGTTAACATATAATTTCTCTTTTTCCTTTTCTGATTCCTGTTCCGGACCTCCATGTACAGGGCTTATTTTCTGGATGGGTCAGTATTTTATGCTATTGTGTTTGTTTAGTTATAACATTCTGGAATACTTAGCTAAAGAGGCCTTAGCACTGAGGCATCTTCAACCCATCTCAATCCGATGGTGCTTAAATAAAAATGTAAAGTGAGAAGGAGAAGCCTAATATATGCTGTTCTGGCTCCACGCCCCACTAGATGTCTTGTCTACATTAAGTTAAAGGCATGTTTGAAAATAAGAACTAGAAGAGAGGTCTGGAGGCCTTCTCATAGGCAGAGAAGAATTTGGCAAGAATGTCTTTAGACAAAAGGTTGAGATCATGAAAATTTTGAGTCATGAAAATGTATTATAGAGAAGTCGTATACCTTGGAAGAAGTAGCAATAGTATGGGCTTTGAGTTTGTCTGTGTAAAATATTGACCTTTGATATTATAAGTAATGTTTTCCTCTGTTTTTTAACTAGATCTTTACTCAAAGAAACAGGAACTCTGGAATCCCAGTTGGAAGCAAATAAAGTAAGTAATGTTTATTCATTAGCTAAAGATATACCTAGAAGTACAAGGAAGGCGAGAAAAAAAATGCTTAAAGGAAACTTGTAAAGAAATAGTTTTAGATAAATTCCCTAGCCTTAAAGTCAAGAGCCTAAGGCTCTGGTGCCAACCCTGCCAAAAATTTGCATTCTAACCATTGTCCACAACTTCATAGAAATCAGATTACTTAAATCTCTAAAATTCAATTTCTCTATCTATACAATGGAGTTAATAATACCTTCATTTTAGAGTTATTATATTGATTAAGTAAGAGAAAAAATGCAAAAACTCCTATCCTACAACCTAGAACATTGACAAACTTTGTTATTATTTGATAGTAACAATTATTTGATAATACAATTGAGTCTAGATAATCTCTTAACAATTGAGTGAAGAAGCTATGGCCCAGGGTGGTGTTTCTTACCCTTATTTTAATTATTGACC
Organism: Pteropus alecto; assembly: GCF_000325575.1. Taxonomy (NCBI): domain Eukaryota; kingdom Metazoa; phylum Chordata; class Mammalia; order Chiroptera; family Pteropodidae; genus Pteropus; species Pteropus alecto. The sequence goes on along the minus strand of NW_006434719.1, from coordinate 76,021 downwards.
CCTGGAGAAAAAAAATAATCAATTAAACTTAATTTCTTCTTAATGAGAGAAAAATACTAAAGAATAAGATGTTGTCAGGTAGGATTGATCTTTGTAGGGCTGAAAGGAATTGTAATATCTTTTTTTTTTTTTTTTTTTTTTTGCCAACTCCCATCATCAGAACCAATTCATTATTCTTCTCTTTAGGGAAAAAATATTACCCAGTGGAGAAAACATGACCTAGATGCAGAAATTTGGCATATAATTTGCCCAAATGACAGGAATATTCTGTGAAAATCTTCTCAAGCTAGTGAAAGAGGACTAAGAGTGAATACCGTGGAGCTTACATAGACCTGAATGTTTAACCACAATCAGTAGTGCAGATAATTCAGGATGAAAATCACTGGGAGTTGACTATTCATGAATCTGGGAATTCTGCCCTTTTCTATTTGTAATATATAATTACTAACTCTTTAATTTATATATTACAGATTACCAGAATGACATAGGTCATATCACTCAAACTTTCTACCACTTTATAAGTGAGAAATATAAAAATGAAATAATCTTGCTGAGTTGTTCATTTCTCAGGGATGACAGGAATATCCCTGAAAATAACTGAAAAGGAGCAATTAGGGGAAAACAAAACTCATTAGTTTCTTATTTTATATTCACTCCCATCCCTAAGTTTGGAGCTGATGCCTTGTATAACTGTCTTGTTCTTGTTCTTGTTCTTCTTCTTGTTCTTCTTCTTGTTCTTCTTCTTCTCGTTCTTCTTCTCCTTCTCCTTCTCCTTCTCCTTCTCCTTCTCCTTCTCATTCTCCTTCTCCTTCTCCTTCTCCTTCTCCTTCTCCTTCTCCTTCTCCTTCTCCTTCTCCTTCTCCTTCTTCTTCTCCTTCTCCTTCTCCTTCCTTCTCCTTCTCCTTCTCCTTCTCCTTCTCCTTCTCCTTCTCCTTCTCCTTCTCCTTCTCCTTCTCCTTCTCCTTCTCCTTCTCCTTCTTCTTTTTTCAGAGAAAACAGAAGGAGATCCAGGTGATGAAGCGTCAGCTGACCAAGATCGAGGACCTGGGAGACAACTTAGAAGAGGCTCTGATCCTGGACATTAAATACAGCACCATTGGGCTAGCCCAGCAGTGGGACCAGCTCTACCAGCTGGGGATGCGAATGCAACACAACCTGGAACAACAGATACAAGCCAAGTACTGAGAACCTATATCCAGAGCTTGGACAGGGTGTGGGTGGTATTAGGTATTAGAAACTTAACTCCAAGGGCTAGAGTTGGGGGTGATAGATAAAAGAGCTGCTTCAGAGATAGTATACTCACCATCTTCAGAAACAACAGTCTTTCTGTTTACTGTCTCATGGAATGGCTATGTCACTTTATTCTATTATGAAATAGAATACAGTACTCTCATCACCCTGAATCTACTCATCACCCAATTCTCAGCCTCTTCACCATCTTATGTAATCTCTTCAGAAAGCATTCCTTTTAGTAAAATGTCCTCTAGAATGTAAGAAATATTCAAGATATATAACAGAAAAGCAGAATTCATTTTCCTAAAGAAATTAATTGTATTAAAGAAGATTTAGATTTCCATAGCTTTTGGACTGTGTTATTATATAGATGAGAGATTGGCAAACCTTTTCTGTAAGGACTCCAATAATAAATATTTTAGATTGTGTGATATATATAGTCTCTGTTATAACTCCTCAATTCTGCTGCTGCAGAGAGAAAGAAGCTACTGATAACCATAAATGAATGAGCAGGGACACATTCCAATAAAATTTTATTTATGGGCATTTAAATTTGAATTTTATTTAAATTTTATGTTGAATTATTTTTCTTTTGATTATTTCATCCATATAAAAATGTAAAACACATTATTAGCTCATTAATTGTGCAAAGGCAAGTGACACACTGGATTCGGCCCATGAAGCATGGTTTGTAGACCTCTAAACTAAATAACACAATTAGCATAATGCTCAATAAAGTGCCTATCTATTTCATGTGGCATGTCTTCTCCTTTTCTCTGTTATATTAAAGGCTTAATTAATGTTTTTCCTTTCAGAGACACCATAGGTGTGAGTGAAGAGACACTAAAGGAGTTTAGCACTACCTATAAGTGAGTATAACTTTGTGGTTGATCAGCTCTCTGTTTTTCAGTCCTTTCACAATGAATCTCCAGATAACATTTTTATCTTCAGTGTGGCTTGGTAGAATCTTAAATGAAGATCTAGTTATGTTATTTAGCTTCAAGTTGTAGCTTATATGTCTGAGATCTCTGGACTTTAGAAAAATATGTCTGAGATCTCTGGACTTTAGAAAAATATGCTTTTTTCTCCATTCATTAGGTTAAAAAAATGTATAGAAACACAGACAAGCTCTCCACTCAATGTTAATAAAGCCCCAACTGATGCAATAAGAACTGTTCTTTTCTGTTATAATCTGGTTCTCTATTAAAGTTTATAAATGTTTTTATTTTTTAGACACTTTGATGAGAATTTGACAGGGCGCTTGAGTCACAAAGATTTTCGGTCCTGTTTGAGAGGACTCAATTACTACTTGCCCATGGTGGAGGAGGGGGAACCTGAGCCCAAGTTTGAGAAATTTCTGGATGCTGTTGACCCAGGAAGGTAGGACGAAGACTAAGGGCCAGACTGTAGTAGGGAATAGGGCTTGGACTGAAAAACACAGAAAGTAAAATGATTCATAAGACATGAAATTAACTCCTTGAGAATAGAAAGATACAGACTACTATAAATGAATTGGGTAGCTTGCTTTTGGTGTTCTTTTAGGATTATCTCAGAAGTTTGTGGCACTAACTCCAACTCAGGCACAAATTCTGCAATTTGGTAAATTCGTGGTTTATGTTTCACATAGAAATTCCAGCTAATTCTTAGAATAGAACCAAAGATAAGAGTTTGTTCATATGTGTAAGTCCCTAAGAAGAGGATTAATAACTCATGGGGTGGGGTTATTTTATGCTTGGGAGAGTGGAACAGAGTCATAGAGGGATCACATTGTTGTTAGGGACTAATTATTTCTAAAATTAAGACTAGAGAAGACACAAAATAGAGGTCTTTAACTTAACTTGAAGAGTTCGAGGTACCTAGATATTAGTGCTGATGGGAAATTCCCAAATTCTATATAATGTATCAGGCTGAAAGACCCACACAGAAACAGAGTCTGGAACTTTGAAAACTGTTTATTTGGCTACAAGGGAATGAAGAGTTGGGTCAAATAGAGAACATAGTCTCAGATTGCTGATTTGGAAGAGGCACTTGGAAAACCTGGCTTTCCTCTGTCTCTGAGACAGTTAGTAGGATAAGAAAGGGGCCTGCCTTCTTCTCTGTGTTTAACAGGCACAATGCCTGATCTATTTCTCTTACAGAAAGGGCTATGTCTCATTGGAAGACTATACCTCATTCCTGATTGACAAGGAGTCAGAGAACATCAAATCCAGTGATGAAATAGAGAATGCTTTCCAAGCCCTGGCAGAGGGCAAGGCCTATATTACCAAAGAGGACATGAAGCAGGTCAGATTCCAATTGCATCTACTCTCATTATGCTCTCATCATAATCTAGATTTTGCTCATCTCAGGCCTTCTTGCTTACTATAGACAACTACCCTCCCTGCACTTCTTTTTTCTCCTCAGATATTATCTCACTCTAGATATCACTTGCTTTTATCATCATTTCACATTGTGATTAAAACCTACAATCAAGCTCTAACAATTATCAGGGTGAATCCCAAACCTGAAACTCAGTTTTCAAGGAAATTTATTATCTCCCTTATTAAATAATCCAAATTTATGGTATAAAATAAATAGACTACAGAGTCTAATTGAAATGGGATTCCTCAGGTAAGAACTGAGCTGAAGAGATCAGTCAGTCATATTTGAAGAGTAAAGGGTGTCAAATATGTAATGACAAAAGAAAACTTAACTCTGGGTGGTGAATACACAATGCAATATACATATGATGTATTCTTGAACTGTATACTTGAAATCTATATAATTTTGTTAACTGGTGTCACTCCAATAAATTTTATTTTAAAAAAAATTATGGATTTATGAGATAAGTATGTGATATGAGCAGAACTGGCTTTTTCTTCTAAAGTTCTTCCATTCCCTGGGTTTACAGCATATTGGAAGCCCCAAGAACCAGCTATTTTGAATTCTTATTACTGTATCTCTTTCTTTTTATATTTCAGGCGCTAACCCCAGATCAAGTGTCATTCTGTGCCTCACATATGCAGCAATATGTGGACCCACGAGGCCGAAGCCACCTTGCTGGCTATGACTATGTTGGCTTCACCAGTTCCTACTTTGGCACCTAATAAGCAGTTTTTCTTAGATTGTATAATATCTTGGTGTGAAAGAAAATATTGGGGGATGAAGGAGACCGGCAAAAAAGAGAAGGGGTAGATAGTACTCTGTGTGTGTGTTTGTGTTTATTACATTTACTGCAGAACCTAAAAAAAATCTCAAGCTTGGGAGATATGCTGTTAACAGAGTTGGAAGAGAGGATATATTTTTTAAATTTTTGGGAGGGTTCTACATATCTTTATTATTGTTTTGTTCTAATTAAAATATAAAGTATTTTATTTTTAAAAAAAATAAGTGTTTTTAATAGGGCAATATGAAGTAAAATGTTACTGACTTAGTTGGGCTTCTATATTTCTGAAAAATTTTCTGTCATCTAAATATTAACAGCTAATTACATTGTAAAAAAACAGGGCCATGTTAGAATAAATAAATAAAATCTAAGATGATTTACAAATGATTTCCTTTAAGTTTTGTGATGTATTTAAATTCTTACATTTGAAAATGAAGATATTTGAGTCTGAGGAACCCCAATATTTTAGTCTATAAAATGAAACCACACAGAAAAGACCAGCATAGCATTTATTTTCTTTTTAATCTGTCCTTTTCATACTGCCCCACTAAAATAATGCTATTGCTTTCAGAATGGCAAAATTTCAGCTTTTGTCCTCCATGTCCACAAATTACCTCTTAAATTTTAATATTATAAAAATAATATTTGTTTTGATTTAATTCCATCTTCTATTGGTGTAAGAGTCAGTAGAATTGTTATAAAATTAAGAATTAAGAAAAAAAAGCAAGAATAGGTCATGTAATCTGCAAAGAATTTTTGGCCAGTTTTGGTTCGATCAGGTTCAAATGTTAACATTCTGTCCTTACTTGTAAAAGTTGATAGTGCCATTTGCTGGTGAGGATTCTTAGGTCATTTATTTGGCTTGTGTGAAACTTCTAGTATCCTGCATGAACAGTCTCCATCCATGTATAGTACCACTCGATTACAACTTTAAATCTCATTCTCATCCTCTATATAGAAATTTGTCCTCTCTTGTCATAAAATCATTTAAAATAATTTTGGTTAAAACTACAAAGCTATCTTTGTTGCTGATAATGTATAAATGTTTTTACTGATTTTTGCTTAAACAGTTGGATACTATGGAATACAACAATGGGGTGAAGGGTCAAAGTACAATTAGTAGTTGTACTTAGTACAACTAGTAGATGGTCACGGGGATGGGGAGCACAGCATAGGGAATGAAGTTAGCATTAATGTTATTGGCTATGTAGAGAGCCAGAAAAAGAGAAAGAGCAATTAGGGGGATCATTTTATAAGCTATATAAATGTCTAATCAATGTACTGTATATTAGAAGCTAATGAAATAAAATTTTTAAAAAGTATTTGAAAAACATGTCCATAAATGTCTAAACTATGTGATTATGAGTTACCAAAAATAGTTACAGTTGAAAAAAAGCAAAGTCCGATAGTCCAACAGAAATCAATATCATTTACTATCACACTTATTAAGTATGGAGAATCTAAAAAATGTGGCTTGTAATAATTAAAGGCATAAGTGAGCATCGTTTCATTCTCTCCCCAACACCTGCCAAGCATCTGCAAGGCCTAAATCAGATTATTAGACAGACGATGGATCAAGAAATGCTCTTTTAAGACAAGGGATCATTAGAAGCATCTTATAAGAGAGATTAGGTAATATAGAGACTAGAGAAAATACTTATCTGAAGAATCAAAAGAAATGCCATAAGAAGATGGCACTGTCAGATATATATATATATTTCCTTCTGAAATCAGATTCTGGCCATCTATGCACTCAAGCAAAAAACGATAATATGGAAATCAGCATATATAATTTACTTGGGGACTATTTAACTGATAATACTATAACAGAACTTGTATCAAATTTCTCTCTTTATTTCATGGTTGAGTATCTCCTAATTGATATTCACCTTTTCTTGATCTTCTTTTCACTTACTTTAAATTGGGATCCCTGATTTATTCTTACTAATACAACCTATAGATTGGAGACTGCCTCTGAGCCTCAGCCATATGGTTATATCTCTGATTTTCTTTCACGATTCCTACTGCTTGGTTGGGTCTCCAAAACTCTTCTACTCCTAACAAAACACTCCTTTTTACTTTTTTATGGACCTGTCTGATGCCAAACATTTGCCTGGAATTCATCTGATTCTTGTTTCCTATAGCTCGGCCCATTTCCCAGTACTAAATCCTCTCAAGTCTCTGGATCTAGGTACATATTTCTACCTTCTTCAGTCAAACATGGTGCCAGGTAACAGCACATTACTCTTCTTTGTCTAGTTTTATTATGAAATATAAGATGCTAGACACTGCTGATGTTGGTGTCCACAAACATCAAGTAGGTAACAAATAAGAAGGCCAAAAGTAATACTGTCTAGAAATTCTAAATAATAATTGATAGTTATATTGAGTACTTCATGTATGGCAGGCTGCGATCTAAAGACTTTATATTAATCTTCACTAAAAAGCCCTGTAAAATAGATTTTGTTATTCCATTTGCAACTGAGAAAATAGAGGTATAGAAATGTTAAGAAACTTGTCATAGATCACACATCTAAAAAATGATAAAACTAGACTTTAAATCCAGAGCCTCTGGTCTTAATTGGCTCTTTCCAAGACCATAAGTTGGGCATATATAGTCATGTTCACATCAAAGGAACCCGTGTTTCCGTGTGTGCATGTGTGCATGTAACTGAAAGAATGATTTGTTCTTTTTAAGCACATTGTCATGTTCTTAATCAAGGGAGGAAATTTGGTTACCTAGGGAAATTTTGTAAACTATTTCTGCCTGATGAATTGTGTCAAGATCTATAGAGATGGCCCCTAGAAACATCTATTCTGAAAAGTTTTTCCAAGTGATTTTTATACCCTTTCACACTTAAGACTACTGATTTTGGAATTTAGATGCACCTCTTAGTATTACTATGCAATTCTTGGAACATCTTTACCCACCATTGCTCACTGTGCATTTAGGGAATATTATGCTAGATTTACTGAATAGATTTTGGAAAAAAAAATGCTCAAACAACTTTAGCGCAATGGGAAGATTACTTCTAGCTTATAGTAAAAAGGATCCTAGAGTACATGGCCTTTTCCCCCTGACCCAGGCCCTTTCTGTCACCTGACTAACTTTCCTACTTCTTTACAATTTGTTCTCTTCTCTGGGATCTAGCTTCTTTCCAACTAAATTTGGTTTCCACCAAATTTTAACTAGGAAAAGTATTTCTTCCCTGAGAACATGGAAAAATATAAATTTCTATTTAAAAGTAATATCCTCCCAATATAAGTTCTTCCCTATCTCTCAAGTCTTACTTCACTTCTAATTCAGTGCTGAATTATGTAAATTTTGCATTGCCAAAATACCTTATGTTAATAATTCCTTCAATTTTCAATACCACTATCCATGTTCAGGTCTTTTTGCCTTTCTTTAGCATGATGGCAATAGATTTCTGACCAATCTCCTTCATTCTGTCTTCTCCCTATTTAGATCTACCATCTTCTCTGCTGCTAGATTAATCTTTCTAAATCATTTCCCAGATGTTCAGAGTTTTACTGTGTCCTATCTCCTATTGCCAAAAGGATCAAGTCAAAAGCAAGGTATTCAAACTGCTGTCTACAAAGAAGACTTAACCTAAGCTAACTTCTCAACATCATTTGTGAGACATTTTTAGTCCCACTGGACACTCTGAAACAGGCCTATAGTATCTTGTCATTGACACTTTAGTTATTCTGTTCTCTTTTTCTTGAATACACTTTTCTCCAACTTACTGTATTCAAAACACACCCATCCTTTAGGAACATGTTTAAGTGCTACCTTAGATATGAAGCTTTTTATGATATCCAAGAATAACTTCTACTTTAACTAAAGCCAGTATCACTTTGCTTAGCACATTTTGTTAAATTCTTTATATACATGATCCTGTTTGGTTAGCAATGCAAAACTATGAAGTCGCAACCATTTTACAGATGAGGACATTGAAGCTGAGAAAGGTTAAGTAAATTACCCAGAGTCACACAATAAGTTTCAGAACTTGTACTCAAACTCCTACCTGATAGCTGTGCAAACTAATTACAACTTTACTTATCCCTAAGAATGTCTGGCACCATCAATGACATACTGTAGGTGGAATAGGCATGATATAAGGTTCTTCAAGAGATTCTAAAGTATTGTATCCATGCTAAGGAGGGAATCAACTGAGAAAGTCTTTCACACCCAAGATTATGAGGCCATAAACGAGTAAGAGCAATTATCGAGGAAAATAGGAGATAAATATTTTTCTGAACAAAAATCTACCCAAATAGGAGAGCCAATTAAAAGGAAGAGAGCAAAGTAATAATGAGCCAGAGATAGAGAGGACATCACATAAAACGATGAAAGACACTCAGTGGGAGAAAGAGAAAGTAACCTGCCTTTTCATTTACTAAAATCTTCAAACTGATCTGACAAAACTAGTATTCACTGAGTTTCAGATCTTGGAAGAACATTATAGGTTGAATAGTCTAATTATGTAATAATTTTAGATCTCTATAGGATCCCTGATAGGGTCTCAGCCAGCTCTGCTTTGAACTTGAGCAATCTCAGCTTCCCTCATCTTGTTCAGACCAGTTAGAGAATTCTTAATTGATTAGGTTTTAGTAACCAGGGATGGCATCAATTGGGCTAAAAGTAAGCAGTCAGATTCTGAGCTCAATGAACAGAGCAGAAAGCCCTGCCTTTGCATCCATTTATAGCCCTGGGGCGGGGAGGAGTGCAGGAGGAGGCAGGTGGAGATCTCTCAGGGCTTGAGGATAGGACAGCTTTGGTGTGAGACCCTGAAAACCTGGCCCATTGGCCTGGATTCCTGGTCTATGTCCAGCCTATGTGGAGGAGATGGTCCCATTAGGGTAGCCTTCATCCTTTACCCAGCATTCTCCCTTGAAAAGCTTTTCTCAGAGCTATCTGCACAGTTCTATTCCTTAGACTATATACAATGGGGGTGAGGAGAGGGGTCACCACAGTATAAGTGACAGCAATAAGCTGATCTCGCTCAAGAGAGTAACTGGCTTTGGGCCTCAAGTACATGAAGGAGACACAGCCATAGTGAACAATGATCACTGTGAGGTGTGAAGCACATGTGGAGAAGGCCTTCTTTTTCTCCTCAGTGGAGGGGATTCTAAGTATTGCTGCCAGGGTGAAGGCATAGGAGATAGTGATGAAGAAGGAGACCAGAGGGACCAGTAAGCTGAGTATGAGGATGCCCATCTCACTCAGGCCTATATCCCCACAGGCCAGGCTTAGCATTGGTGACATATCACAAAAAAAGTGCTGGATCTCATGAGAGGTGGAAAATAATCAATGCCTTTCCCAGGCCGAAGAGGTATCCACCCAGGAAGGAGATGCCAAATAGCCGGGCACAGAAGGTAAGATTCATTTGGCTGACATAGTACAGTGGGGCACAGATGGCCACATATCTGTCATAGCCCATGACAGCCAGAAGAAAGCAATTGGTACAAGCCAAAGAGGCAGAGAAGAATATCTGGGCAGCACAGCCCAGATAAGAGATGGCCTTGCCCCCATGACCAATCCGGAGAACATTCTGGGGATGGTAATCAAGGTGTAGCAGATCTTAGAGAAAGATAGGAAAGAAAGAAGAGGTACATGAGCATGTAAAGATGACTATGCAGCCTGATGACTAATAATGAGGACATTGCTGGTCAGGGTGACAAGATAGAGGGAGAGGAACAATGCAAAAAATAGTAGTTGCCCTCCCCAAAGCTGGAGAAGCCCAGGAGGATGAAGCCCCTCCAGTAGGTTGCATTAGTCTGCCCCATTCTGAGTGACATCCTCGATAGGTTTGCTAACTCCTTCCACCTTGCCAGTAGATGCCTAGTTTCTTTGGAAGGCAGGATGTTATGGATTGTCATTTCTTTGTGCCTGTTGTAACTTCAAAATAAAGTTCTGTTTAGACAGCAACCAAATTAAAACAGGTTTTTGCTACATTAGATACACAGATTTATAGATCCATTTTCACATGAACTTATGTGCATACACACTAAGATATGCAATATACAGATGCATGCATACAGACACATATGTGACTACACACATGCAGACACATATATACAGGCATGTCACATACAAAACACTCACACCTAATTATGGACATGTCACACATTTAAAACTGAGTTGCACATTCACCATTAATGACCATATCCACAAATATATCAGTCACGCATGTGCATTATAAATGCATATATATTCAGATAGCACATAAATATGTAAATATGCGCATCACACACATATTTATGCCAACATCAGACATACATTGCCACAAAAGAATACACATTGTCTGTTAGAACTTGAGGTGGGGTGCCTTAATGAAAATTATTTTATAATCATGCAAGAAAGCTAAGAGAGTGAAGGGATTTGCTCAAAGTCAGAGGCAAGGCTAGAGAAAAAATGTCTTAAGTCCTAATCTAACATCATTTCCCCCAAATAATAATGACTCTACTCAGATACTATACTAACATGAATACAGAATAAGAAACATATTACTCAGAAAATAATTTCTTGTATTTATACCATTCTTTTGCACATGAGTTTATGCTGAGCACTGAAGGAAGAATCAGGGCTCAGGACAAGTTGTGTACCCTTAGCCCAAAGATCAGCCATCAGTCTGTACTATCTTTGAAAAATCTATTGTGAACCAAGGCTTGGAAGAGATTATGTATAGGAGGATTCTCCACTCACCTGAATCGGTGCACAGTGAGGGCAAGTCCTGCTTTTCAGCAATCATGCACTAGACTGCCCCCCAGCAGGCCTACCTGCAAGAGAAAGAACATGAGATCCATCTCAGAAACTCCTATTCTGAGCAAAGAGTAATGTTCCCAAATGACATCAGAAAATCTTCTTTTATATCCCTACCCACAGGTGGTGAATCGTATTTGTTTTCTTTAAAACATCTTCTCTCTCTGAGAGATCCCCAGTCCCAACAGGTGCTGTTTCAGGAAGCACATGTAATTGTGCTTTTCATTAGCTGAGACTATTCTTTTGGGGAAAGCAAGAAAAGGAAATAAACAAAAAGATAATAGAATCATAATTTAAACTTTTTTTATATCTATTATGTGCTAAATATTAATTATTTTCACATGATCTATTTTAAAACTTGCAAGGACCTAGTAATAAAGTGTTAATAGTTGCATTTTATAGAAGGGGAAACAGCCTGATAGGGGATCCAAGAGATAAGTATGATGTGGAAACTAGTATAACTATTGGTTTTATAGCTATTTCCTTGTACTATTGTTGTGGGGTTTGTTTGTTTGCTTTTGTTTTTTTTTTTTTTGTAAACATCCTTGGTTGGATAAACAAACTTTATTTATTTTAATATTTTTTTATTTTTTAATTACAGATGGCATACAATATTGTATTAGTTTCAGGTGTACAACATAAAGATTGGACATTTATGTAACTTACAAAGTAATTACCTCCATAATTCTAGTACCCATCTGGCACCATACAGTTATTACAATACTATTGACTAGATTCCTTATGCTATACTTTATATCTCCATGACTATTTTGTAACTACAAAATTGTACTTCTTGATTCTTTCCCTTTTTCACCCAAACCCTCACCACACTTCCATCTGGTAAAATGCTGTCATGTATGAGTTTGTTTCTGTTTTGTTTGTTTTGTTCTTTAGATTCTACATGTAAGTGAACTTGTATGGCATTTGTCTTTCTCTGACTTACTCAGCACAGTACTCTCTAGGTCCATTCATACTGTTGCCGATGGCAAGATTTTTTTTTTTTTATGGCTTAGTAATATTCTATTGTATATATGTACCACATTTTCTTTATTCATTTCTCTGTTGATGAACACTCACGTTGCCACCATATCTTGCTATAAATAATGCTGAACTAAACACGTGGAATCACATATCTCTTTAAATAATGTTTTGGGTACCTTCAAATAAATACCTAGAAGTGGGATTAATGGGTCTTTCTTTGTCTCTTGTTATAGTCTTTGTTTTTAAGTCTGTTAGTCTGGCATAAGTATTCCTACCCAGCTTTTCTGTTGTTTTTGTTTCTATTTTTATGAAATATTTTTTCACCCCTTCACTTTCAATCTGTGTATGTTTTTCAAAGTGAGTCTCTTATAGGAAGCATATGTAAAGGTTTTTTTTTAATCCATTTAGCTACCCTATCTATTAATTAGAGGATTTAACTCATTGATATTTAAAGTAATTATTGATTTACATGTTGTTATTGCCATTTTATTATTCTTTTTTTTTTCTTTCTCTTAAAGAAGTCCCTCTAACATTTCTTGCAATACTGGTTTAGTGGTGATGAATTCTTTTAGCTATTTCTTGTCTAGGAAGTTCTTTATTATTTAGAACCTTCAATTCTAAATGAGAGCTTTGCTGGGTAGATTAATCTTGGTTGTAGTCCTTGCTTTTCATTACTTTGAATGTTTTCTGGCAATCCCTTCTGGCCTGCAAAGTTTCTGTTGAGAAATCAGCTGACAGTCTTATGGAAGCTCCCTTGTAGGTAACTAATTGCTTTTCTCTTGCTGCTTTTAAGATTCTCTCCTTGTCTTTAAACTTTGGCATTTTAATTATGATGTGTTTTGGAGTGGGCCTCTTTGGGTTTGTCTTGTTTAGGACTATGTGTGCTTGCCTGGATTGTATAGTCTATTTTCTTTGTCAAGTTAAGGAAAGTTTTTTATCATTATTTTTTCAAATAGGTTTTCAAGTCCTTGGTCTCTCTCTCTTCTTTCTCTGGTACCTCTATGATGTCAATGTTGGTAGGCTTAATGTTGTCCCACAGTCTCCTTAAATTGCCCTCACATTTTCTTTTTTCTTGTAGCTGTTATGATTCAGTGATTTCTGCTATCTTATCTCTTAAATTTCTAATTCAATAACCTCTTTCATCTAATCTACTGTTTATTCCCTCTAATGTATTTTTTTCATTTCAGTCATTGTATTTTTCATTTCTGACTGGTTCTTTTTTGTTTTGTAGCTCCACTTTTATGTTTTCTATCTCTTTGTTAAAGTTCTCACTAGTTCACCTACTCTTCCTCCAAGTTCATTGAGCATCCTTATAGCCAGCATTTTGAACCCTGCATCGGGTAGACTACTTGTCTCCATTTTGTTTACTTCTTTTTTCTGGAGCTCTCTTCTTTTATTTTATTTCGGACATGTTTTTTTGTCTCCCCATTTTGGCTGCCTGCCCGTGTTTGTTTCTGTGTATTAGGTCGAATTTCTATGTCTCCTTGTTTTAGTAGAGTGGCCTTATGTAGTAGGTGTTTTGTGGGTCCCAGTGGCACAGACTTCCCTGGTAACTGGAGCCAGGTACTTCAAGTATATTTCTTATATAGGTGTGTGTGCCCCCTCTTGTAGTTAAGCCTTGTTTTCTATTTCTACCTCAATGGGGGAGATTGACCTTTGGGCTGATTGGTTATGCAGGCTGGCTGGAGAGGGACTGACCCTATGGAACAGGAATTACTTTGACTGTTCTCTAGTGCCTGCTCCACTTCACTTTGGATGTGTTGTCCTCAGATGTAGCCCCAGGTAATGCTCTGGCTTGGTACAAAGCTGGCCACCAGGAATTCCAGCACCAGGATCTCCTAGAAGAGGTCCCACCTCAAGCCAAACTCAGCTGCAGCCTGCATGCTGCCTAGGGCCATCTGGCATAAACAACCCAGTAATTCACAGATGGCCACCACCCATGCTGTGCTTGAAGGTGCCTTGAGAGGCCAAGCCATGAATTGAGGTTGGCTGCTGCTACTCCTGGGCTTGGAACTGCTCAGCAAGGTTAGGGCACATGTGGAGGGCTGAGCTGCTTATTTGGGTTTTGCAAACCTTTGATAGATTTTAAGAAAGTTTGCAGAATGAGCCAAGACAGGCCATTTGTATGGAAAAGCCACTGGATGAGGCTCTGGTGAGCCTAATTATTTTTTAGGGGGTGGGGTTCTCAGGGAATCACCAGGGTGAGGTAATCAGTGTTAGCCCGTTTAATGGAGACTCAGATATGGTGTCTGCCTGCATCTGCACAGAGGGACAGGGTGGGCTCAACAAAGAAACAATGGCTTCCACCAGCACTTCTTTCTGGGAGGAGCTACTCCTTCAGCCCTCGACCTGAAGCCAGACAATTCTGTTCCTCCTCATATATCCCTGGCACCTTTTAGTCTGCTGCTCCAGTGCTGGAGCTCAGAGCAAGTAAGTCTATCAGCAAATAAGTCTGTAGGTGGGTCCCTTAGGAGAAATATCTGTGCTTCCAGCTACCGTCTTGTCTCACTCAGCCACAATCTCCACTGTTTTTCATAGCCAGAAGCTGTGGAGACTTCTCTTATTGGTACTGAAATCTTAGACTGGGGAGCCTGATGTGGGGTTGGGACTCCTTGCTCCTCCAGTGTTATTTCTGCATTCGAGACATCCGTCTTGATTCTCAACTGCGACATGTGGGTGTAAAACCAGCCCATTTCTTGTGTCCACACATCTTACCAGTCTTGAGGTGGCCTCTTCTTTTCAGAGAGACTTCAGGTGACTCCCAATAATGATTTTTCTATTGGTTAGTGGTAATTTTGATCTGGTTGTGAGAAGAGGCAAGCACAGCTTTTACCTGTTCTCCCATGTTGCTCAGAACTTTCTTGTATTATTGTTTTATTTGTTGGTCTAGGGAGTACAACATGTATTTTAATTTAACATAATTTACTTAAACTTAATATGAAATAACTGCTAGTAAAATATGAAATTACTGCTAGTATAATATAAAAAATTACAATGGCATTATTCCATTTACCTGAATTCAGCAATACACCATAATAATTTTTACACAGGCATACATCTTAAAAAAAAAAATAAGAGAAAAATCATGTGTGTTCATATAATCTATATTGAAACATACATTTACCATTTTCAGTGCTCATCATTTTTTCTTGCATATCCAAGTTACTATGGGTTTTACTTTTCTTCAACCTGAAAGACTTCCTGTAGTATTTCTTATGGTGCATTTTTGCTCGCAACAAATTATCTACATTTTTGTTTATATGAAAGTTTTCATTATTTTTTATTTGGAAAATATTCTTTTCTGGATATAAATTCTTGGTTGATAGAGTATTTTCTTTAATATGCCATTTCAATGTCTCTGTTCTCCGTAGTTTCTAAAGAAAATGTTTCCATTAATTGCATTACCATTCTACTGTATGTAATGTGTCAAATTTCTCTTGCTGTTTCAATACTTTTTTTTACTTTAACCTATCAACAATTTTTTTATTACGTGCTTAGGTGTTTTGCTGTTGTCGTTGTTGTTTAAATTTTTGTTTGTTTGTTTACTTATGGCTTTGTGGAACAACTTGAATTTGTAAATTACTGTCTTCCACCAAGTTTGGGAAGTTTTAGCTATTATTCCTTCAAATATTTTCTTCCTCTTTTCTTTTAGTTTCCTTCTGATATTCAAATTACACATATGTTAGACCACTTGATATCATCTTAAAAATCTCAAAGAATTTGTTCACTTCATCTCTCTTTTGTCTTATTCAGAGCAAATAATTCTACTGTATCTTCAAATTTACTGATTTTTTCTTCTATCATCTCCAAAATCCTATTAAACTTATTTTACAATTTTTTTTATTTCAGCTATTACAACTATAAACCCTAAATTTCCAATAGTTTCCTTTATCTAAATTCCAATCCTCTGCTAATATTTCCCATCTATTTACTTTTTAATACTATATTCTTCTTTCGTTCTTTGAGCATAATTATAATAACTGATGTGAATACTGCAAAATTCAAATTGTAGTTCACTTGGAATCAATTTCTATTAACTGGGTTTTTTTCTGTGTATGAATTATGCTTTATTAATTTTTTACATAAATAATTATTTTCTGTTGAAAAACATTTTATATAAGATACTGAAGCAACTGTAAATATTTTGGTTTTGTTTTTCAGAGAGTTTTACATTTTCTCTAGCAGGTAGTTAACTTCCTTGAACTAAAAATGCAAAATATTTCTCACCTATATTTTGGAGCAGTTGATGTCTCTGCTCAGATTGTGTTTGGCTTTAAGATGCTGCTTTTTTTTCAGTCTGGCTTCCTAAACACTGTATATAATTTAACTGTTTGCAAATATTTGTGCATAGTTTACCTTCAGACTTGAGACTCTTCCTCTCTGTAGTTCTCTAATATTCTGATAGCTTTGCTACTCCTGATTTTTGACATCTAAAAAGTCAAATCAGTAGAGTCCTCTTTTAGCTCTCAAATCTGTGTGGTAATAAAGGAATACATTAATTCAAAAGCACATAATGCTCAAAAATCTTACCAGGAGCCATTCAGCTTTCAAAAGTATGTTTCTCTTTTATTTGTTCATGTTTTTTTTTTCTTTTGCTCAGCAACCCATAATCAGTCAGAACTTTTGGCAGAAATAATACTCAAATTTGACATTTCTATTCTTCTGTAGCTGTCTCATTTACAAAATTCCTTTCTTAAACATCTATTTTTTATTCTCTTAACTCTAATATGTGACTTCCTGAGGGAATGGAGATATGGAGGTATTGGGAAATGCTCCTTGGCAAAAAACAAACAAACAAACAAACAAAACAAAAAACAAAACAAAACAAAAACAAACAAAAGACCCTTCAAACTCACAGTTCTTCCCTAATATGATAAAATAGTAACATTTTAAGATTAACTGTTTCTAAAATTTTTGATTGACTTTGGTCACTTTCCAGGGTCTTCAAATAATTGTTTTTAATGTTTTTTTCCCATAATTTTTATCTATGAGTAGAATCACTGGATCTCCTCATGCCATTATTAACTTCTCCAATTCTAGTTCATGCTGAACATCCATTCACCTTATTTCTGGTTAAACATCTTACCCACTCTACCCATGCCTCAGTTCAAGTGGGCCATCTGATATTAGCTGAACCAATCAAAGTATATCACTTTTTGGTTGTAGTAATTGGAACAGGTGGTGTTAAAGTGAATAAAACCAGGTTAACAAATATTTTCTTCTTATTTACATAATTTATAGTGAAAGTAGGAAAAAAACTGAAATAAGGAAATGTTTCTAGTTTAGCAATAATAGAAATATCTGTTTTCATTTGTAAAATGAAATCATATATTGCTTAAAGGCAATTTTATATTTTGTTTTTATATTAGAAAAGAAAGAAGTATTAATAACATACTCTGTGTTTTAAACTTAAAAATTTCTTTTTTTGTGGGGAAGGGGGTTAGTAAAATTAATCCAATAGTAAAAAAGGAGACTGTAATATAGATGTGACTGGTAAAAAATAAAATTTAAATATAAAGATAGAAACCAGCTCTACTGGAATTTGGAACTTATAAAGTCTTAGTGAAATGAATAAATCCCTAACAACCCTGATCATGAAGAAAGAGAAAATAGCTGCAAAAAGCAAAAGTGAACATAGGAATATCAATTAAGATCCTACAGGCAATTAGAATATGAGAACATATTAAGAACAACTTAATGCCAATAAATTAAAAAACTTAGACAAAAAGAAAAAAAAATTTCTTTAAAAACACAACATACTAGGGACTTCCAGTTAAAATGGCAGAGTAAGTGAAAGCTATGCTTGCCTCCTCAAATGACCACATCAAAATTATAACCTAATTATAGAACAGCCACATTTGAGAACCACCTGAAGACTAGCTGAACAGAACTCTTAAAACTAAGAATATAAACAACCGACATCAAGACTGGTAGGAATGGTAGAGATGTGAATTGGGTTGGTCCTACATCTATGTGTAGCAGTTAAGAATCAGGCTATGGAGGTACCCCTAAGGAGTGAGGAGTCCAGCATCACACCAAGTGCCATAGCCTGGAACACCAGCTCTGGAAATAGAAGTATCCATAAAATCTGGCTTGTGAAAATCGGCAGGGATTCCACTTGCTGGGTAAAATAGAGGGCTGCCATAGACCAAGGTGTGAACTTAAAGGGCAGAGCACAAACTCATTTACTTACAAACACTCACAATAAACTCCAGCAAAGGAACAGCAGCTCAAAAGTGCCAGAGACATATGAAAAGAAACTGAATTGTCTGGCTTCAGGGCGAAGGCTACAGGGCCAGCTCTCTCTGGCACAGAATGCAGATAGGCACCATGTTTCTTTGTTGAGCCCTCTTGAACTCAGCATTCAGATTCAGGTGGGCAGCCCATCAGAGTCTCCATTAACCTGGCTAATACCAGTCACACCACCCTGGTGATTTTCTGAGACAACATATGCACAGGCCAAAACATGTATTATTATTATTTTTAAAATAAGTTATTTAATGTTATTTTATATTTATTTCAGGTGTGCATCGTAATGATTAGATATTTAAATAATTTATAAAGTGATCCTTCAGATTAGTCTAGAATCCACATGGTACTATACATAGTTGTTACACTATTATTAACCATATTCTCTACACTGTACTTTACATTTCCGTGACAATTTTGTAACTACCAGTTTGTTTTTCTTAATCCCTTCACCTTTTCTCCCAGCCCCACAATGACCCTCTCTTCTGGCAATCACCTCTGGCAATCACCAGTTTGTTCTCTGTAGCTATGAGACTGTTTCTATTTTATTCATTTTTTTCTTTAAAATCCACATATAAGTGAGATCATATAGTATTTTTCTTTCTCTGTCTGATATATTTTACTTAGCATAATACCCTCTAGGTCCATCCATGTTGTTGCCAATTGTAAGAAAGATTTCATTCCCTTCTATGGCCAAGTAATATTCCATATATATATAAATATATATTTAAGGGTGCATATATCTTGTTCAATTAGTGTTTTCATTTTCCTTGGATAAATACCCAGAAGTGGAATTGCTGGATCAAAAGGCAGTTCTATTTTTTTTATTTTTAAAGGAAACTCCAAACTATTTTCCATAGTGGCTGCACCAGTTTTCAATCTCATCAAAAGTGCACAAGGATTTCCTTTTCTTTACATCTTTGAATAATTGATGATAGCGATTCTGAAAGACATAAAGTGACATCTCATTGTGGAGTAGTGTGCATTTCTCTGATGATTACTGATGTTGAGCAACTTTTTTATATGTCAAATAGCCATTTGTATAACTTTTTTTGGAGAAATGCCAATTCATATCTTCTGCTAATTTTTAAATAGAATTTTTTTTAAGTTGAGTTGTGTGAATACCTTATAAATTTTAGATATTATCCCGTAATCAGATGTACCATTAGCAATTGTAGGTTTTCTTTTCATTTTGTTGATGCTTTTCTTTTCTTTTTTCTCTTTTTTTTATGCTTTTCTTTGCTGTGCAAAAACTTTTTATTTTATTTTTTTTTATAAATTTACTTATTTATTTTAAATATTTTCAAGTATACACTACATTGGTTAGACATTATATCATTTATAAATGATTCCACTAATTACTCCTTCTCTCCTCTGGTTTTCTACATGGCCAATATATTAATTCTAACTGCATTCTCAATGCCAGGCTCCCCATTGCTGTGACCATCTATCAACTACTAATTCTGCTTTAACACTTCACCCCATTCCTCCAACCCCACAACCACCCCTCCCCTCTGTCCATCACCAAATGTCCACTATATTTTTGAGTCTGTTTTTGAATTATTTGTTCTTTTTGTTCCTTAGATTCAGCATATAACTGAAATCATATGGTATTTATCTTTTTCTGTGTGACTTATTTCAGCATGAAGACCTAGAGGTTGATCCATGTCGTTGCAAATGGTAAGATTTCATTTTTTAATGGGTGAGTAATATCCCATTGTATATATGAACCATAATTTCTTTATACAATCATCTGTTGATAGGCATTTAGGTTACTTCCATATCTTGGCTATTGTAAATTGTGCTGCCAAAAATATTGCAGTGCATAGATCTTTACAAATTGTTTTGGTTTTCTTTGGATAAATAACCAGTGGTGCAATTGCTAGGTTAAAAGGTATATTCATTTTTAATTTTTTGAGAAACCTTCATACTGTTTTCTATAGCAGCTGTGCCAATTTACAATCCCACCAACAATGTATGAGGGTTCTCTTTTCTCCACATCCTCGCCAACACTTTTTCTTTGATTTATTGATGATAGCCATTCTGACAAGTGTCGGGTAATATCACATTGTGATTTTAATTTGCATATCTCTGATGATTAGTGACATTGAACATCTTTTCATATGTCTATTAGCCATCTGTGTTTTTCCCTTGGAGAAGTATCTGTTTAGGTCTTCTGCCTATTTTTTAATTGGATTGTTTGTTTCTTTGTTGCTGAGTTGTATGAGTTCTTTATATATTTTGGATATTAACTCTTTATCGGATGTACCATTAGCAAATATCTTCTCCCAATTAGTCAGTTGTCTTTTCGTCTTGTTAATGGTTTCTTTTGCTGTACAAAAACTTTTTAGTTTGATGTAGTCCCATTTGTTTATTTTTTCTGTTTCTCTTGTTCAGGGAGATATATCCAGAAAGAAATTGCTGTTAGTAATATCAGAGTTTACTGCCTATGTTTTCTTCTAAAGGTTTTATGGTTTCAGATCTTATACTTAAGTCTTTAATCCATTTTGAGTATATTCTTGTACACAGTATAAGAAGGTGGCTTCTTTTCTTTTCTTACATGTATCTATCAAATTTTCCAAACACCATTTATTACTCCATTGTATATTCTTACCTCCTTTGTCATATATTAAGTGAGCATATAGGCGTGGATTTATTTCTGGGCTCTATTCTGTTACATTGATCAGTGTATCTGTTTTTATGCCAGTACCATGCTATTTTGATTACCGTAGGCTTGTAGTATAGTTTGATATCAGGTAGTGTGATACCTCCAACTTTGTTCTTCTTTCTCAGGATTGTTGTGGCTATTCAGGGTATTTTATGGTTCCATATGAATTTTAGGATTATTTATTTTAGCTCTATGAAAAATGCCATTGGTATTTTGATAGGGATTGCATGGAATCTATAGATTGCTTTGAGTAGTATGGCCATTTGAACGATGTTGATTTTTCCATGGTATATGCTTCTATTTATTTATATCTTTCTGAGTTTCTTTTTTCAATGACTTATAATTTTCTGAGAACAAGTCTTTTACCTCCTTGGTTAATCTGATTCCCAGGTATTTTGCAGTTTTTGATGCAATCGTAAATGGGATTGTTTTCTTAACTTTTCTTTCTGAAAGTCCACCATTGGTGTATAAAAGTGCCACTGACTTCTGAATATTTATTTTGTAACCTGCTGCTTTACTGAATTCAGTTATCAGTTCCAACAATTTTTTTTTTGTGTGTGGTGGAATCTGTACATATATTATCATGTCATCAGCAAATAACGAGAGTTTTACTTCTTTTCTAATTCAAATGCCTTTTATATCTCTTTCTTGTCTCATTGCTGTGGCTAAGACTTCCAATGCAATGTTGAAGAGGAGTGGTGAAAGTGGGCATCCTTGTCTTGTTCCTGATCATAAGGAAAATGCTTTTAGCCTTTTCCCATTGAGTATGATGTTAACTGTAGATTTGTCATATATGGTCTTTATTATGTTGAGATATGTTCCCTTTGTTCCCACTTTGCTGAGAATTTTTATTATAAATGAAGGCTTGCTTTTATGGAACACTTTTTTCTTCATCTATTGATATAATCACATGTTTTTTATCTTATAATTTGTTAATGTGGTGTATCACATTAATTGATTTGTGGATATTGCACCAACCTTGCATCCCAGGAGTAAATCCAGTTTAATCATGGTGTATGATATTTTTAATGTATTACTGAATTTGGTTTGCTAATATTTTGTTGAGAATTTTTACATCAATGTTTGTAAGAGATACAGACTTATAGTTTTCTTTTTTTGTAATGTCTGTGTCTGGTTTTGGAATCAAGGTAATAGTGGCCTCATAAAGGAGTTAGGGAATCTTCTCTCTCTTGAATTTTTGGAGTAGTTTGAGGAGAATAGGTGATAATTCTTCTTTGAATGTTTGGTAAAATTTGCCTAAGAAGCCATCCGGTCAAGACTTTTTTTTTTTTTTCTTTTTTGGTAGGGTTTTGATTAATGATTCTCTTTCATTGGTGGCAATCGATCAGTTCAGATTTTCTGTTTCTTCTTGACTCAATCTTGGGAGATGACTTGTTTCCAGGAATGTGTCCATTTCTTCCAGATTGTCCAATTTGTTGGCATATAATCACTCATATTATTTTCTTATGATCCTTTGTATTTCTGTGGAGTCTGTATTTATTTTTCCTCTTTCATCTGATTTTATTTGAGTCCTCTCTCTTTTTCCCTTGATGAGTCTGGCTAAAGGTCTGTCAATTTTGTTTATCCTTTTAAAGAACCAACTCTTGGTTTTACTAATCTTTTGTATTGTTTTTCGAGACTCTATTTTGTTTGTTTCTGCTCTGATCTTTATTATTTTCTTCATTCTATTCACTTTGGGCTTTGTTTGCTCTCCTTTTTCTAGTTCTTTTACGTGTAAGCTTGGATTGTTTATTTTAACTTTTTCTTATTTCTCAAGGTAAGCCTGGATTACTATGAAATTTCCTCTTAGGACTGCTTTTGCTGCGTCCCATAGATTTTGAGTCGCTTTGTTTTCATTTTCATTTGTCTCTAGATAACTTTTGATTTCTTTCTTGATCTCCTTAATAACCCATTCATTGTTTAGTAGCATTTATTTAGCATCATACATTTGTTTATTTTTCCATTTTTTTCTTATACTTGATTTCTAATTTCATACCATTATGAAATGATTTCAATTTTCTTAAATTTGTGTCCTAACATGTGGTCTATCCTTGAAAATGTTCCATGCACACTTGAGAAGAATGTATATTTGCTGCTTTGGGATAAAATGATCTGAAAATATCTATCAAATCCATCTGGTCTAGTGTGTCTCTTAGGTCCATTGTTTCTTTCTTGATTCTTTGCCTGGAAGATCTGTCCATTGGTGTCAAGGGGTGTTAAAGTCTTCTACTATGAGTGCATTACTATCGATCTCTCTTTTTATGTTCATCAATAATTCCTTTATGTATGTCGGTGCTCCTATGTTGGGTGCGTATATGTTTACTAGGGTTAATTCCTTTTGATTTATTGATCCTTTTGTCATTATGGAATGTCCTTTTTATCTCTTATAATAGCCTTTGTTTTAAAGTCTATGTTATATCATATAAGTATCACTACCCTGACTTTTTATTCACTTCCATTTACGTGAAATAACTTTTTTCCATTCCTTTGTTTTTAGTCTGAGTGTCATTTGATCTGAAATGGATCTTTTGTAGACAGCATATGCATAGTCTTGTTTTCTTATCCATTTGGCTACTCTATGTCTTTTAATTAGAGTATTTAATCTATTTACATTTAAAGTTATTACTGATAAGAAGAAAAGTTACTGCCATTTTATTATTTGTATTTTATTTTCTTTTTTACCCCTTCTATTTTTACAAAAGTCCTTTTAACATTTCTTATAATGCTGACTGGTTCGTGATAAATTCCTTAAGCTATTCCCTGTCAGGGAAGCTCTGTATCTCACCATCCATTTAATCAAAAGCCTGTGATTGTAGATTCCTGTTTTTTATAACTTTGGCTATTACTGCCAGGCCCTTCTGGCCTGCAAAGTTTCCATTGAAAAATCAGCAGACATACTTACGGGTGTACCTTTGTGAGTTAAGAACTGCCTTTCTCTTGCTGCTTTTAAGATTTTCTGTCTTTGACCTTTGGCATTTTTATTATGATGTGTCTTGGTGCGAGTCTGTTTGAATTCCTCTTTTTGGGACTCTTTGTGCTTCTTGAACTTACATTTCTAATTCCTTTGCCAGGGTAGGAAAGTTTTCTGTCATTATTCCTTCAAATAGATTCTCAATCCTTTGCTCTCTCTCTTCTCCTTCGAGTACTCATATGATCCGGATAATTTTATGTGTCATGTTGTCCTAGGGGTCTCTACACTATTCTCATTTTTTTTTAATTCTTTTTTTTTTTTTTTGGTTCGATTGGGTGTATTCTGCTACCTTGTCTTTCAGTTTACTGATTCAATTGTCTGCTTCGTCCAATGTACTATTCATTTTATTTATTGTATTTCTCATTTCTATCTGTTTTGTTTTGTTTTGTTTTTTTAATAATTTTCATGTCCTTTTTAATGCTTACTATCTCTCTGAGGTTCTCATTGTGCTCATCCATTTTCCCCATAAGTTCATTGAGCATCCTTATAACCGTTATTCTGAACTCTGACACTCTGCCTCTGGTAGGTTGCTTGCCTCCATTTCATTTTGTCTATTTTCTTTGTTTTCTCATTTTATTAGCATTTCTGTGTTCATTTCTATGTGTCAGGAATATTTGTTTCATCTCTCAGACTTGGCCAGATAGCCTAATGTGGAAGTGTCTTGTGTGGTCTAGTGGCACACTCTCCTGATTCCCTATGCCAGGGGCTCTGGATGTGATCTTTGTATGGGTTGTGCGTGATCTTCTGTTGTTGCCAAGACTTTATTGTTTTTAATACATCAGTGGATGAAATTAACGCTCAGACTGACTAATTGTGGGAATTGGCTGCATCCACAGGGTAAGAGTTGCCGTGTGAGGGCTGACTCTACTGAGTGGATTTGTACTAGCAGGCTCGTGTACTTGTTGCAATCACCCTGTGTGTGTACCACTAATGGGGCAAATCAGGAGTTGATCTGTTGTTTCTGGTGCCAGCTTCTGGATACATTGGTTTTGTGGCCACTCGTGAGGTGCTCCCCCATAAGCCAATGTCAGCCACTGTTTTTGATTGCTCTGGCTACAACAACCAATCCACAGATGATTGTTGCCTAAGCTGGATCTATAGGTAATTGCAAGAGATGACCTGTGGGCAGTGGTCTGGTTATCCTTCGTCCTTGGTCTAAGGCAGTTTAGCAGAGGGTCCAGTGCTCCTCCATGTCTGATACTGCCTGTCAGTTGCCTTAAGTCTTGAAACTGGATGAGACTCTGGGTGATATGTGTGTTGGGTGGCACAGGGACCCCGGGAGTCTCCCGGATTTATTAAGTGAATTTTCTCCTGTCACTGCAATGTTAGTGCTGTCTCTGTGGCTCCCTGTACAAGTTTCCAATAGTAGCAAGGTCAGTTGCTGACCACCTTTGGCCTGAATGTGCCACCCCACAGCAGAGGCCACTGCCTATCAATGTGCAGTGGGCACTTTGTGTATTGGACATGGCAGGAGCTCAGGAAGTCAAGGGTCATCAGGCCAATACAGAGCCCTGCACTACCCTCAAGATATATTGCAGTTCATGCAGGCAGCAGTGGTCTGCTCACAACTATTTTCCTAGAAATGCACTCACTGCGCTAGCCAAGGTCTGTTGCTGCGCAGACTGCACAACCCCAGAGCCAAATAGGGTATGAGAGGCTGCCTGTCAATTGGCTGCAGGCACTTCGTGGCTTGTGTGAAGTGGAATCTCAGGGATACAAGGTCCATCTGGCCAATATAGCCTCAGTTTTGCTGCAACTTCTGTGCCTGGGCATTCCCGCTGTAGTTACAGATCACAACGAGATCACCTGTCATCTGTGGTGGTCCCACAGACCTATGCACTACCCAGATGCAATATTGTAACTCTTGCAGACAGTAGAAGTCTGTCTGCCACTGATTTCCATGCAGTGCTCTCCCTGTCCTAGCCAAAGTTTGTTGCCTGTGTGGATTGGAAAATCCAGCAGAAAGGGGCAGGGCTGTGGCAGTTCACTGTCAATGGGCCTCCTGGGGCAATTTGTGGGTAGGGTGGCGTAGGGTTTCAGGGAAACAATGGCAGTCAGATCAATACAGCCTCAGTCTTGCTGAAACTTTGGTAACCATTGGCACGTTCCCACAGAAGTCCCAGATCACAGCAAGACCAACTGCTGTCTGAGATTGGCCCACAGATCCCCAAGATCTGCCCAATTTCGTGTTGGCTGCAATGATCTGCCTGACCCTATTTCGGAAATGCGGCTCACAGCTCTAGCCACCAGCTGGGAATTCTTGGCCCTGAATTGCTGAAGGGTATGGCAGTCATCCCACAACAAAATGCCCAGGCAATCTGCAGGTTGGGTGAAGTGGGCTGATCTCCTCAAGCCAGCTCTTCCTAATGGCTCTGTGGAAGGGGTCTGCAGTCAAGCTGGTGCAGTTTGACAGGTAGAGGGCTGGACTAAAGCACGATGGTGGCTGCCCTTCCAGCCCTCTTTCTAGTGCCAGGTAATGCAAACTTTCTCAGTATGAATCCAACGCGAGCCTCTGACCCACTGCCAGCGAGTATCTGCAGGTCAGAAAACCCGTGTGTGAATCCTTCAAAGGAGCATCTAAGGTTTCAGTCTCCTTCAATCTCATTTGGACCACCGGAATCCCTTCTGGTTTTTATGGTTAAAGTTATTGGAATCTCCTCTTCCCTGATCTGAGACACTTGGCTGGTGAGCCCTCAAATGAGACCAGGACCCCTCTCTTTCAGGAGAACCTCTGCAATTTTGCTCTCTCTCCTGGTGATCCTACACCACCCATGGGGGTGGATCCAGCCTGATTCACGATTTTGCCCCTCCTACTGACTTTGATGCAGCTCCTTTACTTTATCGGACATTGGTGTTCCTATCAGTTGGACTTCAGGTGATTCTCCATGTTGATTATTTTATAATTTGATCGTAATTTCAATGCGGACATGGGAGGATACTAACTCTGCTTTTACCTAGTTTGCCACCTTCTTCTCTCCAATGTTGTAGCAAAAGTGGCCTAAGTTGCCTATTTCTATGTCTTATTTTCTAGAGATATTTCTCTTTCTTTCTGAGATGCCTTGTTCCCTTATTTGTTCATAGTGGTTAAAGGACCATTTCTCCACCTGGGCATTCATGGAAGTGTATTGTGCTTTTTTTCCATAAAGTGATCTTTTATATAAAGTCTCTCTTTAGCCTACTGTTAAGAACACATTTTGCTTTTGGTTTCCAGTAGGTGGTGTCTTTGCTTCTTGGATCCTTGTTTTATATAAAATCTTAATAATGCCTTTTTATTTTCTTATAAATATTCAATCACTTTTGTTACCCTCAGTCTCCGTCCCTGTCAGTGTTAGCAACAGTTTCGGTAGGGTTTGTTCAGATTCACCTGGGGCTCCGAGTGTTCAATCTTGGAGGATATGGGGGAAAATGCCATCTGAGTTGGGTGATGGTGGCTGCGGCTCAGCTTCTCATTTTGCAACCAGGGCTGGTAATAATGAATTGTTGCTTCTCTGCCATCCCCAGTTCTCTGTCATTCTCACTTTGCTTTTTACCCTGAACCTTGGGCACTGCCTCTGCATGCAGATCACAGCTCTCTCAGGCTGGACTGTTCAGGGAACCTGCTGCACCTTCTCCCTTCCCCCCTTCTCCTGCAGGGAGCTCTGGCTGCAAGAGGTAGCTTTTTTACTTCTCCCAGTCTACTGCACGACACCTAGTTTTCTGACCTGTGGTTGCTCTTATTCACGGATCCCATGCTCAGATGTGCTGGTGTTTGGGTGGTTTTTGTTGAGTTTTAGATGGTCAGCTTATTGTTGTTTCAAAGGGAGAGATCTGGAGATGTCTCTCATTCCACCATGTTTTTGACCTGTATTTATTTTTTATGGTGATTATTATTTTATTTGTATTAATTTTATTGTGGTGACATTGCTTAATAAAATTATATAGGTTTCAGTGTACAATTAAATAATACATCATGTATATATATATATACACATATATACATACATATATATACACACACACATATACATATATATATCTATATATATATCTACAATGCAATATATATATATGTGTATATATATATATATATATTGCATTGTGCGTTCAACACTTTAAATATAAACTAATTAAATTCACCAATAAAAAGGTGTAGAGCATCTAAATGGATAAAAAAAAAAAAACAAGACTCTTACAAACGCTGTCTACAAGAGACCCACCTTAGATAAAAAGGCACACACAGACAAAAAAATGAAAAGATGGAAAAATACATTTTGTGCAAATAGAACTAAAAAAATAAAACTGGGTGTAGCAATGTTTGTATTAAGGCTATAACAAAGGCTATAACAAGAGATAAAGAAGAATCCAGAATTTTACTTCTGTATATTTATCTGAAAAAAGCCCAGAACACTAATTCAAAAGATATATGAATTTCTGTGTTCACTGCAATATTATTTACAACAACCAAACTATGGAAGCAACCTAAGTGTCCATTAATAGACAAATGGATAAAGAACATGTGACACATATATATAATGGAATATTATTCAGCCATAAAAAATAAAAATAAAATCTTGCCAGTTGCAATAACAGGGATGAACCTGGAGGGTATTAAGCTAAGTAAATTAAGTCAGACAGAAAAAGACAAACACCATATGATATCATTTATATGTGGCATCTAAAAAAAAACCAAATTAAACAAACAAAGCAAAAACAAACTCACAGATACAGAGAACTTTTTGATGATTGAAAAATGCAAGGGGCTTTGGGGAATGAATAAAAAAAGGAAAAGGGAATAAGTTGTGCAAGTTCCTAGTTATAAAAACAATCATAAGGATATAAAAAGTACAGCATATGAAAATAAACTAATAATATTCTAATGGCTATATATGATAGCAGATGGGTAGTAGACTTATTGGAGTGATCGCTTTTTAAGTTATATAAATGTTTAATCACTATATTGTACATCTGTAACTAATATTATATTGTATATCAACAGTAATTTTTTTTTTTAATTTTTAAAAAGAAGAAACATTTCAAATAAGTAATCTAACCTCCCACCATAAGGCAGGGCAAGAAAAACAGCAAACTAAACTTAAAGTAAATAGAAAGTAGAAAATATTAAAGTGAAATTAATCAGATAGAATAATTATATTAAAAAAACAATAAATAAAATCAATGAAATCAAAAGCTGCTTCTTTGAAAATGTCAGCAAAATTGACAAATCTTTAGCTCAATTGACCAAAACAAAAAGAAAGAAGACTCAAATTATTTGACTCAGAAACCAGCACAGCCGGCTTTATTAGTGAAACAAGGAAGTAAAGACTTACTTCTCTTTTTAAAAAATCAAATTATGAGACTGAGAAATAGAAGAGATGACATTACTACTGACCTTACCTAATAAAATAGGTAACTTATATGATAAGGATAGATTTCTAAAAAGACAAAAACTCTCAAAACCAACTCAAGAAGAAATAGTTAATCTCAATAGATCTATAATAAGTAAGTGATTTAGAATATTCATTCATTCAATATATTTAATAACAGAATCCTGTGGAATTTTAGCAGGATACACAAATGGTCCATTAGTTACTATATTTCTTAGCCTCCTTTGCATCCAATTTTGGTTAAGTGACTAAGTTCTTATCAATAAGATGTAGATGGAAATGATGTGTTAAGCATCTATGTCTCACCTTTAAGAATAATGTCTTTCTACTTTCTTTATGGATGGAAATAAAAAACAGGTGCCTTTGGCTCAACGATAGAGCCTTATTTTGAGGATAGCAGAACCAGTCTGCCTTCCTGTGGCTTGTATAGACTTTGGAAGTCAAGCTGCCCTGCCAGCCCTGCCAGTCATAGACTGCTTATCACTACATTGTTATACGAGAGAGAAATAAATTCTACCTAATTTAAGCCACTTTAATTTTGGAGGTCTTGGTAGTTGAGATTGAATCTACATTGTACTGTTAAGATAATTAAATAAGATGCTTATAAAATTCTTAGCAAAGTATCCAGCATACAGTAAATGCTCAGTAAATGGTAATTGTTTATTTTTTCCTGCATCCATAGGAAAAAATATATAAGGGGCTCCTTTATTTAATTTCACTACTAAAAGTACTTCTTGTTTTTAATAACCCTCTTCTTTCTGAAATGACCTAGTCCCTTACCCTCCAGAATAGCGTACTCCACGATTTCTTTCTTTGCCAACATTTACTCTTTTTCCTTCTTTTTTATTTTTATTTTTATTTTGTCCATCAAATACCATTTCTGAAGGGTTTCTTAATCATATTTCTCTCTTTTTTATAGACTATTCCTCTGGTTAAATATGCCAAATCTGCTTTTGTCATATTTATTAATTTATATTACTTCCAAGTTTATAATCTGAAGACAGACATAAAATTCAGACCAAAATTTTTATTTTATTGCTTTTTCTGAGCTTAATATGTCAAGACTATACCATAATTAATTTTCTCATGTTGTTCCTACTTCTGTGCTTTCTAAGAGTTATCAATTTCTCACCATTTCAAGCTGACAACTCAGAGATAACTGTAATTCTCCTATTCTTTTAGCTTCATCTAACTTTTTGCAAAGTACTATTGTCTGTAGTTATATTATCTTGCTGTAAAAACAAATTTTTATTATTATGAAAAGGAGTGGTAAAATACTTCTGTTGCAGTATGCTCCCTCCTCAATATTGCACCCTAAACAAGAGGTCATTTAGCCTTTGCTTGAACATTTCTCATTATAGAAAAATTAGCACACACTCCAGGAGGTAACCTACTCCACTTATGACAGCTCAAGTAGACTGAGAAGCAGAGGAGCAATCTGTGCATGAATGGCAGTCAGGAATTCCAGAATTATGAGTGGAAAAAAGCCCCATTATTTCTGGAAATGGATTCATATTTGAATCAGAAATCAGGAATCTGAAATTACTCCTCTGATTATCCTCAGTCCAGTTATCCTGAGGTCTTCCTGGTGCACTGTCCTAGTCTAATTCTATTCACAAAGTGGTATAATAAAGGGCAAGCAGGAAAAGATGCTTCCTGGATTGGAGCTTGTAGACTATAGATTTGAGATAAAACATTTATTTCTCACACATAAACACAAACAAGTGTTAGAGATGCAAAGGTAGACAGAGTTTGACAAATAACATATTTTCAAAGAACAAATAGTCTAAAGAACCAGTCTGAATTAATTTATTCATAAGTCTCTCATTTTATTGTTTTATTTCCTCAATAGCATTTTAGACTTGGATTATCATTATATCTATTTACCGTTGCTAAGAGATAGCCTTATCAGCACTTCTGAAAATAAGGTTTTCAGAAGCACCACATGGACGATGGGCGCTAAACTCAAGGACTTTATTGTACTTTCTTCCAGGTATGTTTTCCTCCAGATCTTGCTTTTTCACTGTATCATGTATGGCCCCTGAGGTGACTTGGACAGAGTCTTGTTGGGGAGAGGTAGGTCACCATGACAATGAATCCTAAGGGGCTATATCCCTGATGATGAGGTGATGAGGACCAGCTACTGCAGCTCCTATTTGCTTCAGGGCTTCATCTGCCAAGCCTCCATCCTACTATGCCACAAGTGACTCAGATAACAGCCTGAATTATCAGCTTTATTGAAGAGTATCTGCCACTGTCCACATTACCCAGAAGCAACAGGTAACTAGTCTATTGACAAACATCCAAAGACATGGTATGTGAGTGAATGCAGAGGACAGATAAACAAAGAACTAATTAAACTTTTGTAAAAAAAATTTAGTTGTACTCAAGTTAGATACCCTCAGAATGATCATTTATTCTCTAAGTTTTCCAGATCCTTCAAAATCCTGAAAATTTCTAGAATTTCTCCAGATATTCAATTTGTTTATAATCTGAAAAGCTTAGTCATCCAAACATCTGATATTGAGTAACCTGCTGTTTTATTCATATTTAAATATTTATTATAGAGTCAATGCCTAAAAAAATCACATTGTGGGCAAATCATTTGAAATGTTCAGAAGTGTGAGGTATATTTTTAAATCTCATTGAGGTGAAGTGCTGGAGATCTGTGAACATGTTGAATTGGACAGAACATTGTGCATGAAAAGGGGAATCCAGAGAGCAAACGTAGGTGTCAATTTAGAAAGACAGAGGCCAATTTTGGTTTGTTTAGAGTGTAACATCCTCCTTACCCTAAGGCCAGGAACAAAGTTACATCTGCCATATTCATTCCATATCTACACAGTCCAAATTCAATTTGTATTTTGAAAAATTATAAGTTAAATTTGACTTCTATACACAGATGAGCAAAAGAAAGAAAAGAGAAAAAGCAAAAAAGAAAAAGAGAAAAAAAGCAAAAGAAAAACAACAGTAGGGTGGCAAAATATTGAAGGGATTGTTATATTTTAACTGCTAAGGACTTAGATTATATGAACAATCTTTCACAATTTGTGAGTATGTTTATGAGAGAAAATGGAGAACAAAGAAGATAGGAAAGAGAAAAGAGAATGTGAGCCTGCAGTATCTGGACTTTACCAAGGAAGGAAGGAAGGAAGGAAGGAAGGAATAAACCTTTGTTTTCACATGAATGAGTCCATCTGACTATACCTATGAACATCTATTTATTTCCATGGAAGATTTATAGAGTAATGACTATTTGCTGCCATACTGAGATACCTCCATAGCCAGATTATTTAGATTTATTCTCAGCTGCACATTTTCCTAGATGTGTCACCTTAAAAAAATTCACTCCTCTCTTTGTGCCCTTTATAAATAGAGATAAATGTGCTTAAACTCTTTGGGCTGTCATGAGGATTAAATTACCATGTGAAAAGTACTCAATGCCTTGTACATAGTAATAAATTTTATTATTATGTCTTCTTTATATGCCATGTGGATGCAGACTAAGACAGTAATCACAATGAGATAGCCCTCAGTCGTTGATTCACTAAGTTATTTGCTTAGTCAATTATGATTGTTCAACTTATAATGACCAAATGAAAAATTCAAGGAAAACAACATAAACTTAATTTTTCTCTGAAAATGAAATATATCTGTGTACAGGGTCCTGCCATGTCTCTGGACAAGGTTTCTGTGGCTTCCTGAGAAGAGACATTGGGGGTTATGTAATGTACTGTTCAGGTTTTATTTATGTAACATCTAAGAGGTTAGACAGGAATACAGGCAGTTATGTTGCTATAAATAGTCAATTGGGGTGATCCAGTGACATCTGCATGGTTTCAAGCCCATAGACCTATGAAATCACCAATGTGTTTTAAAATAAGTGTGTTTCACATTGCAGGCAAATTATTCTCATTTAAATTGTCTCTTGAATATTCACATAGTCTAATGAAGTAGAAATGACTGATATCAAAAGCAGCAGAAGCAGCCCTATTTAATAAGAAAACAAGTTCAGCCTTCTACCTTCGAAATAGAGGAAGAAATTCTTTCCCCAAACTCCTAAATTATTATACTTTTTTTTATTTATAAACTTATTCAATAAAGATTTACTGAGTACCTACTATGTGCAAAGCACTGAACTTAATGTGAATTTAAAAAGTGAGAGTTTCTTCTCTTGAAGAGGAAAAATCTAGGTCAATACATAATTATCTTGTAGATCTGTTAATAGAGTTATAGCACATGTGAGGGATCTACTGAACAAAGTCTTCACAGAAGAACTGATGTTTATGATGCTTATTTATGTGCAAAAATGAGAGGTAGAAAACAGAGTGGTGTCTTAAAGAACTCTGACATGACTGGAGGTAAATAAGAATGTCAGGTGGTAGATGAAGAAAGGAGGGTGATCATTAAAGTTGGCATTCAAGTTCAAAGAAAAGATAAATCGTACAATATTATTAATATCATTTAATCCTGAAAAGAACTATGAGTAAAGAGTTCCTCTTGGTTCTATGGAGAAATTCAATGAAAGAAATCATCATTTCCTCCAGACCTCTTGGCATGGGTGAGCCCTGTTCCCACAGGAAATCGCTGAAGAGGAAATCACTGACTGAGCTCAACCTTGTACCAGAGGATTCTTTGAAACATGGTGGAGTGAGAGACATCCTCAGATCTCTCCCCTTGAAACAACGTTAAGCTGAATATTAAAACCGAACGAAAAATACCCACACTGCACACCTGCACATTTGAGCGTGGGATCTGCGCATAAGAACTACCACAGGTCAGAACTCCAGGTTATTGGGCAGTGGACTGGGAGAAATAAAGAAGCTGCTTCTTACAGCCACCAGAGCTCCTTGCAGAAGGAGGAAGGAGAAGTTTCAGTGACTTCTCTGAACAACCCTGCCTGGAAGTGCTGGGACTTCTATGCGGCAGCAGGGTCCAATCTTCAGGGCAGAAAGCAAAGAAGCGGGATGGGGCTGCAGAGAAACAACAGCTGATTTTTACTAGCCGTTGTTGCAAAACCAAGGCTGAGCTGCAGCCCCCAAATCTCAACCCAAAAGGCCTCTCCCCTCCAAAACACTCTGAGACCAATAACTGAGGAGCCCTAGGTAAATCTGAGCAAATGCTGCCAAGAATGAAGCTACCTCTCATAGCCTCTGGAGCTCCTGGCAGGAGGAGAAAGAGGAGAGAAGGTACGGCGACTTCTCTGAACAACCTTGCCTGGAAGTTACGAGACTTCCACGCAGCCGGCAGCAGGGCCCAGTCATCAGGGCAGAAAGCAGAGAAGTGAGATGGGGCTGCAGAGAAACAACAGTTGATTTTTACTGGCCGTGGTTTTAAAACCAAGGCTGAGCCGCAGCCCCCAACTACCAGCACAGAAGGCCCCTCACCCCATGCTCCAAGATCAATCACTGAGGAGCCCCAGGTGAATCTGAGCAAACACTACCAAACTGTTTGCTAACACTGACAGTGATTGAACTGAGAGTAGTGAGTATGATTAAATTTCTACAAGAAAATTTAAAAAAAAAAAATTATATAGGCTTTATATAAATAACCTTAGACGCCACCTACTGGAAACCAAAAGAAAAGCACCTTCTTTGTAGCTGGCTAAAGACAGACCTTTATGTAATAAATCTTCTTTCTGGAAAAACAGCAGAATACGCTTCCATTAATGTCCAAGCAGAGAAATCATCCATTAAACACCATGAACGACCAAGGTGACAAGCTTAAATGACAGAGAATTCAGGACTGTACTTCTGAGCAAAACTCAATGAATTCAGAAATGAGTCATATCAACAATTTCAGGAATTGAGAAAACAACTAGATGAGCAGAGCAAGGAGATTGAAACCCTCAAAAAGAACAGAATAGATCTTACGGAGATAAAAAAAAAAAAAACACATTTCAAGAGTTGAAAAATGAAATAGCAAGCTTAGGAAATAGAGTTAACCAAAAGAAGGAAAGGATCAGTGATATCAAAGACAGAAATCTAGAAGGAAGAAGAGAGAAACCGAAGAATGAAAAATAATGAAAGAGAAATACAAAAACTAGCTGATACTATCAGTAGAGGCAAAATAGGAATAATGGGCATTATCAAAGGTGAAGAAAAGGAGCAAGGATTAGAGAGTATTTTCAGACAAATAGTGGAAGAGAATTTCCCAAATCTAAGGAATGAGCTGGAACTTGGAATTCAAGAAGTCAACAGAACACCCAATAATCTCAATCGAAAAAGGCCTTCACAAAGACATATTGTATTAAAGTTATCAAAAATCAACAACAAAGATAGAATTCTCAGGGCAGCCAGGGAGAAGAAAACAGTAACTTCTAAAGGAAAAACCATTAGATTATCATCAGATTACTCAGCGCAGACCTTACAAGCCAGAAAGAAATGGAATCAAATATTTAAACTATTAAGTGAAAGGAACTACCAGCCTAGAATAATGTATTCATCTAAGCTTTCCTTTAGCTATGAAGGAGAAATTAAGACCTTTCCAGACATACAAAAATTAAGAGAATTCTCCACTATGAGGCCTGTACTACATGAAATATTGAAAGACATCAGCTCACCTAAAACAAGATAACAATGACAAAAAAAAAACAAACATAATTAGGAGTTAAGTTGGTATAAGTCAAATAGAAGCAGAAGAGTGCAATCTTTACTAAGATAAGGCTTTCTAACCTTAAATAATAAGAAGAGAAATGCTATAGGAAGATAGTAATGAATGTTCAGCATACGTAGGGACAAACTGAAACAACAATGACTAAAAAGGGGAAGACTCAAAAATCTAAATTCATAATGGAAAATGGAGATGAGGTACATGTAAAATAAAATGGACGACTGTGTATATATATATATAT
>NW_006434719.1:33300-38785 GCF_000325575.1 Pteropus alecto | reverse complement strand
GATAGCCTAAGCAAATATGAAAGGGTTGAAATCATACCAACCATATTCTCTGATCATAATGCTTTGAAACTAGAGATCAACTGCAAAAAGAAATCAAAAATAACCACAAATGTATAAAGATAAAACAAGATGCTACTGAAGAAAAACTGGGTCAGAGAAGAAATAAAAAGAGAGATCAAGAGATACATAGAAACAAATGATAATGATAGTACAGCATATCAAAACTGTGGGAAACGGCAAAAGCGGTCATAAGAGGAGAGTTCATATCATTACAGGCTTATTATCTCCAAAAACAAGAATGAGCCCAAATAAACACCAAATGTTTCATCTTAAAAAACTAGAAAGGAAGAACAAATGAAGCCTAAAATTAGCAGAATGAAAGAAATGATGAATTATAGCAGAAATAAATGAAAATGAAAACAAACAAAAAAATACAAAGAAAAAACACAAATAAAAGTAGTAAAGAGCTGGGTCTTTGAGAAGGTTAATAAAATTGAGGGAAAAAAAAAAAACCTGGCTAGATTCACTAAAGAAAAAAGAGTTTGAGCACGAATAAACAAAATAAAGGATGAAATAAGGGAAATTACAACAGACATCACAGAAATACAAAGGATCATACAATAATACTATGTAAAAGCATAAAATAACAAATTTAATAACCTAAAAGAAATGGAGCAGTACTTAGAAAAATAAAATCTTCCTATACTAAATCAAGATCTGAAAAATCTAAATAGACCTATCAGCAGTATGAAAATTGAAACAATCATTAAAAACCTACCAAAAAGTAAAAGTCCAGGACCAGATGGATTCACCAGTGAATTCTACCAAACGTTCAAAGAAGATTTAATACCTGTTCTCCTCAAATTCTTTCAAAAAATCGAAGAGGAAGC
The DNA here is from genome assembly GCF_000325575.1 of Pteropus alecto. Lineage (NCBI taxonomy): Eukaryota > Metazoa > Chordata > Mammalia > Chiroptera > Pteropodidae > Pteropus > Pteropus alecto. The sequence goes on along the minus strand of NW_006434719.1, from coordinate 37,895 downwards.
AATACTTCCCAACTCATTTTATGAGGCCAATATTACTCTGATACCAAAACCTGGTAAAGATAACACAAAAAAGAAAACTACAGATCAATATCTCTCATGAACACAGATGCAAAAATCCTAAATAAAATACTAGCGAACCGAATACAGCAACATATTAAAAAGATTATACACCACAATCAAGTGGGCTTCATCCCAGGGGCACAGGGATGGTTCAACATACACAAATCAATTGGTGTGATACATCACATAAACAAATTTAAAAAATAGAATCATATGATCATAGCAATAGATGCAGAAAAAGCCTTTGACAAGATACAGCATCCATTTATGATCAAAACACCTAACAAAATTAGTATAGAAGGTAAGTACCTTAACATAATAAAGGCCATATATGAAAAACCCTCAGTCAACATTATATTTAATGGTGAAAAACTAAAAACCTTTCCCTCTAAGATCAGGAACAACACAAGGCTGTACACTGTCACCTGTTATTCAATATAACATTTGAGGATTTAGTGAGTTTAATTAGGCAAGAGAAAGATATAAAAGGCATCCGAATAGAAAATGAAGAAGTCAAACTCTCATTATTTGCAGATGACATGATTCTCTATATAGAAAACCCTAAAGACTCCACAAGAACACTATGAGAAACAATAAGCAAATACAGTAAAGTCTCTGGGACAAAATCAATGTTCAAAAATCCATAGCATTTCTATATTCTAATAATGAAGCATCAGAAAAAGAAGTGGAAAAAATAATGACTTTTGCAATTGCAACACAAGAAATAAAATACCTAGGAATAAATTTAATGAAACATGTGAAAAACCTATATAATGAAAACTACAAGACCCTATTAAAAAAAATCGAAGAAGATACAAATAAATGGAAACATATGCCATGTTCTTGGATTGGAAGAATCAATATAGTTAAAATGACTATATTACTTAAAGCATTACACAGATTTAAAGCAATCCCTATCAAAATTCCATTGCCATTTTTTAAAGAAATAGAACAAAAAAATCATCAGATTTGTATGGAAGCACAAAAGATCCTGAATTGCCAAAGCCATCCTGAGAAAAAAGAATGAGGCTGGAGGCATCACTCTGCCTGACTTCAAATGATACTAGAAAGCAACAGTAATCAAAACAGCATGGTATTGGTAGAAAAACAGACAACGGACCAGTGGAACAGTATTGAGAGTCTAGAAGTAAAACCATATTTATATGGGCAAATAATATTTGGGAAAAAAGCCAAAAATATACAGTGGAGAAAGGAAAGCCTCTTCAATAAATGGTGTTGAGAAAATAGGAAGGCCAACTTCAAAAGAATGAAACTAGACTGTTGTCTATCACCACACACCAAAATTAGCTAAAAATGGATTAAGGACCTGAGTATAAGACCTGAAACAATAAACTACATAGAAGAAAACATGGGAACTAAACTCAAGGACCTTGGACTTAAAGAGGATTTTATGCGTTTGACCTCAAAGGCAAGAGAAGTAAAAGCAAAAAGAAATGAATGATGCTACATCAAACTAAAAAGCTTCTGCTCAGCAAAAGAAATCGTCAATAAGGTAAAGGGGCAACCATCTGAGTGAAAAAGTATATTTGCAAGCAATGCCTCTGATAAGGGCCTAATATCCAAAATATACAAAGAACTCATACGACTCAACAATAACAAAAAAATCAAATGATCCAATCAAAAAAATGGGCAAAGAACCTGAACAGACACTTCTTCCTAGAGGACATAAAAATGACCAACAAATATATGAAAAGATGCTCAACATTGCTAGCTATCAGTGAAATTCAAATCAAAACAACAATAAGATGCCATCTCACACCTTTTAGATTGGCTATAATCAACAGGACAATTAATAACAAATGTTGGAGAGGATACAGAGAAAAAAGAACCCTCATACACTGTTGGTGGAACTGTAAATTCATACAGCCTTTATGGAAAACAGTATGGAGTTTCCTCAATAAACTGAGAATTGATCTACCATATGATCCAGCAATCCCTCTACTGGGTATTTATCCCAAAGACTTGAAAACCCATATCCAAAAAGATATTTGCACACCGATGTTCATAGCAGCATTATCCACAGTGGCCAGGACATGGAAGCAACAAAAGTGTCCTACAATAGACGATTGGCTAACGAAGCTGTGGTACATATTAGCCATAAGAAGAAATAAAATACTGCCATTTGCAACAACATGGATGGACCTTGAGAAAATCATGCTAAGCGAAATAAGCCAGAGAGAAAAAGTTGAAAATGACACGATATCACTTATATGTGGGATATAAACCTAAAAGCAACAAATCAACAGGACAATCAAACAGAGACTCAGGGACATGGACAATGGACTAAGGTTACCAGAGGGTAGGGGGAGAGGTAGACTGGGTAAAGGGAATCAAATATAAGGGAATAGGGGTTGGATGAAGTGGGTAAAGGGGATGAAATATAGAGTAGCTGAAGGAAACTGGACTTTGGGTGGTAATCACACAATAGAATATATAGATGTAAAATTATAATGTACACCTGAAAATTATATAATTGTATTAACCAATGTTACCCCAATAAACTTAATAAAAAAATCCTCAAGATTTTTCTCATTAATTATTTTTTTGGAAACTAACCTGTCAAATAAGAAGTCTGCATTTAAAGAGTTTATCCGTATGTGAATGTTGAAATTTCAGTCTCATCTTTCCCATACTGCTCTGATGGTAGAATGCTGTCCTGATATCATAAAAATTTTGAAGAGGAATGTTGTTCTAAGACTGACAAGAGAGGAAAGATATATTCCAGAAGTTAGAGTAAACAAATAAACAAAAAAGAACAACAACAACAACAACAAAACACAAGAGTTCAGTACACACAGTACACTGATATGCTCAGAACTACCAGAGGGATCTGAGTATCAAGATTCAGATGTAGTCTATCCAGGAGACCCTTCTCAGAAAAGAAGGGCAAATTTGGAGCAGAATGTAGAGAGACAGTATCTGGTGGGGATTACAGGCCAAAGTTGCTCTGGCTGGAAAAGTTGCTCGGGCTAGTCTGAATAGCAAATAGCATTCTGTTTTCAACAACTGCACTGGAAACCTATGAAGATGATGATGTAAAGTGATTTTAAGGAGTAGGTAGGAGTTAGGCTCATGCATACCTCTGGGTGCAAGGGACTCTACTTGCAATCTTGCATTTGAATCAGCAGATAATTTAAGCCACAGAGGGCTGCAGAGCAAGACTGACTTCAAAAAATTATGTGAACCAGAGAGCTAGTTTCCCAGGCTGCTTCCCAGTCTCCACCTAATTTTCTAACAACTCTCCCCTCTCCCTCAGGGATGATTCTGGGCCAGTTTGGAATTTCGCCAAATTTTATGCCGTGCTACAATTGGAAAGAACTCTAGTTTTTATTCAGTTTGTGTAATTTACAAAATGTCTTATGAATGAAGTAAATTATTCAAAACTATACAAATCAAGACTGAATCTCATTTCACTGTTTTTGTTTGTTTGTTTGTTTGTTTGTTTTGAGTGCCGTTATGTTCTAGACGATGCTCTGTATACCGAGAATAGAGGAATAAGACTGGTCCCTTTACAGATGCTCAGTGTATTTCAGTATCTGAATTTCCTTGCCTTGGCTCTTGGGCATTTCCAGCCACCATTTTAGTTTTCTCCAATCCTCATTATTACCCAGCCCCAAGGTATTCAGTGCTTCCTTCCTATCCTGTCCTCACACTCACCTCCCATATATCCTCTCCAAGAAAAGTATCTGACACATTAAGTCAGTTTTCCAAACCTGGGTTTATGTGCATTGAGTTGTACAAAAAGACCTTCCAATATTTAAGTATGGATCGTTCCAAGGGAATTGTTTCCTGATCTTCAACTCCCTTAGAAGCTCTTAAAATTGGTCTGCTTGAGAAAGTATTTCTTCTCCTTAACCATTTTCCTTTTTCAAACTTTTTCTCCCTGTGTACAGGGAAGCATAACTGAATCTTACCAGTAGGTTAGTGACAGCGCTGATGTCAATGCTAAGAAAGTGAATGACTAATAACTGGGTAATACATTCTTTAACAAGTCAGTGGTTTACTATATGATTCTTTTTAAATAGCATTTTTATTTTTCAATTACAGTTGACATACATTATATTAGTTTCAGGTATACACCATAGTAATTGGACATTTATATAATTTAGAAAGTGATCACCCCAATAAGTCCAATATCCATCTGACATCATATGTGGTTATTACTGTATTATCAACTCTATTTTCTATGCTATACTTTACATCCCTATTATCATTTTGTAACTACCAATTTGTGCTTCTTAATTCCTTCCCATTTTTCAGCCAATCCCAACCTCCCTTCCAATCTAGCAACCATCAAAATGTTTTCTGTATCTATGAGATTATTTATTTTTTGTTTGTTCATCTTTTGTTTTTTACATTCTGCATATAAGTAAAATCACATGGTTTTTATCTTTCTCTGTCTGACTTATTTCACTCAGAATAATACCCTTCAGGTTCATCCATGTTGTTGCAGATGGCACAATATCATTCTTTTTTATGGATGAGTAATATTCCTTTGTGTGCGTGTGTGTATA
>NW_006434719.1:22183-32950 GCF_000325575.1 Pteropus alecto | reverse complement strand
TATGTATATATATATATGTACGTATGTGTGTGTGTGTGTATATATATATGTATGTATGTGTGTGTGTATATATATATGTATATATACACACACACATACATACATATATATATATACATACATATGTATATTATTTTTAAATAAGTTACTTTAATATTTTTTATAATACTAAGTTGGTGGTGGTGAAATCCTATAGCTTTCTCTTGTCTGGGAAGTTCTTTATCAGTTCTTTAATTCTAAATGATGGCTTTGCTGGAAAGAATAATCTTGTTTCTAGGCCCTTACTTTTAATCACTTTGAATATTTCATGCCAATGAAATATTCTCTTCTGACTTGAGGCTGCTTACCAAGAGGTACAAGACATGCCTAGGTTTGACACTATTAGCTGGGGATTTGTGAACCTTTAAGAGATTTTAGGAAAGTGCACAACATGATTCAAGACAGGCTATTTGTTTGGAAACACCGCTGGAAGTGGTTTGAGTGGACCAAAAAGTTGGGTAGGTCATAGTCTCAGCAAATCATCAGGGCTGGGTGAACGATATTATCTATGTTGATGGAGACTCAGATATAACACATACCTACGGGTGTAGGCTGGTGTGGGGATGGGTTAATAAAAGAACAATGGTTTCTTCCAGCACTTCTGAGAAAAATCTGCCCTCCAGCCCTTTCTTTAAAACCAGACAATTTAGATCTTTCTCATATATTTCTAACAGCTTTCAAGCAGCTACCCCAGTGCTGGAACTCAGAGTGAATGAACTCATCAGTGAGTAAATCTATTCCCAGGACCTTTAAGAGGAAAACTGGAAACTTCAGCTGCTCTTTGTCTCACTTAGCCACAATTTCCTCTGATTTTCACAGCCAAAATTGTGGGGACTTCTCTTCCCAGCACTGGAAACCTGGGTCTTGGACCCCTCGTTCCTTAGAGAAGACCTCCACGGCTAAGATATCCCTCCTGATTTTTAACCACAACATGTAGGTGTTGAATCAGCCTATTCTACATATCCACCCCTCCTACCAGTCTCCAGGCTTCTTCTGTATGTCCTTAGTTATAGGAGTTATAGGACTTCTGTTAAACTAGTCTTCAGGCAATTCTCAGTGACGGTTATTCTATAATTATAATTTAGTTGTAATTTTGATGTGGTCTTGGGAGGAGAGGAGCACAGCATTTACCTATTCCACCATCTTAATCAGACCTCCCCACTTCAATATGATTTTTTAAACACAATTGAAATCTAATTGAATTGTCAGCTAATAGATCCAGAAAACCATTTTGATGATAGATCACTGTGTAATTTCTGGCACATAACTAATAAAAAGTTTAAATAATTTAGTTGTATTACTATAACAATAACTTTTATTCCTTGAGCCATGGTGTATCAGTGTCAATTTATTTATGAGAATGAGTTTCCTGGGTGTTTGTATCTCCAAAATGAAAAGAATGGAATTGATGCTGAAAACTTTATTACTATGTTAATAAGTAGTCTTCATGTATGCACACAAGAATTGAAAAAATGTACAATCCGCATTATTAAAAAATATTTTAATACATTTATTTTTTATTTTATTTGTTATTGAGGTGATATTGGTTAATAAGTTATATAAGTTTGAAGTGTACAATTCAGTAATGCATCATATGTATATTGTATTTAATACATTTCTAAAATGTTGCTTATTTTTAAAATTTGTCTTGCTTTGGTAAAATGTATGCTAATTATATAGTAATATCTGGAAGAAAATAGTTTTAAAAACAGCTTCAATAGTATAAGAACCAGATTTATAAATAGGTAGGCAGATAGAGACAGAGAAATCAATGAAAGTCTTGAAGTTATAAAAATATATTATAATACCATGAATTATGAGTTCAGTAAGAAGAATAATGGAAAATTTCCACTTTTAAAGATACATGCACTCATGTAATTTTTTTAAACAATTAATGGTATCATAGCATCAATATTTAGATTTCACTTAACACCTAAAGGATTGATATAATAGTTTTATTCAACTGTCAATACTCACAGTACAGTGAAATTAGATTCTCTGTAATTATTTAAGTGTATGATAAAAATACATGTCGAGTTAAAATTATGCAATCTGGTATATTGTTTTTTTAAGTTGCTTAAGGAAAATAAAATGTGAAGACAAATGCTTAGTTCCACCAAAAATGAAAATGTTCGATAATATCTAACACATAATTTAATCTCAATTAGATTTATAATTTTTCCAAATGCCCTCTGGAGATGTCAGACCACTATAAATATTGATAGGAGACTAGGAAGACACAGAAGGATGGTTGAGAGGAATATGACTGCCTTTTTCACTTTGATGCCTCACTAACTGTGTCATTATTCTGTGATTGTTATAACTACAACAAATTTAGTAGCTTAAAACAGGGATTTATTCTCTTAAAGTTCTGAAGGCCAGAAGTCTGAAATCAATATCATTTGGCCAAACTCAAGGTGCTGGCAAGGCCATGCTCCCTTCACACACTCTAGAGGAGAATCCATTTCTTGCCTCTTTTAGCTTTTGGTGACCACTGGAATTCCTTGGCCACATCACCCCAATCTTTAGGGCCAATATTAAAATCTCTTTGCTACACCTTTAGGTTGTCTTCTCTCTATGTCTATTTTAAATTTCCCTCTGCCTCTTTCTTATAAGGACCATTGTAACTGCATTTAAAGTTCACCTGGATAATGCAGGGTAATCTCTCATTTCAGTATCCTTAACTTAATCATACCTGCAAAATCTTTGCTATACAATGTAACATTTATGTTTCAGAGATTAGGACGTAGACACCTTATTTATTGGGGTTCATTTTTCAACCTACCACACCAGCCTAGGAATGATACAACCTAATTCTGGTACAGAGAATATACTCAAAAATACAAATAAAATACATAGAAAATGGTCTCTTTCTGGAGAACTTCTTTTATCACCTCTATACTGAATTATTCCTCCAACTGTGAATGAACACATCCCAAACCAACCTTCCTAATCTTATGTTGCTTTACATTATAATTCAAGTAATATCTTTGAGTTACTACCTCCTCTTAGTCTAATTTCCCTTGAGAGATTAATCCTTAGGCTTGCTGTCACCTTGCTGTCACTCCTTCCTTTATTTGTTCATTCAACAAATATTAACTGAAGGTGCCATGGGGCTTAGGGGTTTGTGGAAAGTGAAAGAAGAGCATTTCATGGATAAGAAAACAAGAATTAAAATGTTGAACTTGTTCTGAAGTCACTCAGTAATCATTTATCAAAAACCCACTGTAGTTAAGGTTGTTAAGTTATTGAATACAATCTTTAAGTCTGATAACTTTTCCCCTGAGGTGGGAGATAAAACAGCAGAGGAGCAAAAAGATTTAATAATAATTGATAATATATCATTAGAATTCTTCAGAAGGTTGTAATATGAAGGGTTGCTGGCAGTCTGGTCCATCTATCTTTCAACATCTTGTTCTTCCTGTTACTTTTTCAGGTAGTCAAGTGGACAGAGATCACGAGAAATTTGAGTGGAGGCCACAGAGAAGAGTTTGTTTTAGTGGGTTTCCCTACCTCTCCACCACTTCAGCTGCTCCTCTTTGCCCTCTTTCTTGCAATTTATCTGTTGACATTGTTGGAAAATGCACTCATTGTTTCCATGATCTGGCTTACACAATGTACGTTTCCCTTGGCCATCTCTCCTTCCTGGAGCTATGTTACATCAATGTCACTGTTCTCCGACTCTTGGGAGCATTTCTTAACCAGGACTGTAGAGTTTCCTTTATAGGTTGTATGACTCAACTTTACTTCTTCTTTGCCTTAGCCTGCACTGAGTGTGTCCTGTTGGCAATCATGGCCTATGACCGCTACCTGGCCATCTGTGAACCCCTCCGTTATCCCAGTCTTATGCCTTCCAGCCTTGCCACTCATCTTGCAGCTTCATCTTGGGGTGGTGGCTTCTTCAGCTCCATGATGATGCTTCTTTTTATTTCCCAACTGTCCTACTGTGGACCCGACATCATCAGCCACTTTTTCTGTGATATCTCCCCACTACTTAATCTCAGACTTTCTCTTGGCCCTGGACATCATTCTCCTTCCTCTATTGGCTGTGATTTTATCATATGCTGCCATAATTGTAGCCATCCTGAGGATTCCTACTATCCAGGGACACCACAAAGCCTTCTCCACTTGTGCTTCTTATCCGGTAGTGCCTGTCATCTACTACTACTCCACTCTCTTCACCTATGGCCCTGAGCCATGTATACTTTCAACCACAACAAGATTATCTCTGTGCTCTATACTGTCATTGTACCATTCCTCAATCCAGTCATTTACTGCCTGAGAAACAAGGAGGTGGATGATGCCCTCAGGAATGCACAGCTAGGCAGATGCTGATATCTTAGGGCTGTCCCAGATTGAAGCACAACAGAATCTGGCAGTAAAGAAGAAACAGGGTCTTTATAGTGCCACTTTCAGGAATCATAAAATAAACTTAAAGAGGATATAAATAGCAATTAGTACACTTTCTGGAAAACTTCTGATGTAAACAAATGTTAATGAATTATTTATCTTCTATAAGGATGTTGAAACTAAAGTTGAGCTGCCTACATAGGAATCACCTGGAGGTTTGTTAAAAGCATAATCCCAGAAAAAGCTATGGAGAGTCTGATAGAATATGTCTAGGGTGTAACCCTGTCATGCATAATTTTTAACTTCCTAAGAAATCCTATTTAATAGAAGTATGAAATTCTCTAGACTAAACATACTATTTTATAAGTGCAGAAAATATAAGAGAATGGACTTTCTGATGGTTATGTCAAGACAAAATGATGTAGGCTTTATTGTAGCACTTCCAAAGCTCCAAATTCTCAAAGATTACCATGTGAAACCACAAAATTACAATTATACCCCCAAAACTAAAACTCATGTCACCTAATAATATTCTTTACTTCTACAATTCTCATACCCACTGCAAATCAAAAAAGGAAAAATAACATAGTGCTGATATTCAGCCATGTTTGCACCAATGAATATGGCTAAATATTCATCTGCAGCTTTCTCTTGGACTCTCAATGAAAGACAAAGCTGGTTGATCTAATGAGTGCCAATCAGGTAAGAGGTAAAATAATTTAAAAAAAAAAAAAACCTTTTATATAGGTTGGATTCAGAACCAGCATATGGCCAGCATCTATTTCAACCAGTTGGTGCCTAGGTCATACCAGTTGTCAAATATTTAAAAATTTGTCCCGAGACAAATGACTATAAGAACAGAAAATGTCTTCCTAAGACACAAGCTGAAGGAATGAGAGGTGGAATGCAGATATCTCTGCAGTGAGTTAAATGACTCAAGTTGAAAGCCTGAATTATTCTTCCAAAAGCATTCTTCCAAAGTATTTTTGATTTTTGGAAATTTGCTTAAATTGCTTAGAGAGATTTTCACACCATGACTCCAGGCTAATTCACCCAAATGTTAGTGTATTAGAAATAATTCAATGTTTCTTTAGATGTGGAATGTGTGAAAGAATTAAAAATATGCTGTAGAACAAATACTCATAAACACAAATTATCAATCGGTATATGTTTACCTTTTTTAAACTAGTCTTTGAAAAAAAAGATAATTTTTCTGTTAAGGAAAACTACTCAATCAATAACCACTTTAGATTTTCTAGCACCTAAAATAAAATTACAAAACAACAAAAAATAAATCTTACACTTAAAGAAGTTTAAATTGCTTTTTTGTCCTTTTAGTCTTTTAAAGAAACATTCATCTGAGATTGGCTCAGTTTACTCTCTGTTTATTACATTCTGTTTTTCTTTCATAGAGTTATGGAAGACATGAAGTTTTGTGGTTAATAATTTTGTACCTAGAACCAAGAAAGTCCATTTTCATCCTGATTTCGCCACTAATAAATTATAATATTATCTACCTCATAGACTTGTTGTGAATATTAAATAAATAATGTTTATGCGAGTAAAGGTTTAACAAAATCGTTCCTCTTTGTAGATAAATTTTATCTTAGATTAATCCTTTTTCCCAGCTTCTTTAATGTCTAGTTGACAAGTAAAATTGTCAGATATCTAAAGTGTACAATGTGATAATTTGATATACATACACTTTGAAAGCTTTCACCTTGGGTTAACTTACTAGTTCTGGCATGTTGAGAAACCCTAATAAATGTTACTAAGCAACATAGCTGTGGTACGAATGACCCCTTGTTGGTAAAATTCCTCTGGACTGGGAGAATAATAAAGTATTATAAATATCTGGCTGTAAGTCATTGCCTTGGGCTTTTCCTGACTTGGCATGTCTTTTGCAGGAAACTCTGGAAACTATGGATACCCATGAAACTTTTATAAGAAATTGTAAGTCAAGGTAGATCATGCACCCCTTTGCATGAACATCATGCCCTCACAGCTGGGCTATAACTTTAAATCCTAAAGAATACCCCTTGTCTGCTTTCAGCACACCTTTCAGAAATTCTTGATGCTCTGCAGGCATGTTGTGTTTATTCTATATTTCTCTAAGAAAATTCAGTGCTAAGTATGTCCTTGGGAACTGTATGTTTCATTTTCTGGCCAGTCAGCTCACAGTAAGCACTCAATAAATGCTAAACCATATCATCATTATCACTTTGTCATTAGCAGTATGATTATATGATTTCTAATAGATATGCCTATTCTATTAACCATGCATAAAACTCATCCTTACCCAGCTGAGATTGGAGGAGAAGCTGGATTCTCTAGGAAATATTTGGAAAGCAAAGCTTCAGGCATCCTTGTGTAATTATATGGAGAAAGTAGTGAGTTGGCCTGAAAGTTTAGCATTTCCAATTATCTGATCTAAAATTCTGCCAATATATCATTGAGTTGGGTCAGTGAGTTTCACATTCCTTTTAAAAATGACCAGAACATATCAGAACATACTGTTGTTAGAATATTAAATATGGAACATTACTCTCTTCAGACATTTTGGCTTTAGATTTTGTGCTTGATACTCATCTTCTACATATTTGTCTACAAAGGAATACCTTGAGAATGTCAACTGATACAAATTCTATTTGTGTGACCCTTGTCATGTCATATTCTTTTCCAGTGGCAGATGAAAGCCTTCTTGAATTGTATTTCCTCTATGGTGAAAGATCCCCACAGTATGTTAATTGGTGTAGATAGATTTCTTTTTTAACTTTTTATTTTTAAAATACAGTTGGCATAATATATTACATTAGTTTCAGGTGTATAATGTAGTAATTAGACATTTATATAACTCACAAAGTGATCACTCCTAGTACTCATCTGACACCATACGTAGTTATTACACTATTATTGTCTGTATTCCTCATGTTATATTTTACATTCCCATGACTATTATGTAACTACGAATTTGTATTTCTTAATTTCTTCACTCTTTTTGCCAACCTTTCCCAACCCTCCATCCATTTGGCAACCATCAAAACGTTCTCTGTATCTAAAATTTATTTCTGTTGTTTGTTCATTTATTTTGTTCTTTAGATTCCATATGTAAGTGAACTCATATGGCATTTGTCTTTCTCTGTCTGACTTACTCTACTCAGCATAATACCCGAGAGGTCCATTTATGTTGTTGCAGATGGTAAGATTTTATTCTTTTGTATGGCTGAGTAGTAGTCTATTGTATGTACAATCTTTTCTTTATCCATTCATTCATTAATGGACACCCAGGTTACCTCTATATTTTGGCTATTGTAAATAATGCTGTGAAGAACATATGAAAACACAAGTCCCTTGGAAGTACTGTTTTGAGTTTATTCAAATAAAAACCCAGAAGTAGAATTACTGGGTACTTCTTTGTCTCCTGTTATAGCCTTTGTTTTATCTGATATTAATATTGCTACTCCAGTTTTTTACTGTTTGTTTGTTTCCATTTTTATGAAACATCTTTTTCCATGCCTTTATTTTCAGTCTGCATATGACTTTTTATCTGAAGTGAGTCTCTTGTAGGCAACATGTGTAAGAGTCTTGTTTTCTTATCCATTTTTCATCATATCTTTTGATTAGAGCATTTAATCCATTTACATTTCAAGTAATTGTTGCTAGATACGTAGTTATAGCCATTTTATTAGTTATATTTTGTATCTTTTTTTTTTTTCTTCTTAAAGAAGTCCCTCAAATATTTTTTGCAATACTGGTTTGATGTTTATGAATTCCTTTACATTTTTCTTGTCTGGGAAGCTCTTGATCTGTCCTTCAATTCTAAATGATAGCTTTGCTGGGTAGAATAATCTTGATTGTAGGTTCTTCCTTTTCATCACTTTGCATATTTTCAGCCAATCCCTTCTGGCATTCAAAGTTTCTGTTGAGAAATCAGCTGACAATCTTAAGGGAGTTCCTTTGTATGAAACTAACTGCTTTGCTCTTACTGCTTTTAAGATTCTCACTTGTTCCTAATCTTTGGCATTTTAATTATGATGAGTCCTGACGTGAGCCTGTTTGAGTTCATCTTGTTTGGAACTGTAAGCTTCCTGGTCTTGTATGTCTATTTCCTTTGCCAGATCAGGAAAGTTTTCTATTACTATTTCTTCAAATAGGTTTTCAAATTCTTACTCTCTCTCTACTTCTTCTGGTACTCCTATGATGAGAATGTTGGTATGCTTGATATTGTCTGAGAGGTGTCCTAAAATATGCTCACATTTTTGATTCTTTTCTTGTTACTGTTATGATAGGTCATTTTCTGCTACCTTACCTTCTAAATTGCTGCTTTGCTCCTCTGCATCATCTATCTACTATTGATTTCTCCTGAGGTATTCATCATATTAGTTACTGTATTTTTCATTTCCGACTGGTTCTCTTTTGATATTTTCTGTCTCTATTTTAATATTTTCTATCTCTTTGTTAAAGTTCTCATGAGTTTATCTACTCTTCCTCTAAGTTCAGTGAGCATACTTATAACCAGTGTTTTGAACTCTGAATCTGGTAGATTGCTCATGTCCATTTTGTTCATTTCTTTTTCTGGAGCTTTGTTCTGCTCTTTCATTTTGGACATCTTTGTCTCCTCATTTTAGCTGCTTCCTTGTGTTTGTTTCTCTGTATTAGGTAGAGTTGCTGTGTCTCCCAGTCTTAGTAGAATGGTCTTATTAGTAGTTTTGGGGCCCTGTGGAGCAGTCCTCCCTAGTCATCTGAGCCAGGTGCTCGAGATATGTTCCTTGAATAGTTTGTATGTGCTCTTATGTTGTAGTTGAATCTTGGTTGCTGTTTGCACATCAGTGGGAAGTACTGCCCCTCAGGCTGATTGGTTGTGAGAACTGAGCAGCGAGGGGCCGACCCTATGGAGCAGGATCCACTTTACCAGGGCTCTGGTGCCTGCCCAGTCAGTGCTTCATGTGTGTTGTCCTCATATGCAGCCACAGATGGTACTCCAGCTAAGTCTGAAGCTGGCCTCCAGACATGCTGGCTTTGGGGCCTTCAGGGAAGAGCTCCACCACAGGTCAAGTTCAGCTGCAAACTGTGTCCTGCCCGGGGCCACCTGGAATAACCCACCAAGTAATATGCAGATGGCCACCACCACTCACACAGAACCTAGAGGGAGGCCGAGGCATGAACTAAGCCTGTCTGCTTCTAGTGCCAGGCTTGAGGCTACTCAGTGAGAGGTATGGGGCATGCTGAGGCCAGATATTGCTTGTTTGGGTTTTACGAACCTTGAGAGATTTTAGGAAATTTTGCAGTATAAACCAAGAAAGGCCATTTGTATGGAAAAGTCCCTTGGTGCAGCTTGGGTAGGCCTGCAAGTTGGGTGGGGCGGGTTGAGGTTATCACCAAGGAACTAACAACGGTGACCATTGTTAGCCAGGTTGATGGAGACTTAGATATGGTGACCACCCTGCATCTGCACTCTGGGAATGGGGGAGGACTAAATAAAGAAACAATAGATTCTACCAGCACTTCTGTCTGGGAGAAAGCTGCCCCTCCAGCCCTCTCCCTGAAGCCAGACAACTCAGTTCCTCTCTGTATATCCCTGGAACTTTTTGAGCAGCCACCTCAGCTCAGAGCAACTGGGTCCTTCAGCAAATTAATCTATGTGCAGGCCTTTTTAAAGGAATTCCAGCCACCCTTTGTCTCATTCAGCTAGTCTCTGCTGGCTCACAGCCAAAATTTGTGGGGACTTTCTTCCCATCACTGGAACCCTGAACTGGGACCTAATGTGAAGCTGAGACACCTTGCTTCTCAGGGGGGACCTCTTCAGCTGAGATGCTTCTCCCAATTTTTAACCACAAGTGAGTGTGTGACCAACTTGTTCTGCATCTCTACCCCTCCTATCGGTCTTGAGGTGGCCTCTTCTGTGTCTTCAGTTGTAAGACTTCTGTTCAGTTAGACTTCATGCAATTTTCAATGATAGTTGTTTTGTAGTTTAGTTGTAATTTCAGGGTGGTCACGAGAAGGTAAGCACAGCATTTACCTACTCTGTATTTTTGGCCAAAGAAAATTGATTTTTTTTATATTTTATTTTCATTTACCAAAAATCATTTACAAATCAAATGTGCTTTAAAAATGGTTCTGATATGCCACTCAACCCCAATTAAGAAAAGAATGGGCATTTTTCTAGTGGCCTGCTCAATAGTGAACTCATTTTTCTTTGTTATGATAACCCAATTTTATTTCAAGCTGAAAACAAGCCCAGCCAAAGAAATGTTTCTGCATTTTTTGTCATGTGTTTGATTTATCAGGTTTTTTTATTTTTATTTTTTATTTTTTTATTTTTTGTAGCTAAGAATAGTCATATATCTCATTTTTGCCTAATAAATGTAAGGGAAATTT
>NW_006434719.1:18466-19922 GCF_000325575.1 Pteropus alecto | reverse complement strand
TAAATTGATGTAGTCTCATTTGTTTCTTTTTTCTTTTGTTTCCCTTCCTGGTGAGATATATCCAAAAAGAAATTCCTGTTGGTAACATCAGAGAGTTTACTGCCTATGTTTTGTTCTAGAAGTTTTATGGTTTTGAGTTTTACATTTAAGTCTTTAATTCATTTTGAGTCTGTTTTTCTATGTGGTATAAGAAGGTGGTCCAGTTTCATTTTTTTTTTTTTTGCATATATCTATCCATTTTTCCCAACACCATTTGTTGAAGAGATTGTCTTTACACCTTTGTATATTCTTGCCTCCTTTGTCATAGATTAAATAATTATATATGTGTGGATTTATTTCTATAGTCTCTATTCTGTTCCATTGATCAACGTATCTGCTTTCATACTAGTGCCGTGCTGTTTTGATTTCTATAGTTTTGCAGTGTAGTTTATACCAGGCAGTGTGATACCTCCAACTTTGTTCTTCTTTCTCGGGATCATGGTTCCATATAAGTTTTAGGGTTATTTGTTCTAGTTCTCTGAAAAATGCCATTGGTATTTTGACAAGGATTGCATTGAATCTATAGATCACTTTGGATAGTATGTTCATTTTAACGATGTTGATTTTTTTCTACCCATGAGCACAGTATATGCTTCCATTTATTTGTATCTTCTTCAATGTCTTTTTTCAATGACAAAATTTTCTGAAAACAAGTCTTTTATCTCCTTTGTTTATATCCCTAGATATTTTATTTTTTGATACAATTGTAAATGAGATTGTTTTCTTAATTTCTCTTTCTGAAAGTTCATCATTGGTGTATAAAAATGCAACTGACTTCTAAATGTAAACTTTGTGTCCTGATACTTTACTGAATTCATTGATCAGTTCTATCAGTCTTTTTTGTTGTTGTTGTTGTTTTTGTTTTGTTTTGTTTTGTTTTGTGGAATCTCTAGGGTTCTCTATAATAGTATGCCATCAGCAAATAATGACAGTTTTACTATTTCCTTTCCAATTTGGATGCCTTTCATTTCTCTTTCTTGTCTGATTGCTGTAGCTAGGATTTCCAATACTAAGTTTTATAGAAGTGGTGAAAGTGTACATCCTTGTCTTGTTCCTGATCTTAAAGAAAATGCATTTAGTATTTTCCCATTGAATATGAGTTAACTGTCGGCTAGTCATATGTGGCCTTTATTATGATTTGTTCTCTGTATTCCCATTTTTATCATCAATCAGTGCTGGATTTTGTCAGATGCTTTTTCTGCATCTATTGATATGATCACATGATTTTTATCTTTCAACTCATTAATATGGTGTATCACATTAATTGATATGCTAATATCAAACCAATTTTGCATCCCAGGAATATATCCAACTTGATCATGGTATAGATATTTTTAATGTATTGCTGAATTTGGTTTGCTAATACTTTGTTCAGGATCTCTACATCAATGTTTATCAAGGATATTGGCCTACATTT
>NW_006434719.1:8322-18101 GCF_000325575.1 Pteropus alecto | reverse complement strand
TTTGATTTTATTTATATGTGTTCACTCTATCTATAGTTACTTCTATTTCATTTTTGATTTTATTTATATGTGTTCACTCTCTTTTTATTCTTATGAGTCTAATTGAGAATTTATCAATTTTGTTAAGTGTTTGAAAAACAGCTCTTTATTTCTTTGATCTTTTGTATTGTATTTCTAGACTTTATTTTGTTTTTTTCCACTCTGATCTTTACTATTTCTTTACCTATACTCATTTTGGGTTTTGCTTGCTCTTCTTTTTCTAGTTTTTTAAAGTACAAATTTAGATTGCATATTTGATATCTTTTCTGTTTCTTGAGGTAGGCCTGTAATGGTATGAATTTTCCCCTTAAGACTGCTTTTGCTGTGTCCCATAGATTTTGAGACATTGTGTTTTCATTTTCATTTGTCTCTAAGTATCTTTTATTTCTACATTGATCTCATTGTTAACATTCATGGTTTAGTAGCATGTTATTTAGCCTCCATGTGTTTGTGGATTTTGCAGTTTACATTTTGTAGTTGCTTTCTAGTTTCACACCTTTCTGGTCAGTGAAGACACTTGATATAATTTTAATCTTCTTAAGGTTATTGAGATTTGTTTTGTGGCCTAACATGAGATCTATCCTGAGAAATGTTCCATGTGCACTTGAAAATAATATATATTCTACTGCTTCCAGGTGAAACGCTCCAAAAATATTAATTAAACCCATGTTGCGTGGTGTGTTTTTTAAGGCCATTGTTTCCACTGTTTCGATTTTCTGTCTGGAAGATCCGTCCATTGGTGTCAATGGGATATTAAACTCCCCTACTATGATTGTATTATTGTCGATCTCTCTCTTTATGTTAGTCGATATTTGCTTTATATAGGTAGGTGATCTTATGTTGGATTTGACAATGTTTACTAAGTTATGTCCTCTTGTTGGATTGATCCATCTGTCATGAAAAATACTCTTCTTTGTGTTTTATTATAACCTTTCTTTTAAAGTCTATTTTGTCTGATATAAACATTCCTGCCCAAGCTTTTTAAAAAATTTTTCGTTTATGTGAAATATCTTTTTTCCATTTCTTTAATTTCAGTTTGTGTGTCATTTGATCTGAAGTGGATCTCATGTACACAGCATATAAATTGGTCTTGTTTTCTTATCCATTCAACTATGTTATTTGACTAGAACATTTAATCCATTTACATTAAAGCGATTATCGATAGGTATATAGTTTTTGCCATTTTATTATTCATATTTATGGGTTGCCCCCCCTTTTTTTTACAGAAGTTTCCTTAACATTTCTTGTAATACTGGCTTGTTGGTGATGAATTCCTTTAGCTATTCCTGTGGGAAGCTCTTTATCTCACCTCCAATTCTAATTCGTAGCCTTGCTGGGTAGAGTAATCTTAGTTGTAGGCCTTTTTTTTTTTTCATCAGCTTGAATATTTTATGCCACTCCTTCTGGCCTGAAAAGTTTCTGTTGAGGAGTTAGCTAACAGTCTAATGGGAGTTCACTTGTAGGTAACTACGATTCTTGCTGCTTTTAAGATTCTTTGTCTTTAACCTTTGGCATTTTAATTATGATGAGTCTAGGTGTGGGCCTTTAAGGTTTATATTGTTTGAGATTCTCTGCGCTTCCTGGGCTTATATGTCTATTTCCTTTGCCAAGTTAGAGAAGTTTTCTGTCATTATTTCTTCGAATAGATTTTCAATTTCTTGCTTTCTCTCTTCTCCTTTTGATATCTCTATTATGCAAATGTTGGTACATTTGATGTTGTTCCAGAAGCACATTAAACTATCCTCATTATTTTTCCTTCTTGCTGTTCTGATTGGATGTATTCTGCTACCTTTATTCTAAATCACTCATTCAGTCCTCTCTCTCATCTAATTTACTGTTGATTCCCTCTATTGTATTAATCTCTATTTCAGTTATTATATGCTTTATTTCTGACTGATCCTTTCTTATGTTTACTATCTTCCTGTTGAAGTTTTCATTGAGATTATCTATTCTCTCCCCAAGTTCATTGAGCATCTTTATAACCAGTGTTTTGACTTCTATCTCTGGTAGGTTGCTTTCCTCTGTTTTATTTATTTTTTTCTAGAAGTTTCTTCTGTTGTTTTATTGTGGCATGCTTCCTTGTTTTCTTATTTTAATTGCCTTTCTATTTTTTTTCTATGTATTAGGAAGATTTGTTACATCTCTCAGCCTTGGCCAGGTGGCCCTATATAGTAGACATCCTGTGTGGCCCAGTGGTGCAGTCTCCCTTATCACCTGTGCAGTCCCACTTATCACTTGTGCAGTCCCCATTATCATCTGTGTTGGGGGTTCTGGGTGTGTTCCTTGTATGAAATGTGTGTCTTTTCCTATTGTAGCTAAGCCCTAATTGCTGTTAGCATGTGAGTAGGTGGGATTGACCCTCAGGTTGACTAACTGTGGAGATTGTTCACACTCACAAGATATGAGCTGCTGTATGGGAGCTGACCCCTCAACGTGGTATTTGCTCCACCAAGCTCATGTACCTTATGAGACCACCCTTTGGGTGTGCTGCTTATGGGTCTAGTCAAGTGGTTTTCTCTTGTGGTCTTACACTAGCCTCTGAATGTGTTGGTTTTGTGTCCCCTTGGGAGGAGTTCCCGTGTAGGTCTTTGATTGCTCAGTGGTAGGAGCTACAAAGTGATCCATGGATGGTTGCTGCCAATACTGGATCTGGAGGCTGCAATGTTTCTGTTGAAAAATCAGCTGACAGTCTCATGAGAGATCCCTTGTAAGTAATTAGCTGCCTTTCTTTTGTTACTTTTAAGATTTTTGCTTTGTCTTTTCTTTTTGGCATTTTAATTATGTTATGTCTTGGTTTGGGCCTCTTTGGGTTATCTTGTTTGAGACTCTCCATACTTCTTGATCTTGTATGTCTATTTCCTTCACCAGATTAGGAAAGCTTTCTATCATTATTTCTTCAAATAGGTTCTTAATCTCTTACTCTTTCTTTTCTCCTTCTGGTACTTCTGTGTTACAGATGTTGGTGCATTTGATGGTGAAAAGCAAGGATATACAACCAAGACTACTTTACCTAGCAAGAGTATCTATTAAAATTGAAGGGGACATAAAGAGCTTCTCAGACAAGAAAAAACTAGAAGAATTCATCACCAACAAACTACTATTATAAAAATGTTAAGGGGACTTCTTTAGAAAAAGAGGGAAAATATCATACATATGAATAATAAAATGGCAATAAATGTATATTTATCAAAAATCACTTTAAATAAAAATGAATTAAAAGCTCTAATCAAAAGACATAGGGTAGCTGAATAGATTAAAAAACAAAACCATTTATATGCTGTCTACAAGAGACCCAGTTCTGATCAAAAGACAAACACAACTGAAAGTAAAAGAATAGAAAAATATATTTCATGCAAATGGAAATGAAAAGCACTGCTAGAGTAGCAATATTTATATTAGATAAAATAGACTTTAAAAGAAAGATATAATAAGAGACAAAAAGAGCATTGCATAGTAACAGAGAAATCAATCTAACAAGAGGACATAACCTTTGTATACATTTGCACACCAACATAAGAGCATCTAAATATATAAAGTGAAGAGAGAGATCAACAGCAAACACTCATAGTAGGAGATTTTAACACCTCATTGACACCAATGGAGAGATATTCCAGACAGAAAATCAACAAAGAAACAGCAGCCTTAAGTGACATGCTAGACCACATGGATTTAATTAATATTTTTAGAGTGTTTCACTTCAAAGCAACAGAATATACATTTTTCAAAGTGAAAATAGAATATTTCCCAGGATAAACTACATGTCAGGACAAAAAATACATCTTAACAGATTTACGATTGAATTTCTATCAAGCATCTTCTCTGACCATAATGGTATGAAACTAGAAATCAAATTTTAATTAAAATACACAGGAGAGAAACATGGCAGAGTGAGAGATGTTCTCAGATCTTTCCCCTTGAAAGAACAATAAGCCGATGAGCATCTAAAACTCAACAGAAAACAACCAAATTGCATACCAGCACATCTAAGCATGGGATCTGCGCATAAGAGCTACCATAGGTTAGAACCCTGGGTGTTAGGCAATGGACTGGGAGAAACAAAGAAGCTGCCTCTCACAGCTGTAGCTCCCTATAAGAGAAGGGGGAGGGGAGAAGGTGTTGCGAGTTCCCTGAACAGCCCTGCCTGGGAGTGTTGTGAGCTCCCTGGGCCAGGGGCAAGGCCCAGTTGATTTTTACCAGCCACAGTTGCAAAACTGAGGCTGAGCCACAGCTCCCATCCTGCAACTCAATGGGCCACTCTCCCCATATCCTCCAAGACTGAACACTGCAGAGCACCAGGGGAATCTGAGCAAACGTTACTGAAACTATCAGTAACGCTGACAGGGACTGTTACTGAAGGTAGTGAGCATGATTTAAACATCTATAAGGAAAAAAAAGGCATTATTAAGGCCTTATATAAAGCAGGGAAACAAGAGGCTTAGACACCACCTACTGGAAACCAAAAGAAAAACACCTTCTTTGCAACAAGCTAAAGAAAGACCTTTATAGAATAAATCTTCTTCCTGGGGGGCGGGGAAGCGGAATATACTTCTATTAATGCCCAGGCAGAGAAATAGTTCATTAAACACCATGGAAAACCAGAGTGACAAGGCATCTTAAAAGAGAGAGAGAGAGAGAGAGAGAGAGAGAGAGAGAGAGAGAGAGAGCGCTCCAGAAAATAAGCTACATACAGAAATATGTGATATAAACGACAAAGAATTCAGGAGGCACTTCTGAAAATACTCAATAAAATCCAAAACAAGTCATACCAACAATTTCAGGAATTGAAAAAAAAAAAAAAAAACAAGATGAGCAAAATGAGGTCTTTAGCAAGGATATTGAAATCCTCAAAAAGGACAGAATAGAACTTATAGAGATTAAAAACACACTGCAAGAGTCAAAAAATGAAATAGTAAGCTTGGGAAATAAAGTTGACCAAACGGAGGAAAGAATCAGTGATATTGAAGACAGAAAGCTAGAAATAAATCAGAAGGAAGAAGAGAGAAATCAAAGAATGAAAAATAATGAAAGAGAAATACAAAAACTAGCTGACACCATCAGGAGAGAAAACATAAGATTAATGGGCATTATCGAAGGCACAGAAAAGGAGCAGGGATTAGAAAGCATTTTCAGACAAATAGTTGACAAGAATTTCCCAAATATAAGGAATGAGCTGGAGCTTGGAATTCGAGAAATCAACAGAACACTCAATTATCTCAACCCAAAAAGGCCTTCACCAAGACACATTGTATTAAAGTTATCAAAAATCCACAACAAAGATAGAATTCTCAGGGCAACTAGGAGAAGAAAACAGATACTTATAAAGGAAAAACCATTAGATTATCATCGGATTACTCAAGCACAGACCTTACAAGCCAGAAAGAAATGGAATCAAATATTTAAACTATTAAGTGAAAGCAACTACCAGCCTAGAATAATGTAATCAGTTAAGTTCTCCTTTAGCTTTGAAGGAGAAATTAAGACCTTCCAAACATACAAAAAATGAAGGAATTCTCCATGAGGAGGTCTGCACTACAGAAAATATTGAAAAGAGACAGCTCACTAAAACAAAGTGAAAAAAAAAATACATAATTAGGAGTCAAGTGACTATCAGACAAACAGAAGCAAAAGAGTCAAATCTTACTAAAAACAAGGCATTATAAGCTTAAATTAATAATATGAGAATTGCTATAGCAAGATAGTAATGAACGTTCAGCATACATAAGGACAAATTGAGATAACAATGACTAAAGGGGAAGATTCAAAGATCCAAAATTGTGAAGGGGAATGGCACGCACAGAAAAAAATGGATGACTGTATATACATAACTATCCTTTACATATTCATAATGGTAACTACACACAGAAGATTCAGAACTGAAGTATATAACATAAAACAAGAACCAGAGGGATAACCTACAAAAGCCAATCAAATTAGAGAGAACAGAGACACAAAGACCAGGAAGCAATAGAAACACCGAGCTACCAGAAATCAAAGATAAATGTAAATGGATTGAACTCTCCAATAGAAAGGCACAGAGTTGCAGAATGGATCAAAAACAAAAACAAAAACAACAAAAAACAACTATATGCTGCCTCCAAGAAACAAATCTCAGTTTCAACATGAAATATACACTCAAAGTGAAAGGGTAGATAATGATATTTTAAGCAAATGGTATTCTGAGTAAAGCAAGAGTAGCAGTAGTAATATCGGATGAAATAGACTTCATATAAAAATGGTAAAGAAAGATACTGAGGGATACTTCATAATGATAAAGAGAATCATACGCCAAAAAGACATAACACTTATTAATATCTATGCTTCCAAACAGTGAGCCACAAAATATGTAAAGCAATTACTAACAGAACTAAAGGGAAAAATAGACCAAAACACTATCGTAGTAGGAGACTTAAATACCCCATTGTCAGATATGGACAGATCATCCAAACAGAAAATCAATAAGGAAATAACATCCTTAAATGACACATTAGACCAGCTGGACATAACTGACATTTGCAGATCCTTCCATCCCCAAACAACTGCTTATACACACTTCTCTAGGGCACAAGGAACATTCTCAAGAATCGACCACATACTGTGACATGGAGAGAGTCTCACCAAATATAAGATGGTTGAAATACAAACCACTATATTCTCTGATCATAATGTTTTGAAACTAGAGATTAACTGCAAAAAGAAATCAGGAAGAACCACAAACATATAGAAATTAGACAATATTCTACTGAAAAACAACTGGGGCAGGGAAGAAATAAAAAGAGAGATCAAGAGATACATAGAAATGAATGATAATGATAGTACAGCATATCAAAATTTGAGACATAGCAAAAGAGGTCATAAGAGGAAAGTTCATATCATTACAGGCTTATCTCCAAAAACAAGAACGAGCCCAAATAAACAACCTAACACTTCATCTTAGAAAACCATAAAAGGAAGAATAAATGAAGCCTAAAGTCAGTAGAAGGAAAATCATCAAAATTAGAACAGAAATAAATGAAATTGAAAACAAACAAACAAACAAAATACAAAAAATAAGTGCAACAAAGAGCTGAGTCTTTGAGAAGGTTAATAAAATTGAAAAAACCCTGGCTGAATTCACTAAAGAAAAAAAAGAAAAGACACAAATAAACAAAATCAGGGATGAAATAGGGGATATTATGACTGACATCACAGAAATACAAAGGATAATACAAGAATACTGTGAAAAAGCATATAATACCAAATGTAATAACCTAGAAGAAATGGACCAGTACTTAGAAAAATACAATCTTCCTAGACTGAATCAAGAAGATCTGGAAAATCTAAATAGAGTGATCAGAAGTATGGAAATTGAAACAATCCTTAAAAACCTACCAAAAAATTAAAGTCCAGGACCAAATGGATTCACCAGCAAAATCTACCAAAACTTCAAAGAAAATTTAATATCTATTCTCTTCAAACTCTTCCAAAAAGTCAAAGACAACTCATTTTATGAGGCCAATATTACTAAAATACCAAAACCTGGTAAAGATATCACACACACACACACACACACACACACACACACGCAAAAACTACAGACCAATATCTCTCATAAACACAGATGCAAAAATCCTATATAAGATACTAGCGAACTGAATACAGCAACATATTAAAAAGATTATACACCATGATCAAGTGGGCATCACCTAAGGGGCACAGGGAGGGTTCAACACATGAAAATCAATTAATGTGGTACACCACATAAACAAATTAAAAAAATAAGAATCATACGATCACATCGATAAATGCAGAAAATGCCTTCAACAAGATACAGCATACATTTATGATCAAACACTTAACAAAATCAGTATAGAAGGAAAATATCTTAACATAATAAAGGCCATACAAGAAAAACCCTCAGCCCAAATTATACTTCATGGTAAAAACTAAAAGCCTTCCCTCAAAGATCAGGAACAAGGCAAGGCTGTCCACTCGTGCCACTGTTATTTAATATAATTTTGAAGTCCTAGCAAGGGCAATCAAACAAGAGAAAGATATAAAAGGCATCTAAATAGGAAATTAAGAAGTCAAACTGTCACTATTTGCAAATGACATAATTCTCTGTATAGAAAACGCTAAAGAATCCACAAGAACACTGAGAAACAATAAGCAAATATAGTAAAGTTTCTGAATACAAAATCAATGTTCAAAAATTCATAGTATTCCTATATTTAATAATGAAGAGCCAGAGAAAGAAGTGGAAAAAATAATTACTTTTGCAATTGCAACAAAAAGAATAAAATTCCTAGCAATAAATCTAACAAAATATGTGAGGGATCTATATAATGAAAACTGCAAGACCCTATTAAAAGAAATGGAAGAACATACAGAGAAATAAAAACATATTCTGTGTTCTTGGATTGGAAGAATCAACATAGTTAAAATGATCATATTACGTAAAACATGTATATATACAGATTGAATGCAATCTCCATCAAAATCTCATTTTTTTAAAGAAATAGAACAACAAAAAAAAACCCATCAGATTTGTATGGAAGCTCAAAAGACCCCGATGTGCAAAGCCTTCTGAGAACAAAGAACAAGGCTGGAGGCATCATTCTGCCCAACTTCAAATTATAAAAGAAAGCGACAGTAATCAAACAGCATGGTATTAGCAGAAAAATAGACACACAGACCAGTGTAACAGAATTGAGAGTCCAGAAGTAAACCCATATTTATGTGGGCAAATAATTTTCAACAAAAAAATCCAAAAACATACAGTGGAGAAAGGAATGCCTCTTCAATAAATGATGCTGAGAAAACTGATAAGCCACCTGCAAAAGAATGAAACTAGACTGTTGTCTATCACTGCACATCAAAATTAACTCAAAATGGAGAAGGACCGAATATAACTTCTGAAACAATAAAATGCACAGAAGAAAACATAAGAACTAAATTCAAGGACCTTGGACTTAAAGAGGATTTTATGAATTTGACCTCAAAGACAAGGGAAGTAAAAGTAAAAATAAATGATTGGGACTACATCAAACTAAAAAGTTTCTGCTTAGACAAGAACAATCAACAAGGTAAAAAGACAACCATCCGAAACTGAAAAATATTTTCAAGCAATGTCTCTGATAAAGTTCTAATCTAAAATATACAAAGAGCTCATACAACTTAACAACAACAACAACAACAAACGATACAATCAGAAAATGGGCAGAGGACCTGAATGGACACTACTCTCTAGAGGACATACAAATGGCCAACAAATATATGAAGAGATGCTCAACATCACTAGCTATCAGTGAAATGAAAATCAATGAGATACCATCTCACACCTGTTAGAATACCTATAATCAACAGACAAGCAATAACAAATATGGGAGAGAATGTGGAGAAAAACCCTCATACATTGCTGGTAGGACTGCAAATTGGTACAGCCACCATAGAAAACAGCATGGAGGTTTCTCAAAAAACTATGAATTGATCTACCATATGATCCAGTAGTCCCTCTACTGGGTATTTACCCTAAAGACTCGAAAACCCATATCTGAAATGATATTTGCACATTGATGTTCATAGCAGCATTATTCATGGTGGCAAGGACATGGGAGCAATGACAGTGTCCTACGATAAATGATTGCCTAAAGAAACTGTGGTACATATATACAAATGAATATTATTCAGCCATAAGAAGAGATGAAATACTGCTGTTTGCAACAACATAGATGGACCTCAAGATCATCATGCTAAGCAAAATA
>NW_006434719.1:5336-8055 GCF_000325575.1 Pteropus alecto | reverse complement strand
AATCCAGGCAGAAAAAGCTGAAAATCACATGATATCACTTATATGTGGGATATAAAGCTAAAAGCAACAAATGAACAGGATAAACAAACAGAACTCATAGTCATGGACAATAGACTAGTGGTTACCAGAGGTTACAGGCGAGGGGTGGATGTAGACAGGGTAAAAGGGGTTATACATGTGGTGACATAAATCTAACTATGGGAGGTGAACACACAGTGTAAATATATATATGTCTTACCGTTAAAGTGTATAGTTGAAAGTTATTGGATCTCGTTAACCAACGCAACCATAAAATAAAGAAATAAATTTATTTAAAATACATAAATAAATAAATAAATAGAAATAAAATAAAAACCTCATATTTCTTTTTGCTTTTTTCCCTTTTTATATTATGATGACGTTGATTAACAAAATCTATAAGTTTCAAGGGTACGATTTAACAGTAAGGCTTGTATATGTGTGTATATATATACATACATACATACATACATACATACATACATACATACATACATACATACATATTGCATTGTGCATTCACCACCCATAGTTAGATTTCTTTCTATCACCTCATATTTGACACTATTTACCCCATCTACTTCCTCTCTCCCGTTTCTTCCCCTCCCTTCCAGTGACTACTATTCTATTGTCCATGTCCATGAATGTCTGTATTTTTGTCCTGTTCATTTGTTGCTTTTAGGTTTATATCATGTAAATGATATCATGTAAAAACCTCATATTTCAATAATTATCCTAAATATAATATACTGAACTCATCAATAAAAAGGCACAGAATAGCAGATTGGATCAGAAAACAAACTGGACCATATTCTGCACATTTTCTGATTGTATCGTTTGTTGTTGTTGTTGTTGTTGTTAAGTTGTATGAGTTCTTTGTATATTTTAGATTAGAACTTTATCAGAGACATTGCTTGAAAATATTTTTTCAGTTTTGGATGGTTATCTTTTTACCTTGTTGATTGTTCTTGTCTAAGCAGAAACTTTTTAGTTTGATGTAGTCCTAATCATTTATTTTTACTTTTACTTTCCTTTTCTTTGAGGTCAAATTCATAAAATCCTCTTTAAGTCCAAGGTCCTTGAATTTAATTCTTATGTTTTCTTCTGTGCATTTTATTGTTTCAGGACTTATATTCAGGCCCTTCCCCATTTTGAATTAATTTTGATGTGTGGTCATAGGCAACAGTCTAGTTTCATTCTTTTGCAGGTGGCTTATCAGTTTTCTCAGCATCATTTATTGAAGAGGCTACAGTTTTCCTTGAAGCTGAGATGTATCTCTTGGAGAAATATTGTGGAAAACAATACTCCAAGCAAATAGCATGCAGAGAAAAGCCGTATAGCCATATTTATATCTGATGAAATAAACTTCAAGATATATAAAGGTAACAAGCAAGAAAGTTGGGCATTTTATAATGATCTAAGGGACAATACATTAAGAAGGTATAACTTTTATCTGTCTCTATCTCTAACTCTAGCTGTAGCTCTACATATATGCTTCTCATCACAGAACACAAAAGTAGATAAGGCAAATTCTAACAGAACTAACTTGAGAAACTGATAGAAACACAGAGTAGGGTTACTAAATACTGCATTGTCACCTATGGATAGATCATCCAAAAAGAAAATCGATAAAAAGGATTATCTTTAAATGACACATTATATTAATTGGAGATAATCACTATTTGTAGAGCCTTTCATTCTAAAACAGCAGCTTAAACATTTGCTGGTGTACATGGAGCATTCTTAAGGATAGACTAAAAATTGAAACATATAATTAGCCTCAACAAATTTAAGAAGATTGAAATCATATCAAGCATATCCTCTGAGAATAATGCCTTGAAACTGGAAATCAATTGTGAAAAGAAAGCAGAAAAAATATAAATAAATGGCGATTAAATAACATGCTGCTGAAGAATGACTAGGTCAGAGAAGAAATAAAAGGAGAGATTAAAAGATTCATAGAAACAAATGAGTATGAAAGTATAATGTAACCAAACATTTGGGACACTGCAAAAACCGTAATAACAGGAAAGTTCATATCATTACAGGCCTATGTCAAGAAACAAAAACAAGCACAAATAAAAAACCTAACATTATATCTTTAAAAACTAGATAAAGAACAAACGAAGCTCGAAGTCGGCAGAAGAAAGGAAATAATCAAAATTAGAGTAGAATTAAATAAAATTGAAAACAAAAAGACAATAAAAATTCAATAAAGAGCTGACTCTTTGAGTAGATCAATAAAATTGATGAACCCCTGGCTAGACTCACTAAAGAAAAAAGAGAAAGGACACAAACAAACAAAATCAGGGATGAAAGAGAAGTTACGACAGGTACCACCAAAATACAAATTTTCATATAAGAATACTATGAAAAATTATATGACCAAATTGACTTACCTATAGAAATGGACAACTGTTTAGAAATATACAACCTTCTTAGACTGAAACATAAAGAATTGGAAAATCTAAACAGACTGATCGACAGTATGGAAATTGAAACAGTCATCAAAAATCTCCCAAAAAGTAAAAGTTCAGGACCAGATGGCTTCACCAGTGGATTCTTCCAAACATTCAAAGAAAATTTAATAGCAATGCTTCTCTAACTTTTCCATAAATTTGAAGAAGAGTCAATATTTTTTAACTCATTTTATTAGGCCAAAATTATCCTATTACCAATCCTGGTAAAGATAATGCACACA
>NW_006434719.1:0-1965 GCF_000325575.1 Pteropus alecto | reverse complement strand
CCACGTATCAATCACTACTTTTGCGATATCTCTCCACTCCTCAATGTCTCCTGTGAAGATTCCTCACAAGCTGAGCTGGTGGACTTCTTCTTGGCCCTCATGGTCATTGCTGTTCCCCTTTGTGCAGTGGTGGCATCTTATGTCATTATTATCACAACCATTATCAGGATCCCTTCTTCTCATGGCCGCCAAAAAGCTTTTTCCACCTGTGCCTCTCACCTGACAATTGTAATTCTCTTCTATTCCACAACACTTTTCACTTATGCTCACCCCAAGCTTATGTATACCTACAGTTCCAACAAAGTGGTATCTCTTCTCTACACTGTCATTGTCCCACTCCTCAACCCCATCATTTACTGTCTGAGAAACCGTGAAGTAAAGTCAGCCCTCAAGAAGACCATATTTTGTAAATAAATTGGATCCAGGGAAAATAGGGCTTTGAGTAATTAAAAAAAAATTATAGTATCTCTTCAGGCCTGAATCAGGAGATGATTACTACATATTTTCTCCAACACTCTTGCTTTTTTGTATCTACCAACCCTCAGTACTTTAACATTGCTCTCCCATGTGTTGTCTGTGTGTGCACAAACTGTGTGTGTATGCACAAACGGCTAGAGAATTATATTTCCAAGAAGTAGCCTCTACTTCTAGGTCAGCAGAAAAGTTTAAAACATTTTACAAAAATTACTTGTTATAAAGAAGAGAAAGGGAGAAAAGGAGTGAGGAAGGAAAGAAAAGAGGAAGATAGATACTTTCTTCATTCAACTAACAAAAATAAATTTCAAAAAGGATAAGAGTTTAATATAAAACAATATTTCTACTCTTAAATTAGGGAAATGCTTTTTAACACACTATTTAGCCTAGAAAAGTAAAATAAAAAGATAAAAATCATGTAATGAATAATGTATAAAAGCTTTTAAAAATGGCAGATAAAATTTATAACAAATAACAAATGAAAATATTTACTATGTATATAATAATATATGATATCCTTAAATAGAAAAAAAAATTTTAAAATTAAATAAACCTGTAAAACTCTCTTAATGGAAAAATGATCAAGAACAGTGGTCCCAACGTTTTGTCACCAGGGACCAGTCAGTGCTCATATGAGAATCTAATGCCTGATGATCTGAAGTGGAGCTGAGGTAGTGATGTTAGTGCTGGAGAATGGCTGCAAATACAGATTAAGCTTTGTTTACTTGCCCACCTCCTGCTGTGTGGCCTGGTTGCTATGCAGCCTGTGGGGTTGGGGACCCCTGATTAAGAATATAAATATAATGAACAAAAAGATGTAAGTAGTTGTTATGGTTTAAATTGCGCCCTCCCCTAAGAAAAAAATATGTTGAAGTTCTAACATCTAATACATCAGAATGTGATTTTATTTGGAAATAAGGTCTTTACAGGGGTAATTAAAGTAAAATGGAGAACATTAGGGTCGGCTCAAATTCAATATGACTGATGTTCTTGTAAAGGGTGGAATTTTGGACACAGACATGCATAAAAATAAGACGATATGAAAACATACAGGAAAGAAGATGGCCATGTTACTGGAATAATGCATCTACATTGGGATAAAGCTCAGAAATGCCAATGATTGTTGGAAAACACCAGTTGTTAGAAGAGGAAAAGAAGCATTCTCCACAAAGCTATCAGAGAGAACACGGTCTTGACAAAATCTTGATTTCAGACTTCTAGGCTTCAGAACTCTTAGACGATACATTTCTATTGTTTTAAGTCATCTAGGTTTGAGTACTTTGGGTAGCCCTAGGAATCTAATATATTAGCCAAAAAGCCTCAGTCATATTTAAAACAAATATTTAAAAAAATTTGAATACCATTAAGACACTCCAACTTTTTAAATTGGTTATTGCTACAAAAAATATTACTCATTCTGGATAATAGTGTAAAGAAATAAGAATTCTTATCATACTGCCTGTGATTGTATAAATTATTTTAAACTCTGAA
>NW_006434718.1:0-1038 GCF_000325575.1 Pteropus alecto | reverse complement strand
AATCGTGTTAGGGTTATGGTTAGGGTTTAGGATTAGGGCTAAGGTTAGCGTTAGGGTTAGGGTTAGGGTTAGGATTAGGTTAGGGTTAGGGTTAACGTTAGGGTTTGGGTAAGGTTTATTTTAGGTGTAGGTTTATGGTGAGGGTTAGGATTTGGGTTAAGTTTAGGTTAGGTTTACAATTAGAATTTGGGTTAGAGTTAGGGTTAGGGTTAGGTTTAGCGTTAGGGTTATTGTTAGCTTTAAGTTTAGGATTCAGTTTAGGATAAGGGGTTAGTTTTAGGGTTATCGTCGTTTAAAAATTATGATAGGTTTAGATTCAATGTTAAGATTAGTTTTTGTATCCGGTTAGGAACAGGGTTTGAGTTCGTGTTAGTGTTAGTTTTAGAATTAGGGTTAGTAAAATCTTTATTTTTAAGTTTAGGATCACTGTTAGGGTAAGGAGTTAGGTTTAGAGTTATTGTTAGTATAAAATTTAGAGTTAGGGTTAGAATTAGAGTTAGGTTAAGCTTTAGTGTTAAGGTTAGTATGAGGGTTAGGGTTATTTTTAGGGTTAGGGTTAGAATTATTGTTCGCATTAGCTTTATTTTTAGGGTGAGGCTCAGGGTTCGGGTTAATGTTTGAGTTAGGGTTAGAGTAAGGGTTAGTTTTAGACTTAAAGTTATATTTAGGATTATGTTTAGGATAAGGGGTTAGGGTTAACGTTATTGTTTGTTTAAAATTGAGGTTTAGGGTTACTGTTATTGTCAGGGTTAGAATTTTGGTTAGTATTAGCTTTAGTTTTAGGGTTAGGACCAGGATTAGATTTAGGATTTGGTTATGTTAAGGGTTAAGTTTAGGGTTAGGGTTAGATTAAGGGGTTAAGTTTAGGGTTATAGTTAGGATTATCGTTAGGGTAAGAGTTTAGAATTAGGATTAGTGTTGGGGTAAGAGGTTAGAATTAGGATTAGTATTAAGGTTAGAGTTAAGGTAAGTATTGATTATAGTTAGTGTTATCGTTAGGTTTCGGGTTAGGTTTAGTTTAAGGTTAGGTTTAGTATT
>NW_006434717.1:0-11042 GCF_000325575.1 Pteropus alecto | reverse complement strand
GGGTTAGGGTTAGAATTAGCTTCAGAGTTAAATTACACTTAGGTTTGGTCAGGGGTTAAATTTAGGGTTATTGTTAGTGTAATTTTTAGGGTTATGGTTAGGGTTAGGATTAGGGTAAGAGGTTCGAGTTAGGTTTAGTGTTAGGGTTAAGGTTATAATTTTGGTTAGGATTAGAGTTAGGTTTAGTTTTAGGGTTAGGGTTAGATTTAGGTTTAAGTTAGTGTAAACAATAGGGTGAGGGTTAGTGTTTAGTGTTAGGGTGACTGTTAGGGTTAGGGTTAACGTTACTATTAGAGTTAAGTTTATGTTTAGCGTTATAGTAAGAGTTTAGACTTAGGATTAGTGTTAGGTTTATGGTTAGGTTTACGTTATGTGTTAGGGTTAGGATTTTTGTTAGGGTTAGGTTTAGTGTTAATGTTAGGCTTAGGGTTAGGGTTATGGTCAGAGTTAGGTTTATCCTTATGTTTGGGGTTAGGGTTACAGATATGTCTAGGGATAGGGTTAGGGTTTAGAGTTAGGGTTACCGTTAGCTTAGGTTTAGGGCTAGGGTTACTATTAGGGTTAAGTTTTGATTTAGTGTTAGTGTAAGTGTTAAGATTTAGGATTAAGGTTAGTGTTAAGTATATGGTTAGTGTTAGGGTTAGCTTTACTGTTAGTGTTTATGTTAGGGTTAAGGTACGAGTTTAGCGTTAGGATTAATGTTAGTGTTAGGTTTAGGGTTAGGGTTAGGTTTACATTAAGGTTACGGTTATGGTTAGCGTTAGGTCTAGGGTTAGAGTTAGGGTTAGAGTTCCTAATAGTTTTAACTTTAGGATTAGGGTTAGGGTCAGAGTTTAGAGTTAGGATTAGTATTAGTGGTAGGGATAGGTATTAGATTAGGTTTAGAGTTTGGGTTTTGTTTTAGGGTTAGAGTTAGTGTTCGGGTTATGGTTAGGGTTAGTGTTACTGTTAGATTTCAGTGTTGGTTTAGAATCAGTTTAAGAGTTTAGAGTTTGGATTAATGTTAGGGTTAGGGTTAGGGTTAGGGTTAGGGTTAGAGTTAGGTTACGGTAAGGCTAGGGTGCGCGTTAGGGTTTAGGGTTAGAGTTAGAGTTTAGTGTTAAGATTAGGGTTAGTTTCAGGTTTAGGGTTAGTGTTAGGGTTAGGGTTAGGGTTAGGTTTAGGGGTAGCGTTATGTTTTGTTTTAGTGATATAGTGATGTTTAGGGTTAGGGTTAGGGTTAGGGTTCAGTGTTAGTGTTAGGGTTAGGTTTAGTGTTTGGGTTCGGGTTACTGTTAGGTTTAAGATTAGTGTTAGATTAAGGGTTAGTACATGGAATGGGGTTAGGTTGAGGGTTATTTTCAGTGTAAAATTTAGGTTTAGTTTTAGAATTACGGTTAGAGTTAGAGGTTTGAGGTGGGATTAGTTTTATCGTTAGAGTTAGTGTTTGGGTTACATTTAGGTTTGGTTAGGGTTAGAGTTAGGTTTATTGTTAGTTTTAAGTTTAGAGTTGGGTTTAGGTTAAGAGTTTAGTGTTAGGAGTAGTGTTAGCGAAATTGTTAGGGTTAGGGTTACATTAAAGTTAGGGTAGGGTTAGGGTTAGGGTTACATTAAAGTTAGGGTAGGGTTAGGGTTAGGGTTACATTAAAGTTAGGGTAGGGTTAGGGTTAGGGTTACATTAAAGTTAGGGTAGGGTTAGGGTTAGGGTTACATTAAAGTTAGGGTAGGGTTAGGGTTAGGGTTACATTAAAGTTAGGGTAGGGTTAGGGTTAGGGTTACATTAAAGTTAGGGTAGGGTTAGGGTTAGGGTTACATTAAAGTTAGGGTAGGGTTAGGGTTAGGGTTACATTAAAGTTAGGGTAGGGTTAGGGTTAGGGTTACATTAAAGTTAGGGTAGGGTTAGGGTTAGGGTTACATTAAAGTTAGGGTAGGGTTAGGGTTAGGGTTACATTAAAGTTAGGGTAGGGTTAGGGTTAGGGTTACATTAAAGTTAGGGTAGGGTTAGGGTTAGGGTTACATTAAAGTTAGGGTAGGGTTAGGGTTAGGGTTACATTAAAGTTAGGGTAGGGTTAGGGTTAGGGTTACATTAAAGTTAGGGTAGGGTTAGGGTTAGGGTTACATTAAAGTTAGGGTAGGGTTAGGGTTAGGGTTACATTAAAGTTAGGGTAGGGTTAGGGTTAGGGTTACATTAAAGTTAGGGTAGGGTTAGGGTTAGGGTTACATTAAAGTTAGGGTAGGGTTAGGGTTAGGGTTACATTAAAGTTAGGGTAGGGTTAGGGTTAGGGTTACATTAAAGTTAGGGTAGGGTTAGGGTTAGGGTTACATTAAAGTTAGGGTAGGGTTAGGGTTAGGGTTACATTAAAGTTAGGGTAGGGTTAGGGTTAGGGTTACATTAAAGTTAGGGTAGGGTTAGGGTTAGGGTTACATTAAAGTTAGGGTAGGGTTAGGGTTAGGGTTACATTAAAGTTAGGGTAGGGTTAGGGTTAGGGTTACATTAAAGTTAGGGTAGGGTTAGGGTTAGGGTTACATTAAAGTTAGGGTAGGGTTAGGGTTAGGGTTACATTAAAGTTAGGGTAGGGTTAGGGTTAGGGTTACATTAAAGTTAGGGTAGGGTTAGGGTTAGGGATAGAGTTAGGTTTAAGGTTAGGGTTTAG
The DNA here is from genome assembly GCF_000325575.1 of Pteropus alecto. Lineage (NCBI taxonomy): Eukaryota > Metazoa > Chordata > Mammalia > Chiroptera > Pteropodidae > Pteropus > Pteropus alecto. The sequence continues at coordinate 8,409 of NW_006434717.1, read as the reverse complement.
TCTTAGGGTTAGATTAGTATTAGTGTTAGGGTTATCGTTAGGGTATGGTTTACGTTAAGGGTTAGGGTTATGGTTAGATTCAATGTTAGGTTTAGAGTTATGGTTAGGTTTAGCGTTATGGTATGGCTTACGTTTACAGTTCTGTTTAGGGGTAGGGTTAGTGTATGAAGTAGATTTAGGATAAGTGTTAGGGTTATAATTAGCATTAAGAATAGTTTAGGTTATGGTTTTGGTTATGTTTAAGTCATGGTTATGGTTGGGGTTAGGATTAGGGTAAGAGTTTAGAGTTAGGATTAGTGTTAGGGTTAGGGTTAAATTTAGGGTTATGTTCAGGGTTAGAGTTAGGGTTAGAGTTATGTTTGGCGTTATGGTTTGTGTTAAGGTTACAATTATGTTTAGTGTTAGGGTCAGGGTAAGAGTTTAAATTTTGTATTAGTGTTAGGGTTAGGATTAGGGTTATGATTACTTTAAGGTTACGGTTAGGGTTAAGTTTAGGTTACTGTTAAGCTTAGGGTTAGGGTTAGGGAAGAGTTTAGAGTAGGATTACTGTTAGGGTTAGGGTTAGGGTTAGAGGTAGGGTTAGGGTTAGTGTTAGGGTTTAGAGTTAAGGTTACCCTTAGCTTAGGGTTAGTGTTAGCATTACTGTTAGGATTAAGTTTAATTGTAGAGTTAGTGTAACAGTTAGTGTAAGGATTAGTGTTATGGTTAAGGATATGGTTAGGGTTAGGGTTAGCTTTACTGTTAGTGTTCAGGTAGGGTTAGGGTTAGGGTTAGAGGTAGGGTTAGGGTTAGTGTTGGTGTTAGTCTTAGGCTTAGGGTTATGGTTATGGCTAGGGTTATGTTGATTTTTATTGTTTGGGTTATGGTTACAGTTATGTTAGGGTTAGGGTTAGGTCAGGGTTAGAGTTAGTGATAGGTTTAGGGTTAGCATAGAGCTAGAGTTAGGTTTGGGGTTAAGGTTAGAGTTAGGGTTAGGTTTAATATATGGTTTAGTGTCTACTGTTAAGGTTAGGGTTAGTTTTAGGGTTACGTTAAGTTTAGCATTAGGATTATGGTTATGGTAATGGTTAGGGTTTAGGTTTGGGTCAAGCATAGGGTTATGTTATGGTAAGGATTAGCTTGAGGATTTGAGTTTAGGCTTAATGTTAGGGTTAGTGTTAGGTTTAGCATTATGGTTTGGGTTAGAGTACCATTATGTTTAGGATTAAGGTTATGGTGTGAGATTAGTGTTAGGATTAGTGTTATGGTTAGCATTTGGGTTAGGAATAGTTTAAGGTTACAGTTAGGCTTAAGTTTAGGTTAGGGTCGAAGTAAAGTTTAGTTTACGGTAAGAGTTTCGATTTAGGATTATTGTTAGGGTTAGATTTAAGGTTAGGGTGACGTTAAGGTTAGGGTTAGGGTTTAGTTTAGGGTTAATGTTGTGGTCTGGGTTTAGTGTTAGGTTTATTGTTAGGGTTAGGGTTAGGGTTACTGTTAGTGTTAATGTTAGGTTTTGGGTTACGGTAAGAGTTTAGAGTTAGGATTAATTTTAGCGTTAATATTAGGGTTAGAGGCACATTAAGTTTAGGGTTAGGGTTAGGATTAGTGTTAGGGTTTACTGTTAGGGCAGGGTTAGGGTTAGGGTTAGGTTTAGGGTTAGGACTACTGTTCGGCTAAGGTTTGCATTAGGTTTAGTGTTAGGTTTACTGTATGGGCTTAGGGTTAGTGTTATTCTTAGTGTAAAATTTAGAGTTAGGGTTAAAATTAGGTTTAGAATTAGATTTAGATTTAAGGTTAGAATCTTGGTTAGGGTCTGGGTTAGGGTTACTTTAAGGTTAGCATTAGGGTGAGGGTTAGGGTTACTTTAGAGTTTCAGGTTAGGGTCAGGTTTTATTTTTAGGCTTAAGGTTAGGGTTACTGTTACTGTTATTTTTAGGGTTATGGTTAGGGTTATTGTTTTGGTTCAGATTATGGTTTGTGGTAGGGTCAGTGTTAGGGACAGGTTAAAGTTAGGTTTAGGTTTAACGTTAGGTTTCGGTTTATGTTAAGAATTTAGAGTTAGGATTAGTGTTAGGGTTAGGGATTGGGTTAGGGTTAAGTAGGGTAGGTATAGTGTTAGGTCAGGGTTAGTATTAGGGATAGTGTTAGGAGTAGGTTTAGGGACATGGTTAGTTTTAGGGTTATGGTTAGCTTTAGGGTTAGGGTTTAGGGTTAGCATTAGGGTTCGGGTTAAGTTAGGGGTAGGGTTAATATTCGAGTTGAGGTTTGCCTTAGGTTTAGGGTTAAGGTTAGGGTATGAGGTTAGAGTTAGGGTTATTCTTAGTGTAAAATTTAGGATTAGATTTAGAATTAGTGTCAGGATTACCTTTAGATTTATGGTTAGAATGTGGGTTAGGGTTAGGGTTAGGGTTATGTTAAGGTTAGGGTTACGGTTAGGGTTAGGGTTACACTTAGGTTTACAGTTACGTTAGGGTAATGGTTAGGGTTAGAGTTTAAGGTTGGGATTATGTTTAGGGTTAGTGTTAACTTAGAGTTAAGATCATGGTTTGGGTTAGGGTTACTGTTAGGGCTAAGGTTAGCATTAGATTTAGGGTAAAGTTTAGGGTAAAGGGTTAGAGTTAGGTTTATTCTTAGTGTAAAATTCAGGGTTAGTGTTAGCATTAGGGTTAGTTTTATCTTTAGATTGAGGGTTAGGATCTGGGTTAGGGTTAGTGTTAGTGTTATGTTTAAGTTTTTCTTTAGATTTAGGTAAGGTTGCCGTTAGGATTACGGTTAGGGTAGGTTTTGTGTTAAGTTAGAGCAAGTGTTAGGGTTAAGGTTAGGGTTTCATCTTAGGGTTAGTGTTAGGATTTAGTGTTAGGCTTAAGGTTAGGGTTAGGGTTTGAGTTTAGTGTTAGGGATAAGGTTAGGGTTAAGGTTAGTTTAGGGTTAGGAGTAATGTTAGGGTTATGGTTAGCTTTAAGTTTAGCTTTGGTTTAGTGTATGGTTACAGATTTCGTGTTATTCTTTTTGTAAATTTAGAGTTATGGTTAGAAGTAGGGTTAGGATTAACTTTAGATTTAGGGTTAGAATCTAGATTAGGATTAGTGTTAGGGTTACGTTTAAGGTTTCTTTTAAATTTAGGGTTAGGGCTAGCGGTAGCATTAGTGTTAGGGTTAGGGTTACTGTAAGGGTGAAGGTTAGCGTTAGGTTTTAGGTTAGGGTTTGGGTATGGGTTTTGGGTTCGGGGTATTTTTGTGTAATATTTAGGGTTACAGTTAAAAGTAGGTTTAGGAATAACTTTAGATTTAGGTTTGGGATTCGGGTTAGGGTTAGTGTTAGGGCCACGTTTAAGGTTTGGGTGAGATTTAGTTTTAAGGCTAGGGTTAGAGTTATTTTTAGAGTTACATTAGGGTTAGGGTTAGGTTATGTGTCAGGGGTTAAGTTTAGGTTTTTTTTTACTGTAAAATTTATGGTTAGGGTTAGTGTTAGTGTTAGGGTTAGGGTTTAATATTAGGGTTAGGGTTGGGGTTTATTGTTAGGGTTGGGTTAGGGTTAGGGTTACTGTTATGGTTAAGATTAGCGTTAAATTTAGGGTTAGGGTTAGAGTATGTTGTTAGTGTTAGGGTTCTTCTTAGTGTAAAATATAGGGCCAGGTTAGAATTAGTGTTAGGATTAGCTATAGAATTAATGTTATGATCTTGGTGTGGGTTAATTTTAGGGTTAGGTTTAAAATTTGGATTAGATTTAGATTTAGGGTTATGGTTAGAGTTAGTTTTAGAGTTCAATTAGGCTTAGTTTCAGGTTTGGGGAGAGTGGTTAATTTAGGGTTATTGTGAGTGTAAAATTTAGTATTAGGCTTATAGTAAGAGGTTAGAATTTGTTTTAGTGTTAGCGTTAGGGTTACTGTCAGGGTTATGTTAAAGTTAGGGTTAGGGTTAGGGTTAGGGTTAGTTTTAGGAGCAGTATTAGGGTTATTATTAGGATTAGGGTTAGGTTAATGTAAGGGTTAGGGTTAGGGTTAGGATTTAGGGTTAAGATTAGGGTTATAGTTAGATTTACTGTAAGGGTTAAGGTAACGTTCGGGTTAGGGAAGATTTTAGAGTTAGACTTAGTGTTAGGGTTAGGGTTATTCTTAGTGTTACGTTAACGTTATGGTGAGGGTTAGGGCTCGGGTTAAGGTTAGGATTAGGTTTAATGTTAGGGTTATGGTGAGGCTGAGGGTCAGTGTTAGGGTTAGGGTTTAAGTTTTACGGTTAGAGTTAGGGTTAGTATTAGGGTTAGCTTTATGTTGTTGTTAGGTTTAAGATTAGGGTTAAAGTTACAGTGGGTAAGGTTTAGCAATATGGTTTGGGTTAGAATTACAGTTATGTATAAGGTTGGTGTTAGAATATGAGCTTCGATTTAGAATTAGGATTAGAGTTATGAATAAGATGAGAAAAAGTTTAGGGTTACGGTTAGGTTTACGTGTAGATTAGGGTTAATCTTAGGGTTAGTGTTTGGGTAAGACTTTAGAGATAGGATTTGTGTTAGGGTTAGGGTTAGGTGTAGGGTTTGGGTTAGGGTAAGGGTAAGAGTTTAAAGTTATGATTAGAGTAAGGGTTAGGTTTAGAGTTAGGGTTACGTTCAGGTTAGGGTTCGTGTTAGGGTTAGGGTAGAGGTTAGATTTAGGATCAGTGTTATGTTTATGATTAGGGTGAGAATACATTTAGGGTTACGTTTAGGGTTAAGTTTAGATTAGGGTTTAAGTTTAGGGTTAGTGTTAGGGTTAAGTTTAGGGTTAGTGTTAGGGTTAGGGTGAGAGTGAGAATGAGGGTTAGTGTTAGGTTTAGGGTTTAGGTTAGGGTTAGACTTAGGCTTACTGTTAGTGTTAAGTTTAGTTTTAGAGTTAGGATAATAGTTTAGAGTTAGGATTATGGTTAGGTTTAGACTTAGGTTTTGGGTTACATTTAGGTTATTATTAGCTTCAGGGTTATGGTTAGATTTCAAGTTAGGGTTAGGGTTAGTGTTAAGTTTAATGTTAGGTTATGGAAATAGGGTTAAGGTTACGGTTTAAGGTTAGGTAAGTAATAGGATTTAGTGTTAGGGTTAGGTTAGAGTTACGGTTATGGTTAAATTTAGGGTTACGGTTAGAGTTAGGGGTACTGTTAGGATTAAGGTTAGGATTAGGGTTAGGGTAAGCATTTAGAATTAGGATTATTGTTAGGGTTAGTGTTAGTGTTAGGGTTACGTTAAGGTTAGGGTTACAGTAAGGGTTAGGTTTAAGGTTGGGGTTTAGTGTTATGGTTTTGGTTAAGGTTAGTGTTAGGGTTAGGGTTGCTATTAGGGTTAAATTTAGCATTAGGTTTCAGTTTAGGGTTACGGTATGAGTTAAGAGTTCGAGTTATTCTTAGTGTAATTTTAGTGTTAGGTTTAGAATTAGGGTTAGGATTAGCTTTAGATTTAGGGTTAGTTTCTGGGGTAGTGTTAGTGTTAGGAGTACGTTGAAGTTTTGGTTAGTTTTAGGGTTAGGTTGAGATTTAGAGTTAGTTTTATAATTAAATTAGTTAGGGTTAGGTTTAGGGTCAGGGGTGAAGTTTACGGTTATGATTACAACAAAATTTAGGGTTATGTTTAGGGTTACGGTTAGAGTAATAGGTTAGACTTAGGGTTAATGTTAGGTTTAGGGTTAGGGTTAGGGTTACAGTTAGAATTAGGGTTAGGATTAGCTTTATATTTAGTTTTAGGATGTGGGTTAGATTTAGTGTTAGGGTTAAGTTTAGGGTTATGTTATGGAAATAGGTTTAGAGATAGGGTTACATTAAAGTTAGGGTTAGGGTAATTGTTAGGGTTAGGGTTGGTATTTAAGTTTATGGTTATGGTTAGCGTTAGGGTTAGGTTTAGTGTTTAGGATTAAGGTTAGGGTTAGAATTTTGGTTAGGGTTATTGATTGGGTTAGGATTACTGTTAGGTTTAAGGTTAGGGTAAGGGTTAGTGTAAGTGTTTCGACTTACGATGAGTGTTAGTGTTAGGATTAGGGTTAGGATTAGTGTTAGGGCTAGGATGAGCGTGAGGGTGAGGGTCATGGTTTGAGTTAGGGCTACTGTTCGGTTTAAGGTTAGCGTAAGTATTTAGAGTTAGGATTAGTCTTAGGTTTAGGGTTAGGGTTAGGATTATGGTTATTGTTAGGGTTAGGTTAAGGTTTTGAGTTTAGGTTTAGAGATCTGTTAGGGTTAGGTTTAGGGTTAGGGTTAGGGTTAGGTTTAGCATTATGGTTTGGGTTAGGGTTAAATTTATGTTTAGGTTTTATGGTTAGGGTTAGAGATTAGATTTAGGATTAGCGTTAGGGTTAGGAATAGGGTTTGGTTTAGTTTACGGTTATGGTTGGGATTAAGTTTATGTTAGGGATAATGTCACGGTTATGTTTTTTGTAAGAATTTAGAGTTAAAATTAGTGTTATGGTTAGAGTTAGTGTTAGGATTACGTTAAGGTAGTGTTAAATTTTGGATTAGGGTTAGGGTTAGGGTTTGGGGTTTGTATTAGCATCATGGTTAGTGTAAGATTTTAGTGTTAGGATTAGTGTTGGGGTTAGGAATAGGGTTAAAGTTAATTTCAGGTTAGTGTTAGCGTTAGGTTAGGGGTAGGGTAAGGGTGCTTGTTAAGTTTGGGGTTAGGGATGTTTAGGGTTAGGGTTAGGTTTAGTGTTAGGGTATGGGTTTAGGGTAATTTTTATGTAAAATTTAGGGTTAGGATCTGGGTTAGTTTTAGTGTTAGGGTTACATTTAGGATTTTGGTTAAATTCAGGTTAGAGTTAGAATTAGTGTTAGATTTCAATTAAGGTTCTGGTTAGATTTGGGGTTGGGAGTTAATATGAGGGTTCTAGTTAGTGTTAAATTTAGGGTTAAGTTTCCTGTTATGCTTAGGGGATGAGGTTAGAGTTAGGATTAGAGATAAGGTGTGGGTTACTGTTAGTATATATTTTAGGTTAGTTTTAGAGTAAGAATTTAGATTTAGGATTAATGTTATGTTTAGTGTTAGGTTTAGGGTTAGGTTTCGGATTATGTTAAGGTTAGGGTTAGGGTTATGGTTAGGGTTAGGGTTATTGTTACGGTTACGGTTAGGTGTTGGGTTTAGGGTTAGAGTTCTGTTAGGCTTAGGGTTAGGGATAGGGTTAGGGGTAGGGGTAGGGTTAGGATTAGCATTATGGTTTGGGTTAGGGTTACAGTTATGTTTTAGGTTAGGGTTAGGGCAAGAGGTTAGAGTTCCTGTTAGTGTTAGCGCTACGAATTGGATTAGCTCTAGTTTAGGATAACAGTTAGGGTTAAGTTTACGTTACGGTTAAGGTCACAGTTAGAGTTAGGGTAAGAGTCTATTTTGATTATTGTTAGGGTTAGTGTTAGGCTTATGGTTACGTTAAGTTTAGCGTTAGGGTTAGGTAAGGGTTAGGGTTAGATTTAGGGTTTAGCATTAGTGTTAGAGTTAGAATTATGGTTAGGCTAAGTGTTTAGGGTTTGTGTTAGTGTTAGGGTTAGCTTTATAGTTAGGGTTTGAGGTTAGGGTTAGGGTTATTCATAGTTTAAATATAGGGTCAGGGTTAGATTTAAGGTTAGGATCAGCTTTAGATTTAGGGTTAGGACCTGGGTTAGTGTTAATGTTAGGTTTACGTTTAAGTTTTGGGTTAGATTTAGGGTTACGTTTAGGGTTAGAGTTAGTTGTAGCGTTAAATTTGAGTTAGGGTTATCTTGAGCGTCAGTGGTTAAGGTTACGATTATTGTTATTGTAAAATTTAGAGTTAGGGTTAGGGTTAGGTAAAGGTAAGAGTTTAGAGTTAGGATTAGTGTTAGTGTTAGGGTTACGTTTAAAGTTTGGGTTAGATTTAGGGTTACGATTAGGGTTAGAGTTAGCTTTAGAGTTAAATTAGGTTTAGGGTTATGTTTGGGTCAATGGTTAAGTTTAGGGTTATTGTTAGAATATAATTTAGAGTTAGAGTTTTTCTTAGGTTTACGATAAGAGGTTAGATTTAAGATTAGTAAGGTTAGGTTTATCGGTATGGTTTGGAATAGGATTACAGTTATGTTTAGATTAGGGTTAAGGTAAGAGGTTAGAATTAGGATTAGTGTTAGTCTTAGGGTGAGGGTTAGTGTTAGTTTTAGGTTTAAAGTTAGAATTAGGATTAGAATTAGCTTTAGTTTTAAAGTTAGAGTAAGCGTTAGGGTTAGGGTTAGGGATAGGATTACCGTTAGGATTCAAGTCGTTTATTTTAGCTGTAGGTTTTTTGCAGGTTTAAGTTTAGGATTAGGTTGGGGTTAGTGTTTTGGTTAGGTATGGGTCAGAGTTAGGGTTTCAGTTAGAGTTAGGGGTTCGTTTTTGAATTAGGGTTATGGTTAGGTTTAGGGTTATGGTTAGGTTTTCGGTTTAGGGTTAGGGTGGGGTTAGTTTTAGAGTTAGGGTTAGGGTTAGAGTTAGGGTTGG
>NW_006434716.1:0-293 GCF_000325575.1 Pteropus alecto | reverse complement strand
AGCAATTACTAACAGAACTAAAGGGAGAAACAGACCAAAACACTATTGTAGTAGGGGACCTAAATACCCCACTGTCAGATATGGACAGACTATCCACACAGAAAATCAATAAGGAAATAACATCCTGGAGATAATTGACATTTACAGAACCTTCCATCCCAAAACAGCTGGTTATATATTCTTCTCTAGTGCACATGGAACATTCTCAAGAATCGACCACATACTAGGGCACAGAGATAGTCTCAACAAATATAAGAAGGTTTAAATCATACCAACCATATTCTCTGATCATA
>NW_006434715.1:0-429 GCF_000325575.1 Pteropus alecto | reverse complement strand
ATGGCTAAAACCATAGAGAACCTGTGGATTAAAGGCTGGGAATTACCAGTTGGTCTTTCACTCTACGTACTCTTCCCCTTCTTCACTGTATGTCCATATGAAAGGAAATGGGTTAACAAAGTCTTTTAAACAATAACTCACAAGAACTAAAGAATGATATATAAACTGAATTCCTCGAACACTCGGGGCTTTTTTTCTCCTCCTCTTAGGTTTTGTCTTTGCTTCCTCTAGTCTTTGCTTTTTCCCTTTTTAAGTAAGCTTTCCTTTTGCCTTGAACTTTGGAGTGTGTATTGAATTCTTTCTGCACTCTCTGCCGAAGGACCCTCTTCTCTTGCTGCAGGGGTTGGTCTCCGCATCCCCTCCCCCAACTCGGGGAAATTTGCCGTCCTGCATCAGAATGACCTAATAGATTGCCTTCCACTTCACTCT
>NW_006434714.1:0-424 GCF_000325575.1 Pteropus alecto | reverse complement strand
ATATGGGCAAATAATTTTTGACAAAAAAAGCCAAAGACATACAGTGCAGAAAGGAAACCCTCTTCAATAAATGGTGCTGGTAAAACTCGAAAGCTTCCTGCAAAAGAATGAAATTGGACTGTTGTCTATCACAATACACCAAAGTTAACTCAAAATGGATTAAGGACCTGAATATAAGACCTGAAACAATAAAACATAGGAACTAAACTCAAAGACCTTGGACTTAAAGAGGATTTTATGAATTTGACCTCAAAACCCAGAGAAGCAAAAGCTAAAATAAATGAATAGGGCTACAACAAACTAAAAAGCTTCTGCTCAGCAAAAGAAATCATCAACAAGGTAAAGAGACAACCATTCGAATGGGAAATTGTATTTGCAATGAACACCTCCGATAAGAGCCTAATATACAAAATATACAAAGAAC
>NW_006434713.1:0-862 GCF_000325575.1 Pteropus alecto | reverse complement strand
AAAAATTAATTAATTAATTTTTTAATTGAAGAAAATATTCAAATTTGTTTTTTTCCTCATCTACCTCTACCCTCCCCACTACCCCATCCCCCCTACTCTCTGATAACCACCAGTCCATTGTCCATGTCCATGAGTCCCTGTTTGTTTGTCCTGTTCATTTGTTGCTTTTAGGTTTATATCCCACATATAAGTGATGTCGTGATTTTCAACTTTTTCTGTCTGGCTTATTTCGCTTAGCATGATTATCTCGAGGTCCAACCTGGTTGTCGCAAATGGCGGTATTTCATCTCTTCTTAGAGTTGAGTAATATTCCATTGTATATATGCACCACAACTTCTTTATCCAATCACCTGTCGTAGGACACTTCAATTGCTTCCATGTCCTGGCCACTGTGAATAATGCTGCTATGAACATCACTGTGCAAATGGGTTTTGAAGTCTTTGGGGTAAATACCCTGTAGAGGGACTACTGGATCATATGGTAGATCAATTCTTAGTTTTTGAGGAACCTCCATACTGTTTCTCATAGTGGCTATACCAATTTGCAGTCCCACCAGCACTGTATGAGGGTTCCTTTTTCTCTGCATTCTCTCAAAAATTTGTTACTATTTGTCCTGTTGATTACAGATATTCTAACAGGTGTGAGATGGTATCACATTATGGTTTTGATTTGCATTTCCCTAATAGCTAGCAATGTTGAGCATCTTTTCATATATTTGTTGGCCATTTCGATGTCTTCTTGGGAGAAGTGTCCGTTTGGTCCTCTGCCCAGTTTTTGATTGGATCGTTTGTTTTTTGTTTTTTTTTTCGTTATTATTGAGTTATATCAGTTCTTTGTATATTTTGGATATTAAGCCTTTATT
>NW_006434712.1:42603-47106 GCF_000325575.1 Pteropus alecto | reverse complement strand
TTGAATCCTTTGATATATACCCTGAGAAATTTGGAAATGAAAAATGCTATGAAAAATCTCTTTTGTAGGAAGTTAACTGTAGCGATAATAAAAATGTTTCAGGCATACTAAACACATTTGTTTCTAATGCTGAAGCAACAGGCAGTGAATTCTAACAATGGATGATTTAATGAATTCAATGGATTCTCTAAGGTTCTTTTATATATACAAAGGCATCAAAATGTGGAATCAAATGTCTTTTCAGATTAGAATCAATCTAACAGAAATTTTAGAGATTAAATAAAAGGCACGGGCATTTGCCAAAATAGAAGAAAAAATAAACTAAGTTCACCTTGCAACTTTATTTTTTCTTAGTTTACATGAAAAATGGATGTTAGAAGGAAGATTTTTTTCTTTTTAACAGTGATAACTAATGTACCTTTGAAAATTCACTTTTACTCAAATTAATGAGAAAGCAATTTGTTTAATATTTAGAGAGGTAATTTCTGGAGCTAAAAGAATGCTCTAAATATTTTAATGTTCATTATTGTCTCTACAAGCAGCTTTCTGCTGCTGCATCATGCATTTTGTCTGGAAGATACTTCTGTTTCTCAGGTCAGTGTCTATGAATTTGCAGGTCAGGATATTAAAATGGGAAATGATATTGTGTTTGTTTACAGACAGTATCAGTGAGCAGTTTTGTTAGATAAGACGTTGGATGTATTCACAGGTCGGGGTATATGGGATCGTTGATGATGAAAACAGATTTTAGTTTTTGATTAAAGGATAGAAAAATATATTAATCCAAGGTGTAATCATATTTTCATGCTTTATGTGCATTTTTGCCATTCCTTAAAGAATAGATGACTTATTATTTTGTCTTCATGATACAGAAGATACAGGTAAAGATATGTTATTTTGCACTGAAAGATGTTTCCTAAAAGTTGAATTCAACTTAAATATTTTCGATTATAGACTTCCTAATGATTTATTTTACCATAAACAAAATTTCGTTTTGCAATTTCATGTTAAAAAGCAGGTTTTCTCAGTCTGTAGTCCATCCCGGAAAACCACAAACCAGGAAGAAGATTGAATTGCTATCCTTGGAATATGGAACATCATCTATGCTTTGTAAGACTTTGCTAACTAAAAAAGATTTTGAACTTCTTTCATTTTAAGATTTTATTATGTATTTTTTCATGGTAACCAGTAATATATGTGATTTATTTCTAAATTTTGTAGTCTCTTACCTGACATATGATCAATATCATTGAAAGTACCTGTGTATGCTATACTTCCCTGATCTCATTGCTCTGCCTCTTCCTAGAGCTAATCTCAGCACTGAGTGTATTGTCAATAATAGTTCAAAATAGTATCCATTCAGTCAGTGGTCATTTGAGTTGCTTCCAGTTTTGATATGCACAGAGTGTTACTGCAGATGTCCTGAAAGAAACTCTTGTGTATAGCTGTTTTGACATTCACTTTTACAGATGGTTACAATTTTCTCAATTTGTATTATCAGTTACACACCTGCGAGCCATGTGTAACAGTTCTATCATTCTACATTCTTCCAATTACTTGATATTGTCAGATGTTTGATATTTTTGAAAACATAATGAGTATAAGACTGTGACTTTATTGGAGCTTTATTTTGCAATTCTTATTACTATTGAAGTTGAGCACTTTTTCTTGGTTATTGGACATTATTTTTTACCATTTTCTATGAAACGTGTATTCATGTCTTTTGTTTTTGTTTTTTTCCTACTGGGTTGGGATGTTTTTCTGTTGTTATTAATTTGTCAGAGTTCTTTTGGACTCCAGTGTACCAATTCCTAATTTGTTTATCTGTATGTCAGAGTTCTATCTTTTATACTTCTATCATTTTATTTGGCGAATAGAAACTTCTGAATGTAGCCAGATTCCTGTCTTTATGCGTATGGTAGCACAAAAGGAAAAGGTCCTTCTGTGTGTGTCTGCATATGTGTAAAGAATTTAAATGCCTTTTTCAAGTGGCTTTCTGTTGCCTTGAACCAAGCTTTTCAACACATTTAAAAAAATTCTCCTTTGTTCCTAGTCTGATTATGTCATATTTACCATATTTAAAGTCCCAATCCTCACGTACCTATTTTTAGACTATTTTCCTTTGGATAATTATTTAGAAGCAAATATCCATCATTGAGGTCATTTAAATGTATCTTGATATATCGTAAGAAGCCTACCACTCAATATTCTTATTACAATTTCTGTTTCAAAGAACAATCTTCTGTACAACTATTAAATAATTTCAGAGGTTTGAGAAATCTATGAAGGTTTCTACTTACAGTATAGTAAATTATTTAGAAGCAAATATCCCATCATTGAGGTCATTTAAATGTATCTTGATATATCATAAGAAGCCTACCACTCAATATTCTTATTAAAATTTCTGTTTCAACTATTAAATAATCTTCTGTACAACTATTAAATAATTTCAGAGGTTTGAGAAATCTATGAAGGTTTCTACTTACAGTATAGTAAATTATTTAGAAGCAAATATCCCATCATTGAGGTCATTTAAATGTATCTTGATATATCATAAGAAGCCTACCACTCAATATTCTTATTAAAATTTCTGTTTCAACTATTAAATAATCTTCTGTACAACTATTAAATAATTTCAGAGGTTTGAGAAATCTATGAAGGTTTCTACTTACAGTATAGTAAATTATTTAGAAGCAAATATCCCATCATTGAGGTCATTTAAATGTATCTTGATATATCATAAGAAGCCTACCACTCAATATTCTTATTAAAATTTCTGTTTCAACTATTAAATAATCTTCTGTACAACTATTAAATAATTTCAGAGGTTTGAGAAATCTATGAAGGTTTCTACTTACAGTATAGTAAATTATTTAGAAGCAAATATCCCATCATTGAGGTCATTTAAATGTATCTTGATATATCATAAGAAGCCTACCACTCAATATTCTTATTAAAATTTCTGTTTCAACTATTAAATAATCTTCTGTACAACTATTAAATAATTTCAGAGGTTTGAGAAATCTATGAAGGTTTCTACTTACAGTATAGTAAATTATTTAGAAGCAAATATCCCATCATTGAGGTCATTTAAATGTATCTTGATATATCATAAGAAGCCTACCACTCAATATTCTTATTAAAATTTCTGTTTCAACTATTAAATAATCTTCTGTACAACTATTAAATAATTTCAGAGGTTTGAGAAATCTATGAAGGTTTCTACTTACAGTATAGTAAATGTCAAGTTAATTTGGAAAACATTTGATATCTTGATCACATTAAATAATTCTATCTGGGAAGTAGAAAAATATATTTATTCATGTCTTTAAGATTATACAGCAATTCTATGTGTTTCTTTATTTCTTTCTTTCTATCTTTCTTTCTTTCTTTCAATTGATTTGAGTGACATTAGTTACTAAAATGATACAGGTTTCAAGTGTAGAATTCAATAACACAACGTATGTATGTTTTCATCATATAGGATTTTCACATTTTTTTGAGTTTATTTCCATATATTTAGTAATTTGCATTACATTAATGAAAGATATCGTTTCCAGATTACATTTAGTATTCAAGAAAGCTAGTAAGAAATATTTATCTGTTTAATCAATTTGGTCACTCTACTGACCTCTTATTTAATATGATATATTTTTAGTGAATTTGTTTGGATTATTGCTAGGTAATATGATGTCATATAACTCAGGCTCTTAACTTTTGTGTATATATACCAAATAATATTTCTATATGTAAACTATTAGCCCCTTATTACAAAGGGAAACTCATAACCTATAATGTGAAAACATTAGTTCAGAAATATTTAGTTATTTATTAGATTCATCGTCCGGTACTTATACTGTTAGGAAGTGAATTTTAGTGTCAGTGAAAATAGAGTTCATGAATGATTTTAGATTCCAGTTCTACAGAATCATAGAGAAAATGCCAACATTTATTTCTGTCAGTGATTTAATCACATAGAAGTTTTCTCACCTTTAGGATCTTGAAAATATTGTGAATAAATCTAAACCCATTGCATTATGCACTCCACTGACCTCTTAATTTTTAAAAAGATCTCTCAGATTAGTTTTAATAATAAATTTCAAAGAGGATAATGAGGTATGGAGAAAGACAGCCAAGGGAATTTCCTTGTAGTAATGCAAATGCTAAAGATAGAACAGCTTCCCCAATTGTAAAAGATAATGACCCAGTCAGTCCATTCATCCCTCAGGAAATGCTCCTGTGGATCATTAGAGAATGGACTTTGGGGAAACACATGAAAAACTTATTGCAGAGATGCGGCACTAAATTTATATAGGGAGTAAATAAAGGTATATAATATCTTCAGTTTATTTAGTGCTTATTATTTGTCAGGCAATTGTCAGATATCTCTGTTTGCATCATCCCATTTAATCCCTAAAATCATCTTACGTGTTAGGTGCTCTTATAAGTCTAATTATACAGATGATTGTTGCGGTTCCTGTGAATTGGGTGGGAGAGAAATAA
>NW_006434712.1:24862-28687 GCF_000325575.1 Pteropus alecto | reverse complement strand
AGATTCCTTAGGGATGAGCTGTTTGAATGACTGAAAGGCTAACAAGTTCTACTATTACCTGTGAGAACACTCAGTCACTGGCTATTTCAGGAAGATAAATCCCAGCTTTTGTCTCATTAGGTACAGAGTGAAGTGGCCAGAGACATGAATGCTACCCTACATCCTCAAAGTCAAGTACTTCTTGTTTGCCTCACCATAATGAACTGAGAAGAGGCACGTTCAAATAACTAATTTCAGTGTTTTAAAGTTTTGGGAGTTTTTATCTTGGCAAATGATAGACTTGGGCAAGTTAATTTCCAGTAATTGGGCCAGGTTTATACAGCCAAGTTAATTCCCACTAATCCGGCCAGGTTTTATATAGTCATTTGAACAGAGCAGCTTTGTTTTTCTCTGGAAAATTTTTCCAGCAGGTGAGAATGTTCTGCTATTTTTTCACAGAATTGTATTGTTTTATTTAAGTGTCTTTATATTGTAGACATCCGCAGTGGATACTGCTATACTTATCTGAAAAATAGGTGATGGGGAGTCTGTGTGATGGAAAATGGTGAATTCTTGAAACGACTAAGAAGGAATGATCGTTGAAAATTCATTCAATGTATTTAAATATGGCTAAGGTCTTAAATATATATTTTCATAGGAGAAAGTCTGAATCGAGAAATTTTAGCTGGCAAAACACAGAAGTTAACCAGAAATTACAAAATGTATTTAGTTTTAGTATTAAAACCTGCCAGGTGTTTATCATCCATTTTGCCAAGTATCAAGGAGAATCATGTAATACATTACAGATAAACTAATTGATATATTCGTGGTTCATAGGTTATTATATCTTACATGTTATGGTATATATATAATTACTTAAAAAATTTTAATCAGAGGACTTAAACATATCAATTGTGTTAGAATATAAAGGAATACATGCCTATTCTATCCTGGAAACTTGACATGGGATTTTAGATCCTAATATAGAAGTTTGATAGAGATTTTTGGATTCTGATATGGAAAATTGATAAATGTGAACCTTTAAAATCATCACAGCAACCCATATTTGTACATATTTCTAAAGAAACCTGTACTCGGGGAATCATTTTGCAATGAACATTTGTATGTAAATATATGTTCCATGTTTGGTTCCTATCTTTTATGTATATGCCCCAAATAACATTTTGATATTTAAATTAATAGCCCCTTATTACAAAGGGAAACTCAAAACTTATAATGTGGAATCAAAAGTTCAGAGAAATTTAGTTATTAGATTCATCGACATGTATTTATGCCTTCTTAGAAAGTGAATTTTAGTGTCTGAGGAAATAGAGTTCATGAATGTTGTCAGATATTAGAGCTACAGAATCTTAAAGAAATCAGCAACCCACTGTCTCTGAAACTTAGTTTTCTATATTGTCCCCAAAGTCTGTTCAACCATATTCAGGTTTTAGATGTACAATTTTTCTTTTAATATAAAGAAATTGATTTGGTATATATGACTTTTAAAAAAATTAATCTTTTTTCATTTTTAAAAAAATCAGATGAGCTAATTAGGTGTTTTTAAGACCTCAAAATTTTTGTTGCATCATTTCTATGGTCAGTGCTTAATGATTTAAAAAATCTATTGCTTACATGGTAAACTGGTTTCACTATACAGACAGTTAAATAGAACCATATTGAAGCATGAATTGTGATGCTATTTTAAAAAGATCTGAATTGATTCTGAAATTCACAGTTTATAATCTTTAATATCTTTCTTAGCGACAGTGTTTCCCAGTTTTTTACACCTTGCGTAACATGTTAGTGGTTTGTTTTTCTGTCTTATGTTGTTGAATTTGGCATAATGCAGATCTACTTAATTTATATCTTGTTTTCTCATTGTGGGATAGTTATCATGGCTTTATGTTGTTGACCATTTTAGTGATTTATTTGTTTTCATTGAATATGTTAGAGATTTGAAGAATTTCTTAAATGTTTAAAGTAAATATGAATATTTTAATAAAGTACGATATTGATAAAGTATAGAATTTTGTATGATTCTGAGTCCAATTAATAGTTTTCAGTAGCTTAGAGTAATAATGAAGTTAAGAACATCTTTAATAGTCAAATATTTGTTGATCACTTAAAATGCACAAGGGGCAATCATAGATGCTGGAGCTACAGTTAAGGAATCATAAACTGTAATTTTAAAGTACTATGGGGCATTTTTCTTTCTATGAAATATTAATTTGTCCTTTTAAAAAGCCATACTTTAAGAAGCTATGTTAAATGATGTTTTTTAAATAGATAATTATTAATTTAGTGGTTTAAGTTGAAAACCCAGTAACAGTGTCTTTCAGTTTTTATAATACAGAATCAATGATGACTTCAGTGACTGAGAATAATTTATTTACCTAATTTTTATATCTAAATAATTGCACTGGCTAATAGAAGATTTATCCTGGTGAAACCCAGCACTGACAACTAATAAGAATAAGGGCACTGACAGTTTCTGCAAAAAGTAAAAGCGGGAAAATTTGGATAGAGCTTACCTTATACCTTTATGTGCTTCAGTGAGTGTGCCTTTATCAGTCTGTAGCATCATCGATGAAAGATGCCTGAATAAACGGGAGCAGCGATGTGAGTGAGGCATGTAGAGTGTTCATCACAGCTGGCTCCCACAGGAAGTTCAGCTTTTTCTGCTCAGTCTTCCTACCCCTGCCAAATCAGTGTGGATGGTTTTGGCTTCTCCATCTGAGGTTTAGTAATCCAGTAATTTCTTCAGCAGTGAATAAGAGTTTGGGTTTGTATCTATAGTTGTACAATTCCTTTCTCTTGTTTAACTTTGTACTTATCATCTGTTATAGGGACTCTGAGGAATCAATTTTTTTTTCTTTTTGCATTTTCTTTACTGAGATGTATAATATATGTATTTGTTATTGCTTCTCAAGGGGCCTCCTGAGTAAACCTGGGACATTTCAAGGTATTTGCCCTCCAGCACTTCCTCACTAAAGGAAACCTTTCTGAAGATGTTTTAAAGAATACTTATCTCACTTAATTACAACATTAACATTCTTATTACTTGAGGATATTACTTTCTTAAATTAGTTTCTCCTTCCTCATTTCATCCTTCTTTCATTTTCCACTATTTAGGTCTTCCTAAAGTGCATGGATCCAACTTTTTCCCTATCATTCTGCTGGCTTCTAATCAGAATACGTTCCCTCACAGGTAATACTACAATTCACATATCATAAAATGGATAATTCCTATGACATATGCTCTTACCTCATGCCCATAGACGGGTCCATGGATTAGAGGTATTATATTCTTTTTATCTTGGACTGTGTCTATAATCCTTAGAAAATTACAAAGACCCAAATGATTTCTTCTGATGCATTGTTCATAGCGAAACGTTCAAGAACATTGATAACAGCTGTCATTTATCAAAACTTTACCAGGTGCCAGGAAGTGTTTTAGGTACTTGTAATAAGACAGTCACCTAAAGGTAGTCACTATTGGTACCCTATTCTAACCATGATGAAACCGAGGCACAGAGACGTTTTTTCTGCTGCCCAAGGTCACCTAGATAGGAAGTGGCAAAGCTGGGATTTCAACATAGTCAGTGCAGCTTCAGAGTCTGTGATATTCATCCCTGTGCTACACTTTCCCCGGAGGATGTTTTAGGTGTTTAAAATTACACCCTGAATGAGTACCTTATAGTCATCATTCGGTCTTTATAATTCTAAAATCCCATTTATCACTGGATAACATTGTTGAAGTCAGAGTGATAGGCCCGGAGATTTTTCTTTAATTATAAAAATATGAAAAAGTCAGCAGAATAGAATAAGATGGGGCTGCACAAA
>NW_006434712.1:20369-21844 GCF_000325575.1 Pteropus alecto | reverse complement strand
TTTGGAAGAAGAAATTGTAGATATTTAATAAATGTTTATTGTGTGTAAACCACTGTAGCATATATAATCACAAGTTGTATCCAGAACATAATGGATGTGTTCATAGTCATGTTCACGATTTCATTACAGGTCCCATCTCCTGACCTCCCATCCATGAAGCAGCCCTTATAGAAGTGTCAATGGGACAGACTAACAATGTGACAGAATTTGTCCTCCTGGGCCTCACTCAGGATCCTGAGGGGCAAAAAGTATTATTTGTCATATTTTTACTCATCTACATTGTGACAGTGGTGGGCAATCTGCTCATCGTGGTGACTGTTTTTGCCAGCCCTTCCCTGGGCTCCCCCATGTACCTCTTCCTTGCCTGTCTGTCACTCATAGATGTGGTTTATTCCACTGTCGTTTCACCAAAATTTTTTATAGACTTACTGCATGATAAAAAGACAATTTCTTTCTCAGCTTGTATGGGACAGCTCTTTGTGGAACACATATTTGGAGGCGCTGAGGTCTTCCTACTGGTGGTGATGGCCTATGATCGATATGTGGCTATCTGTAAGCCACTACACTACCTAACCATTATGAATAGAAAGGTTTGCATCGTGCTGTTGGTGGTGGCCTTGGTTGGAGGTTTTATGCACTCTACGTTTCAAATTCTTGTTGTGTACAGCCTCCCCTTCTGTGGTCCCAATGTCATTAACCACTTCTTCTGTGACATGTACCCGTTATTGGAACTCGCCTGCACTGACACCTACTTTGTAGGCCTCACGGTTGTTGCCAATGGTGGTGCAATCTGTACGATCATGTTTATCATTCTGCTAATTTCCTACGGAGTCATCTTAAATTCCCTTAAAAGTCACAGTCAGGAAGGGAGGCGCAAAGCCTCTGCCTGAAGTTCTCACGTCACGGTGGTTGTCTTCTTTTTCATTCCCTGTATTTTCATGTATGTTAGACCTGTTTCTAACTACCCCATTGATAAATATGTAACTGTGTTTTATACGGTTATCACTCCCATGTTGAATCCTTTAATATACAGCCTGAGAAATTTGGAGATGAAAAATGCTATGAAAAAACTGTGGGGTAAAAATTTAACTATAGATTTAATAAGAATGTGCCACTAATAGTAAACATATTTGTTACTAATTCCAAAGTAGAAAAGAAGCAGTAAATTCTAAAACAGATGATGTAGTGAATTCAGTGGATTTGAATATATGGAGTAAATCGTGTTTGAGATTAGAATCAATCTAGCAAATTTTGGAGGATAATTAAAAGATACAGGTATTTGTCTTATTCGAAGAAAAAATAAACTAAGTTCAACTTACAATTTTTTTCTTAGATTACATTAAAATGACCCACAGAAGAGTTTTTTTTTTTTTCAAAAGTGATAAACAAGTTACATTTGGAAATTCACTTTTACCCAAATTAATGAGAAAGCAATTGGTTAATATTCAGAAGAATTTTCTGGAGCTAAAAGAATA
>NW_006434712.1:10898-19581 GCF_000325575.1 Pteropus alecto | reverse complement strand
ACTCTCATTGCTAAATGTGTTGCAATCATACTTAAAAATAGTTTAAGTACTTATGTGTATGTCCTTAAAATATGTCATTCAGCATTGTCATATTTCTTATCTTCATTAAAATTATGGTACATAGGAGATATTTTTCTGAATCTTACTTTTATCCACGATGCTAACTGTCTAAGATTTATGTTGCTGCATGTTTCTCTGGTCCCATCATTTCCCTGATATGTATTGTTCCATTTCTCACTGTATCACACATAATATATCCAATCAGTCAGTGGTCGTTTGTGTTGCTTCAAGATTTCGATATGGCTCAGAGTGTTGCTGAGGATGTACTGAAAGACTCTTTTATGTACACCTGTTTACATGTTCACTTTTACAGATGGTTACAATTTTCTCCTCAAGTCATATTATCAGTTACACACCTGTGAGCAGTGTGTAACAGCTCTGTCTCATCCCTCCCAACATTTGATATCATCAGATATTTGATATTTTTGCAAATCTAATGAGTATATGACTATGACTTCATTGTGGCTTTATTTTGCAATTCTAATAACTTGAAGTTGAGCATATTTTCATGGATATTGGATATTTATTTTTTAATATCTTCTATGAAATGTGTATTCATGTCTTTTGCTCTGTTTTTCTACTTGGCTCGAATTCCTTTCTGTTGTTATTCATTTCTTGGAGTTCTTTAAGAATCCTGTGTACTAATTCATTATATTTCAAAGTTCTCTCTTTTACACATCTCATTTTATTTGACAAATAGAAACTTCTCAAGAAAGTCAGATATCTGTCTTTATGAGCATGTTTAGCACTTGTATGTCTTACTTAACAAGTCATTTGCTATCATATAGCCAGGAAAATATCATTCTATATTTCTTCTAAACATTTCAAATGTTGTGTTTTTTTATTTTCAAATTTAACCCATTGAACATTAACTTTTGTGTACAATGATGAAAAGTTATGTTTAATTTTTGTTCTAATGTAGATAAACAATTGTCTAAGCACCATTCATCAAGTATTTCAACTTTTCCGATATTGAGTTTTCATTTATGTCTGAGTTTACTTCTGAGTTATGTGTTAGTCAAATAATCAATTTTTCTAAACTTGTGTTTGTTTATATAACTTTATAATATGTAGCTGATAGGAAATTCACTCATCATCAGTCTTTTATAAAAAGTCATTTGGCTACCTTGGGCCTATTTTGTCCATTTAAATATTAATTCTACTTGCCATGTTAAAAAACTAAAGGTAATAAAATGTTATATAGGAGTTGCATTTACACTATTGAGAAGTGAATCTTTTCATGCATGAATATAATACAATTTTGTGCTCATTTAGGTCTTTAATGCTCTTAAACTTTTGAAAATTGTGTAAGAATTTTGTTCTTTACGTCTTTTAATGAATTTCTTCCTATATATTTCTGTTATTCTTTCCCACAGACTTACTGAAAAAGATTTTATAAACACTTGTTTTTTACAAAATAAAATTAGATCTCACTTTAATTCAATACTTGACATTAATTTTGTCAATATTGACATATTTAGGCATCGATACTTTACTTCTTTATGAATTGTCTTTAAATATACTTTATCTAATTTAATTGCCATATTCAAAATGTTCTATTGACATAAAAGATTTTATGCATCATAATACAAAAGTTAAAATTTTTTCTAGATATTATTTTTTTAGTGTGGAGTGGTTATACTCTTTATTTTATTGTCGTCAATTGCATTCATCAAAGTTTATGCATTTTTAGGTCAAGATTATTTAAAAATTCATAAATGTTTTAATCTAGTTCAAATATTTTTTATATTTAGAGCTTTGAATACACATATGTGGGTATATTTTGTGGGAAGTCTTGAGAAAGAGAAAATATGTGTTTCTGTGTGTGTGTGCATATGTGTAAAGAATTTAAATCTGCCTTTCGAGTAGCATTCTGTTGCCTTAAAACCGAGCTTTTCAACACATTAAAAAAGATTGAACCTACTTTCCTAGTCCGATATGTCATATTTACTATATTTATAGTCTCAATCCTTGTGATCTATTTCTAGGCTATTTTCCTTTGATGGTTAATTATTCCTAATCCAATACACCATTACTTTAGAAAATTTAAATGGATCTTGATATCTAATAAGAGCCTACCACTCAACATTTTCTGTTTCAAAGAATTATTTTTTGCATAAGTATTAAAATAGTTTCAGAGGTCTTAGAAACTTATGAAGATTTTTACTTATACTATATTAAATGTGGAATTAGTGTGGAAAAGAATTGCTATCTTGATCATACTGAATACCTCTATCTAAGAACTGTAAAAGTATCTTTATCTAGGTCTTTAAGATTCTTCAGCAATTCTTCTGGTTTCTTTTTCTTTTTCTTATTTATTTATTTGTTTATTTGTTTGTTTATTTATTTATTTAAATTTATTGGGATGGTATTTGTAACCAAAATGATTTAAGTTTCAAATGTAGAATTCAAGAATACATCATATATGTGTTTTTGTCAGAAACGTTTTTCACATTTTTTGAACTTATTTCCATATATTTTGTAATTTGTGTACATTAATAAAAGGTATCTTTTCCTCATTACATTTTAGATATAATTCTGGCTAGGACTCGAGAATGCTAGTAATAAATATTTATCAGTTTAATCAATTCAGTCTTTACCGACCTCTCTTATCGAATATGATTTATTTTCAGTTAATTCATTTGGATTATTGCTGAGTAATGAAGATATCTTCTTAATGATTTTTCTTTCTAATATCTTGTAATACTTCATAACATATTTCTTCTTATCGTATTATTATTTAATAGAATAAAGCATGAGATAACTGACTAGAGGAAACTTTGACTTATTATTTGCTTTAATGGGGATGCTTGTGGTATTTCCCCACTAAAAAATGTATTTACTAAAAGTTATTATCCCCACTTGTCATTGTCCTAAAAGGAACAGATATTACTCTTCAAAGGAACTGAAAACTACTTGCAAGAGTGTGCAAGATTAAAGGATTAAAAAAAAAAATAGTGAAATACCCAGTACTTGTAGCAGTGGGAATTACTACCCTAATTATGAAGGGGCAAAAGGAGATTTTTTTTTCCGCAATGCTTGATGTATCTATTGATACATGATCATAGGATTTTTATCTTTCAGGTTGTTAATGTGGTATATCATATTAATTGATTTGCTGATATTGTACCAAGCTTGTATCCCAGGAATAAATCCAACTTGATCATGCCGTATGATATTTTTAATGTATTGCTGAACTAGGTTTGCTAATATTTTGTTGAGGATTTTGCATCAATGTTCATAATGGCCTATAATTTTCTTTTTTTGTAATGTCTTTGCTTTTGTAATCAAGATAACGGTGGCCTCATAAAAGGAGTTAGAGAGCCTTCCCTCTTCTTGAATATTTTGGAATAGTTTGAGAATAGGTGTCAATTCTTTGAATATTTGGTAAAATTCACTTATGAAGCCATCTGGTCCAGGACTTTTGTTTTTCTGGGAGTTTTTTGATTACTGATTTGGTTTTGTTGGTGGCAATCTTTCTGTTTCTTCTTGACTAAGTCTTGGGAGGTTGTATGTTCCTAGGAACGTATCCATTTCTTCCAGATTGTCCAATAATTGCTCATAGTATTTTCTTATGATCCATTGTATTTCTGTGGAGTCTGTAGATATTTCTCCTCTTTCATTTCTGATTTTTTTTTTTTTACTTGAACCCTCTTTTTCTCTTGATGCGTCTAGTTAAGGGTTTTTCAATTTTGTTTATCCTTTCAAAGAATGAGCTCTTGGTTTAATTCATCTTTTCTATTGCTTTTTTAGGCTTTATTCATTTATTTCTGCTCTGATCTTTGTTATTTCCTTCCTTCTACTCACTTTGGGCTTTGTTTGCTGTTCTTTATATGGTTCTTTTAAGTGTAAGTTTAGATTGTTTATTTGAGCCTTTTCTTATTTCTTGAGAGAGAGGCCTTCATTGCTATGGATTTCCTGTTAGGACTGCTTTCTCTGTGTCCCAGACATTTTGAATTGTGCTTTCTTTTTCATTTTTCTCTAGGTATCTTTTGATTTCTTCCTTGATCTCATTGTTAACCCATTCATTGTTTAATAGCATTGTTTATTTAGCTTCGATGTGTTTGTGTATTTTCCAGTTTTTTTTTTTCTTGTAGTTGATTCCTAGTTTCATACTGTCAGCGCCGAGCTGATGGAGAAGAGAGGGTTTCGGTGATGAGATGCCCAGTTGGAAGATTGTGCGAGGGGCTGACATGAAAATGAAATGGCAGGCACCAACTTTATTGCGGGGGAGGGGAGGCACTCTTCTATCGCGGGGAACGAGCTTCTGCTTTAGGGGACCTCATGTGCTCCACATATATCAGAGTACGATAGTGGTATTCTGTCACACATACGTGATACAATAAGCTGAATCGTGCTTACATGAGCTGGTTGCAGGTGCCCTACTACACTAATGTAACATTCTAAATCTGGGATCCTATTCCTAGCCACAAGCGTGGATCACAGCCAGACCTGGGACCAGCTAGGCCTGGGACCCACACATACTATTGTGATCAGAGAAGACGGTTGATATGATTTCAATCTTAAATTTATCGATACTTGTTTTTTGTCCTAACATGTGGTCTGTCCTGGAAAATGTTCCATGTGCCCTTGAGTGGAACGTGTATTTTGCTGCTTTGAGGTGAATGCTCTGAAAATATCTATTAAATCCATGTATTCTAGTGTGTCTTTTAGGTCCAATGTTTCCTTGTTGATTCTTTGCCTAGAAGATGTGTGCTTTGGTGTCAATGGGCTGTTATAGTCTCCTGCTATTCGTGTACTACTGTTGATCTCTTCTTTTTATATCAGTCAATAATTGCTTTATGCATTTAGGTGCTCTTATGTTGGGTGCATATGTGTTCTTTTGATGTATTGATCTCTTTATCATTATGTAATACCTTTCATACCCTTCATTTTAAAGTCTATTTTGTGATTCTGGAAAACATGGTCATAAGAGATATCGGCCTATAATTTGAAGTGAGAGACATTCTGCAATCTCTCCCCTTGAAACAACAATAAGCTGAACATTTAACACTCAGCAAACACTCAAACTGCACACCAGCACGTCTGAGTCTGGGATCTGTGCATGAGAGGTACCACAGGACAGAAACCCAGTTGTCGGGTGGTAGACAAGGAGAAAAATTAGAAACTGCCTTTCACAGCAGGAGTTCCCTGCAGGAGGATGGGATAGGGAGAAGGTGAACAACGGTTGATATTTACTGGCCCTGGCTGCAAAATTGAGGCTGAGCCGCCGCCCCCAACTCCCAAACTAGAGGACCCCTCACCCTATACCATCCAAGACTGGTCACCAAGGAGCCCCAGGGGAATCTGAGCCAACACTGCCAAGACTGAAGCTTCCTCTCACAGCCTCTGGAGCTCCCTGCAGGAGGAAGGGGAGGAGAGAAGGTGCGACGACTTCTCTGAACAGCCCTGCCTGGAAGTACTGTAAGTTTCAAGTAGCCGGCAGCCAGGCCCAGTCATCAGGATGTAAAACAGAGAAGCAGGATGGGACTTCTGAAAAACAACAGTTGATTTTTACTGGCCTCAGCTGCAAAATCGAGGCTCTGCTGCAGCCCCCAACTCCCAACCCAGAGGCTCCCTCCCCTTATACCCTCTGAGAAGGAACTCCGTAGAGCCCCAGGGGAATCTGAGCAAATGCTGCCGAAACTGTCGCTGACACGGACAGGGACTGAAACAGAGGGTAGCAAGTGTGATTAAATATCTACAAGAAAATAAAAAAGGCATTATTAAGGCTTTATATAAAGCGGGGATCCAAGAGGCTTAGACATGACCTACTGGAAACTAATAGAAAAGCACCTTCTTTGCAGCAGGCTAAAGACGGACCTTTATATAATCTTCTTTCTGTAAAAACAGCAGAACACACTTCCATTAATACTCAGGTAGAGAAATAGTCCATTAAACACCATGAACAACCAAGGTGACAAAGTATCTCAGAAAGAAAGAGAAAAATCTCCAGAAAATAAGCTTACAGACCTAGGAATTGAAATAAACAACTAGCTGAGCAGAGCAAGAAGATTGAAACCCTCAAAAAGAACAGAGTAGATCTTCTGGAGATAAAATAAAACATTGCAAGAGTTGAAAAATGAAATAACAAACTTGAAAAATAGAGTCGACTGAATAGAGGAAAGGATCAGTGTTATCGAAGACAGAAATCTAGAAATAAGTAAGAAGTAAGAGAGAAACTGAAGAATGAAAAATAATGAAAGAGAAATTCAAGAACTAGCTGACACCATCAGGAGAGAAAACATAAGAATAATGGGTATTATTGAAGGGTAGGAAAAAGAGCAGGGACTAGAAAGCAGTTTCAGAAAAATAGTAGACGAGAATTTCTCAAATCTAAGGAATGAGCTGTAGCTTGTAATTCAAGAAGTCAACACCCAATTATCTCAACCCAAAAAGGCCTTCACCAAGACACATTATATTAAAGTTATCAAAAATCAGTGACAAAGATAGAATTCTCAGGGCAGCCAGGGAGGACAAAACGGTAATTTATAAAGTAAACCCATGAGATTATCCTTGGACTTCTCAGCGCAAACTAGGAAAGAATGGAATCAAATTTTCAAACCATTAAGTGAAAGGAACTACCAGCCTAGAATAATGTATCCAGCTAAGCTCTCCTTTAGATATGAAGGAGAAATTAATAAGTTTCCAGACATACAAAAATGGAGACAATTCTCCACTACGAGGCCTGCACTACAGGAAATACTGCAAAGGGTCAGCTCACCTAAAAGAAAAAGACCAAAAAAAAAAAAAATGCATAATTAGGAGTAAAGTGACTAACTATCACACAAATCCGTACTAAGAACAGGGCATTATAAGCTTAAATAATAATAAGAGAATTACTGTTGTAAGACAGTAATGAACGTTCAGCATACATAGGGACAAACTGAGATAACAATGACTGAAAAGGGGAGGATTCAAAATTCTAAATCAAAAGGAGAATGGAGATAAGGCACACACCGAAGAAAATGGACGACTGTATATATATAACTATCCTTTACATATTTGTAATGGTAACCACACACCAGACATTCAGAACTGAAGTATATAATATAAAACGAGAAGGACCAGAGGCAGAACCCATAAAAGCCAACCAAAATAAAGAAAATGGAAACACAAGGACAAGGAAGCAATGGAAACACCGAGCTACCAGAAAGCAAAAGATAAAATGGCTACGAGAGGACCTCATATCTCAATAATCACCCTAAATGTAAATGAAATGAACTCACCAATAAAAAGACACAGAGTTGCAGATTGCATGAAAAAACAAAACCCAACCATATGCTCCTTCCAGGAGATGCATCTCAGCTCCAAAGACAAATATAGACTCAAAGTGAAAGGGTGGTAAATGATCATTCAAACAAATGGCATTCAGAGAAAAGAGAGAGTAGTGATACTAATATCAGACAAAAGAGACTTCACAATAAAAAAGGTAAAGAAAAATAATGAGGGACATTTCATAATGATAAAGGTAATCATGCACCAAGAAGAAATAACACTTATTAATATCTATGCTCCCAGTCAGGGATCCCCGAAATATATAAAGCAATTACTGACAGAACTAAAGAGAGAAACAGACCAAAACACTATCATATAAGAGACCTAATTTACCCCACTGTTGGATATGGACAGATTATACAAACAGAAAATCAATAAGGAAATAACAACCTTAAATGTTTCATTAGACCAACTGGACATAATTGACATTTACAGAGCCTTCTATCCCCAAAAAACTGCTTATACATTCTTCTCTAGTGCACAAGGAATGTTCTCTAGGATCGACCACATACTGGGACATGGAGATAGCCTCAACAAATATAAGAGGGTTGAAATCATACCAACCATATTCTCTGATCATAATGCTTTGAAACTAGAAATCAACTGCAAAAAGAAAGTGGGAAGAACCACTAATACAATGAGATTAAACAACATGCTACTGAAGAATAACTAGGTCAAGGAAGAAAGAAAAAGGGAGATCAAGAGATACATAGGAATGAGCGATAATGATAGTACAGCGTATCAAAAGTTTTGAGACACAGCAAAAGTGGTTATAAGTGGAAAGTTCATATCATTCCAGGCCTATCTCCAAAAACAAGAATGAGCCCAAATAAACAACCTAACGCTTTATCTTAACAAACTAGAAAAGGAAGAACAAATGAGGCCTAAAGTCAGCAGAAGGAAAGAAATAATCAAAATTAGAGCAGAAATGAATGAAAGTGAAAACAAAAAAATGATAGAAAAAATAAATGCAACAAAGAGTTGGTCCTTTGAGAAGGTTAATAAAATCAACAAACCCCTGGCTAGACTCACTAAAGGAAAAAGGACACAAATAAACAAAATCAGAGATGAAAGAGGGGAAATTATGACTGACATTGCAGAAATACAAAGAATCATACAAGAATACTATGAAAACATACACAACACCAACTTTAATAACCTAGAATAAATGGAACAGTACTTAGAAAAATACAGTCTTCCTAGACTGAATCAAGAAGATCTGGAAAGTCTAAATAGACCAATCAGCAGTATAGAAATTGAAACAATCATCAAAAACCTACCAAAAAGTAAAAGTCCAGGACCAGATGGCTTTACCAGTGAATTCTACCAAACATTCAAAGAAGAT
>NW_006434712.1:2154-7341 GCF_000325575.1 Pteropus alecto | reverse complement strand
TCCGATTGGGTATTTTCTGATACTTTATCTTCCAGTTGGCTGATTTGATCTTCTGCTTTGTCTAATCTACTGTCGACCCTTCTAGTGTATTCTTCATTTCCATCTGGTTCTTTTTTATGGTTTCTATGTCCTTTTTTATGCTAACTATCTCTCAGTTGAGGTTCTCATTGAACTCATCCATTATCCCCTTAAGTTAATTGAGCATCTTTATAATCATTACTTTGAACTGTGTCTTTGGTAGGTTGCTTGCTTCTATTTCATTTAGTGTATTTTCTAGAGGTTTCCCTTGTTCTTTCATTCATGGCATGTTTCTTTGTTTTCTCATTTTATTAGCCTCTTCGCTTTTGCTTCTATGTGTTATGAAGATTTGTTTCATCTATCAGCTTTGGCTAGATGGCTTTACATGGAAGGTGTCCCGTGTGGCTCAGTGGAACAGTCTCTCTGATCCTCTGTGCTGGGGCCTCTGGACGTGATCTGTGTGTGGGTTGTGTGTGATATTCTGTTGTTGCCAAGCCTTTATAGGTGTTAGTACATGCGCGTGTGGGATTAACATTCAGGCTGACTAACTATGGGAATTGGCTGCACCTACAGGGTATGAGGTGTTGTGTGGGGGCTGACCCCAGTGAGTGGGATTTTCCCTAGTAGGCTTGTGCAGTTGTTGAAGCCACCCTTTGTGTGTACGGCTAATGGGGCTAGTCAGGAGTTGCTCTGTTGTTGTCTAATGGCAGCCTCTGGGTGCATTGGTTTTGTGGCCCCTTGGGAGGGGCTCCCTAGTTGGTCAAAGTCAGCTGCTGCCTTTGATTGCTCAGGGAGCTGCAAAGAGATCTGCAGACGGTTCTTGGCTATGCTGGATTTATAGGTAAGTGGAAGACACGATGCTGTAGGCCGCTCTCTGGTTACCCCCAGTAAACGAACTGCTTGGGGCAGTTTATCAGAACAATCGGTGCTTCTCAAGGCCTGAGACTGCCTGTCATTTTCCTGTAAGACTTCAGAACTGGAAGAGCTTCTGGGTAATATATACCTTGGGTGGTGCAGGGACCCTGGGCATCACCTAGATCTATTGAGCAGATTTCCTCCCGCCACTGCAGTGTCAGTTTACCTCCAGCGCCATCTCCGTGGCT
Organism: Pteropus alecto; assembly: GCF_000325575.1. NCBI lineage: Eukaryota > Metazoa > Chordata > Mammalia > Chiroptera > Pteropodidae > Pteropus > Pteropus alecto. The sequence goes on along the minus strand of NW_006434712.1, from coordinate 6,220 downwards.
CCCTGTACAAGTCTCATATCATAGCAGGGCCAGCTGCTGCCCACCTCCGGCCTGTAAACACTTGAGCTCTATTCGAGAATTCCTGAAGCTCACAGGCGTGAGCTTGTGGCCTGCTACTGAAAGCTTCTCTCGGGTTGCACGGGCTTTGTGTGGGCCGTATGAACTGAGCGTTGTTCTTTGCTGTTGAATTCGTGACCCAAGGGAAAGCACAGGATGGGACTGGGTTGCCTGGGAGCAGGCTTGCCAAGGGTAATTAGTGTGTTAGGTGGGGCGTCATCTCAGTGAGGCACGGGTCCGTCAGGCCTATACAGCACCAGATTTGCTGCCAGGTGTGCGGTATGGGCTCCCACAAAAGTCACATATCACTGCAAGACCTACTGCTCTCTGGGATGGGACCAAACCTCTGAGATCTGTCCACGCGATTTTGTATCTCGTGCTGGAATTAGTGATCTTCCCATCACTGTATTTCCTGATATTTGCTCACTTCTCTAGCCACGCTCTGTTGACTGTGCAGAATGTTGACCCCAGCCAGAGGCAAGGCAAAGGCAGCTGCCTGTCAGTGTGCCATGAGCAGTTTGTGGATAGGATGGGGCAGGTTCTCAGGGAATCCAGGGCCGTCAGGCCAACATAGCCTCGGTTTTCAGCAGCTTCTGCGTCCGCATGTTCCCGCAGTAGTCACAGATCACAGTGAGACCAGCTGCTGTCTGGGGCGGTCCCACAGACCCTGGGATCCCTGAAAGAAATATTGCAGCTAATATAGGCAGCAGTGGTCTGTCCACAACTGTTTTCCCTGAAAGGCGTTCACTGAGCTAGCAGAGTTATGTTCCCTGCACAAAATGCACAGCCCCAGAGAAGGGCAGGGCGTGAGCAGCTGCCTGTCAATGGGCCTCGGGCACTTTGTGGCTTCAGTGAAGCGGGATCTCAGGGAGACCAGGGCTGTCAGGTTAATACAGCCTCAGTTTTTCTGCAACTTTTGTGCATTTCCACTGTAGACACAAATCACAGTCAGACCAGCTGCCATCTGGGGTGGACCCACAGAGCCCTGCAATCCCCCCAAGAGATATTGCAGCTTTTATAGGCAACAGAGGCCTGCCTGCAACTGATTTTCCTGCAATGTGCTCACTGTGCTAGCCCAAGTTTGTTGCCTGTGTGGAGGAAGGGGCAAGGTGGTAGAGATGTGGTGGAGATTGTCAACTGGCCACCTCATGTGAATTGGGTGGGGTGGGATCTCAGGAAGAAAATGGCCATCAGGTCAATATAGCCTCAGTCTTGCTGCAACTTCAGGGACTAATTGCGGGTTCCCACAAAAGTCACAGATCACAGCAAGACCAACTGCTGTGTGAGACTGGCTCATAGATCCTCGAGATCCACCCAAGTTTGTGTTGACAGCAGTGATCTGCCTGAAACTTTCTGAAATTCGCTTACAGTGCTGGCTGTGGTGAATATTTGGCCCAGCAACGAGGTGCCCTGGACAATCTGCAGGTTGAGTAGGGGTGGGCCCATCACCTCAGGCCAGTGTTATTTCCAATTGATCCTGTGAAGGGGAGGGATCTACACAGGCAAGCTGGAATGGTCTGTAGTTTGTCCCGTAGAGGGACTCCCGACTAAGGCACGATGGCAGCTGCCTGTCCAGCGTTCTTCACAGGGTGCAGAGATTAGGCTTTTGCCGAAGTCTCCAGGCTGCAAAGGCTCATGTTGGAGGTACTTCCGAGAACATCTGAGCCACAAGGTCATGGGGTTCCTGTGACATCACATAAGTAACTTTGCCTTACAAATCCCAGAGAGTCGGTGTCATTTCTTTCTTGTTACTGGGATAGTAATAAATTTGGTAGGATTTGTGGCATATCTCTAGTGGTCATGGACCATTTTATTCCCAGCAATTTGTCTAAGTGGTCTAGGCTTTGTTTTGGCTGGATTGATCAGAAATAATGAGATTTACCATTAGAGAGTTCCCATATCCTCCTGTTTATGTTTTTGAAGAAGAAACCATGTTATCAATGTAATAAATTATTTTGAAACTTCATTTCAAAAAATTATGGCAATAGATGTGGTTTGTAGAGAATTACTGGGATTCTTGCATATTGTAGGCAACATCTATATTATTTAATATTTCAGTGTATCATTCTTATTAGAGCATATGAATTCAGTTTCTGATTGTTGTTAACATCATCTGATCTAGCAAATTCTTTTACTTTATTTCGATAAGCAGAAAGCATTAGTAGGTCTTTGCATTTGTCTGGCAAGGACATAGAGATTTAAACCTATGCATATATTAGTTTTCCACTTCTGAGTCATAATTGAGTCCAAAGTAACCTTGATCGTATCAGGTAGTTCTTCTAAATTAAGGATAACCTCTCTCTTTTGCCATGTACTCTTTCAATCTTAGGAGTAATACATGAAACATTCAGAGTTGCAGAATTTCATTCGTTTCCTAGATGAGCTTAAACCCAGCAACTTTTGGTGGGGTTCAGACATGTATTTAATGCCTCTTCACTTAAGGTCCTTGTGACCCAGAAAATGCAATATTAAATTAAATATATATGGAGGTGAAGTTGCTCAGTGGAGCCTATAGTAAGGTATATTAAAGAAATAACAGTGGAAGCCCTCAGAGACTTGACTTAGGGGCAGGCTCTTGGAAAACAATTCTTTTCCTTCATAAATGGTTACTCATGTGATACTGACTGAAAACAAGGAATCGCATTAATTGATTGAAAATCATTATGGTACCAGCTGACTTATATTCAGGCCTTCAAACTATACAACTGTGATTACTGGTCTTTTCAAGAATTGAAATATTGACTTCCTCAGCCCTAAGTCTCCACCTCTGAGTCTCAGGGCCTGTACAGCAGACTAGCAGCTGGAGAAGGACCTCCTTTTCTAGGAGTATGGTTGAGTCAGGGATCCCGAGACTGGGTCTCCCTTCATTTGGCTTAAATATTATTGTTACCTAAAGATTTCTTTATTTGAAGCTTATAAATCTGTATTGATTTTATTATTTTTGTATCTAAATTTGAGGCTTATCATACACTGGGCTGTCTGCTACTCTTTCTTGGCCAGACCCAAATCTTTTCTTACTGTAGAGATTGTTCTAGGGGGATAACTGTCCAGAATAGGTTACTTCATTTGAATTTGTTTCGATAGTCTAAGAAACCAATCTATAATGACCTTACATTCTCTTTCCTTTAAAACAGTAATGATGTAAAAGCCAGAAGCTGTGTCTACACATATAAATGGAACAATTATTCTTCTGATGGAAATATCTGTGAGATTTCTGAAAACTCAAATTTCTGCCTCGGTTGGAAAGTACTTTGACTGACATCTGGTCCTCTAGATGTTTTCTCATTAGAGTTCCCTTTGCATAGATACCTCTTGTTGCTTGTAAAAACTTGTAGAAGATCTCAATTTTCTGGGATGAAGTTAGAGGTAGAGACATATTTTTAATTGGGGAAAAAGTGTCCTTCGGGATGAGCCGTTTGAATGACTGAAAGGCTAATGAGTTCTACTATTACCTGTGAGAAGGCTCAGTCATTGGCTATTTCAGGAAGATAAATCCCAGCATTAGTGTTGTTAGGTACAGAGAGACAGTTACTGGTCAGAATGTGAATGCTATCTTAAATCCACAAAGTAAATTACTTCTTGTTTGCCTCACCATAATGAACTGAGAAGAGGCACGTTCAAATAACTAATTTCAGTGTTTGAAAATTTTGGGGGTTTTTGTATTGGCAAAAATGCACTTGGCCAAGTTGATTTCCACCAATGAGTCTAGTTTTTATGTATGCATGTGAACATAGCAGCTCTGTTTTTCTCTGAAAAATTTTTATATCGGGTAAGAATGTTTTATTTTTGCACAGTGCATATTTGTTTGTCTTTATATTGTTGATATCCACATTAGATACTGTTATACTTGTATGAAAGAGTGAAGTAATGGAGCATATGTGTGGAAATATGGAAAGTGTGGCCACATGAAATTATCTGTAGATCTGATCGGCAATTAATTATTGTGTGTTCTGTGGTCACACACAGATACGTGATATATCTACAGTTACTCTCGGTGAAGGAAACACTG
>NW_006434712.1:0-1263 GCF_000325575.1 Pteropus alecto | reverse complement strand
ACACAGGCAATGCAGCTTCAGAGTCTGTGTTATTCATCACTGTGCTACACTCTTCCACAAAAGATGTTTTGGGTATTAAATAGGTAGACGCTGAATGAGTACCTTATAGGCACTCTTCAGACTTTATAATTCTAAAATCCAATTTATCACTGGATAACATTGTTCAAGTCAGAGTGATAGGCCTAGAGATTTTTTTTTAATAATAAAGATATGAAAAAGTCAGCAGAATAGAATTAGATGGAGCTGCACAAAAGGTGTCATAGATACTTAGATTGGAATGGTTTCTGAGGTTTTCCAGTTCAAGCCCTTAATTTCCAATGAGACAGACTTGCAATTACATTTTAAATGGCCCAAAGACATGTATTCTTACACTGAGCTCAGACTTTTCCCTTGAGTATGATGCCTTTTGGCATCTGGACCCTGGAGCTTCATTTGGATTCTCTCAGTACCTAAGAAGCATTATAAATAAAACTGCATTCCATTTTCCTCTATCTCTCTTTTTCAGTGTCTATGTTCTCTCTCATTACCTAGATTACCAATGAGTTTTGAAAAAAAAAATCTAACTTCTAATGTAATAGTTGGTGATAATCAGAAGTTGGTTAATTAAAAAAAATACGTGCTGAAAATCTAGTGTATATGTGTTATGAGTTGTGGGCTAGGGTGTGCTTAAATGGACAGAATTACAACTCCTTCAACAGCCAATAGTAAAAACAAACACACACACACACACCCTGGCCGTCAAGAGTCAGACCAAGCAATTGCTACAATGTTGTGATAAATAATTGTATAGTTATTTGATACAGGTCAAAAAATGCTCTCTTGAAATTTAATGAGATATCCATGAAGACTGAATATCATTTGAGTCATGGAGGACTGAACCTCTAATCATGGATCATCATTGAATTAAGTGAGTTATTTTAGGAAAGACTTTATTTTTGGTGGGACATAGATCATGTTGTAAAGGCACTCACCACAGGTACTACCAACTCAGGAGACTTACTCTATGCCAATGTATTTACAGTCGTTTTGCCACCAGTAGAGAGTGAGTGTCTGAAGGGCGGGAACGCTTTCCCAGTTTATCTCTGCTGACTTCTGTGCTACAGAATGATATGGTTTAAATAAGGCTCTAAGAAATGTGTGACTGATGTCGGGCTTTTGATTCCTCTTCTCTGTGGATGATCCACTAAAACTTAGAAACTATTACTTGTAGCATCAGCAGAATCATCCAAAGATTAATTGATTGTCAAGGGAGGGTAATGGGCT
>NW_006434711.1:0-465 GCF_000325575.1 Pteropus alecto | reverse complement strand
GAATATAAGATCTGAAACAATAAAATGCATAGGAGCTAAACTCAAGGACCTTGGACTTAAAAAAAGATTTTATGAATTTGACCTCAAAGGCAAGGGACGTAAAAGCTAAAATAAATGAATGGGACCACATCAAACTAAAAAGCTTCTGCTCGGCAAAAGAAACTGTCAACGAGGTAAAGAGACAGCCATCCAAATGGGAAAATGAATTTGCAAGCAATGCCACCAATAAAATCCTAATATCCAAAATATACAAAAACTCATACAACTCAATAATAACAAAAAAGCAAATGATCCAATCAAAAGATGGGTAGAGGACCTGAACAGACACTTCTCCCTAGAGGATATACAAATGGCTAACAAATATTTGAAAAGATGCTCAACATCGCTAGCTATTATGGAATGCAAATCAAAACCACAATGAGATACCATTCCACACCTGTTAGAATAGCTATAATCAACAGGACA
>NW_006434710.1:0-1219 GCF_000325575.1 Pteropus alecto | reverse complement strand
TATAGTACAGTGGCTAGACATTTACATAATTTACAGAGTGATCTCCCATGAAAAGTCCAGTACTCATCTGGCACCATACACAGTTATTACAACTTTACTGATTGCATTACCTATGCTGTACTTTACACCCTGTGACTATTTCGTAGCTACCAATTTGTACTTCTTAATCTTTTCACCTTTTTCACCTACCCCCTCTCCAACCTTCTCCCATCTGGCAATCATCAGTTTGTTCTCTTTATCTATGAGTCTGTTCCTGTTTTGTTGGTTCACTTATGTTTTTAGATTCCACATATAAATTAAATCATATGGTATATGTCTTTAACTTATTTCACTTAGCATAATATCCTCTAGGTCCATCCATGTTGTTGCAAATGGTTAAGATTTCATTCTTTATGGTCGAGTAATATTCCATTGTCTAGATGTGCCACCACTTCTTTATCCAGTCGTCTATTGATAGGCACTATCTTGGCTATTATAAATAATGCTCCAATGAACAGAGAGGTGCATATATTAATTACTGTTTTGGGTTTCTTCAGATAAACACCCAGAAGTGGAATTGCTGGATCATAAAGGAGTTCTATTTTTAACTTTTTGAGGAATCACCATACTGTTTTCCACAATGGCTGTACAATTTGCAGTCCCACCAACAATTCACGAGGGTTCCCTTTTCTAAACATCCTCGCCAGCACTTATTGGTTGATTTACTGATGAGACAGACATTCTGATAGTTGTGAGATGACATCTCATTATGGTTTTAACTTGCAATTCTCTGATTAGTAACATTGAGCATCTTTTCATATATCTGTTGGCCATCTGTATGTCTTCTTTGGTGAAATGTCTCTTAAGGTCCTCTTCCCATTTATTGTTTTTTTTTGTTAGTTTTTTTTTTTTTTTTTTTTTTTTTTGGTGTGAGTTCTTTTGGTGTGAGCTGTGTGAGTTCTTTATAAATTTTGGATATCAATCTCTTACCAGATGTATCATTGGCAAACGTCTCCCAATAAGTACATTGTTTTTGTTTTGTCGGTTTCCTTTGCTATGCAAAAACTTTTTAGTTTAACGTAGTCCAATTTGTTTATATTTTCTTTTGTTTCCCTTGCCGAGGAGATATATCAGAAAACTATCACTAAGAACAATGTCAGAGTGTTTACTCCATGTGTTTTCTTTTAGGAGTTTTATTGTTTCACAGTCTTTAATCTTGAGTTTAATCAAAGTCTTTAAT
>NW_006434709.1:25862191-25902452 GCF_000325575.1 Pteropus alecto | reverse complement strand
TCTGGGATCAAAAGAGATCATGCTGAATTGTGGCTATGTAACGCCCGGGGTCCACACTCCGGGGAGGTGGAGGTGCTAGGAGCGGCCTGTCTTCTCTGGTAGACCAGGGGTCCCCTTTCCCCTTATATCTCCCCATGATCTGGCATCTAAAAGGCTAAAGCCTGACTGAGCAGGCATCTTCGAATCCCAATTTATCCCTGTGGCCTTGATAAATCACTAATATGCCACCCTGGTCAGTTTCCTACCAAACCTGACAATCCAGCAATCCTTGAGTCCAAAAAGGAACATTGGGGAGACCCTCCTTGGAGGATTGAGTTGGGTTAAGGAGATGAAGATTTGCTTCTGCCGGAACTACTCAGTCTGGCTGTCCAGATTGTAGCACAATCTATATGCATTAAAGTGCTGTCCAGGCAAAGCCTGGAAAGAAGGAAAGGCACAATCCACAAGGTTAGGCTTGGAGCCTGCAACCCTGGAGAAGCGAACATGGCCAAAACATCGCAAACCCAAGGCTGCTGCTGGAGATAAAGGAAAACTTTGCATGAAAAATTGAGCTGGAATAGAGATTTGAGGTTCACATCCACAAAAATGCACTTGAAGACTCAGAGACTTGCCTAGGTCCACTTTTCCTTCCTCTCATATCCCATTGATGGCCAACCCCTGGCTTGATATCTCAACATCATAAATGCTTTGCGGTCAGCCTAGAACTTTACTATGCACAACTGTATTTGATTCTTGCTATAACACCATACTGTGCAGTAATTATTATTACTCATTTTACAAACAAGGAAACCAAAGAAACTCAAAGAGGTTCAATAACCTGCCCCTACTCCTTCGGGAGTCAGGCCCTTAAACTTTAAGTCCAACGTCTCCTATGACATCGCATTGCTTTCTAAAGTCCTTGAATAAAAACAGTGCCCTCTTTTGTTTGACTTAGCAGGAAGCAGCCTAGCGTAGCTCAGTGGTGTAAGTTCATTTCTGAAGCAAGTAGGTGACAGCATGCTATATTAGGTGGACATCGAAAGGAAATATATCCTGGGAGCTTGCAGCCCTGTCAGGGAAGCAACACACATACACATGAAATTCTTAAAGAAAAACGTAAGAATTCATCTTATTTTTGTCATAGGCACTTACTGATTTCTCCACACACGAAACATCAGACGAATAGAGTTCATTGCAATGTTGCCTTTTCAACAGCAAGAGAAATAACTGCACATCCCAACAGTGGAAAGCTTACTTTTTGGATGTGTACTCATCGAGCAAGGAGAAGGAAGAGGATGGCAGATTTAATTAGTGGGGAAGAAGGATTTCCCAGTATTGGAAAAGAATGCGGAAGAAGGAAGAACAACCTATTCCAACAGCAGCATTGAGTGACGCATAAAATCCAAGTGAGGCACGTTTGCTGAATCTGCTAAAGGAAGGAGCATTGAGAAGCCTTCCGACACCCGTCCACTGTCCTCACCACTCCGGGCTTTTCCACACGAATTTTTCTCTGTGGATGAAGAAACGAAATAACGTTTCATGTTTCATGACTTTATGATCTTTTTGTCTGCCATATATGTAAGGAATGAAGACAGTTTTATTATTCCATCCTCATTGGGAAAATACTCAATAGGACCTCTGAGAGTAGGTTGGTCTCTGGGTGTGTGGGGGGGCAGGGATCGGTGGCTGGTGCCAGGGCCACGAGGGAAGGGTGTGCAGTACAGTGACATGGGACTGTCTGTTCCCTGTGGCAGGATGGAGGTGGAGTCAGGAAGTGGGGGAGGGAGGAGGAGAGAAGAGAGGATATAGGAGATGGCAGAATGTGGAGTGTGGCTTCACATGACCCCCGCAACAACTCTATGACATCATTAACTTCTAAAGATAATTGAGGAGAATGACCAGTTACAGAGACCTCCAAGGGCCTGAATTTCCAGTTGAGGAGAAGCAAGGCACAAAACCAGTTGTAAATGCAGGAGCTCAGACTAGTTCCATTAGAGGGCTTCCAAAATTCCCAAAGGGCAGGGAGACCTCAGCTGACATCTGAGTTCCATAATTAATCACTTTAAGACATTTTTTTTTTACAAATCGCTTGCTTTCCTAGCTTTAAACTTTGGGGGAGGTTATACCAGGTATCTTTTTGGTCCACGATTCCATGATTCTTTTTATGCTCTAAATTACAGTTTCTGAAGATCTGGTCTTTGAAGCCCCTCCAGGTGGCCTGTGGTTGCCTAAATTCAAGGAGTAGGTTTTGTTTGAAGGGTATTTTCTGCCAGAGATTTGAATGCTCCATAAAAGGGTACAGAAATAGATATTTGAAAATTATAACCACAACGTCACATGCTAGGCCAAACACTTCAAATGATGTGGTTCGTGTGTGTGTGTGTGTGTGTGTGTGTGTGTGTGTGTGTGTGTGTCTGCTGTGTGGTTTCAACAGAAGCTTTGAGGTAATTGGTCCGAGGGATTCCTTCAGTGTGGTTCGCAGTCTAAAATCTCATTTGGGATTAATTTAAACCAAGCATTTATAAGACAGTAAGAAATCAGACAACTTTGAGAATCTTTAAAACAGGTATTTGTAATGGATAATTCAACTGAGAAAATATCTTGACCCTAGACCTTTGCAGTTTTATTTCTGACCTCAGTGGAAGGTTATCTTGGCCATGTTGCTCTCATATCCAATTTTTGTGTAAAGAAATACTCAACTTTGAAGTTCAGTTCTGAATTCTATTAAAGGAGATGGTTTGGGAAGAGGTTGAGTAGAAAATCCATTCCCAGAAAGGATCTTTTGAAAACCTTCATTAATTGTTAGCATCGTAACCATTTTCTAACTTTAATATTTAAAAAATGCTGTTGTATTCATTGTTTCAAAACCATGGCAAGCATGCAGATTATTCAAAGAGCAAGAATTTGGTGGCAGTATAGTTTTATTCAATCTCACCAAATCATAAAAAACACGCACAGCTACTAGGACCATAAAAGAAAAACACTGAGGACATCTTCAGCAAAACTAGTTAAAAAGGAATTCCCACAACTCCAGAATATGGGTAGGTGTGCCAAAACGAGAGACAGCAGCAGGGTGTGAGAGAGAAAGGGAAGTCTAGAAAGATCTGATGAGCCAGAGGATCAATAAATTACCAGCAAAACTCTCCTGAAAAGAGAGGACCACACATGATGTGAGAACTTAGGTGAGCAAACTGAAAAATATCCGGTGAGAAAGGCTCCAATTTGGGGGGCGGGGAGCGGGGAGCCGAGGAGGCAGTGGACTCTGTTATGGTGGTGAGCTCAATCACAATCCCCTCCCCCGCCACCCCGCATCATGTCTACCTTCGAATCCCTAGAATCTGTGACTTTATTTCCTTACATGGCAAACAGACTTGGCAGATGTAATTAAGTTAAAGACTTTGAGATGGGGAGAGTATCCTGGATGACCCAGGTGGACCTAATATAATCACCCTCCTTCCAGGAGGGAGGTAGGAGAATCAAAATCAGAAAGGCGGTGTGACAGCATAAGCAGATAATGGAGCGATGCTCTTGAAGATGGAGGAAGGGCCACAAGCCAAGAATGCAGGCACCCTGTAAAAGCTGAAAAACGCAAGGAAATGGATTCCCATCAGTTTCCAGAGAGAGTCTGGCACTGCCCATGCTTTGATTTTAGCCAAGTGAAACGCATTTTGGACTTCCGACCTCTAGAACGGTAAGCTAAGTTTGTGGTGATTTGTTACAGTAGTAATAGGAAACTAATACAGATGGAAACTACATTTCGAAGAATCCCCGTTCCTGTCTGTCCTGGTTAGATGTGGCCGAAAGGAGAACTTGGACAAGATTTGGGGAAGCAGGAGTGAGTGAAGCAGGAGCCGCTCTTTTCTGAGGGTCTTTGTGATGAGATAAGGCGCTCTGTAGTGTCCTCACTCTCTGATCCACGTCCACTCTTCTTCCAGAGTGCAAGCCCTGCTGTCCATCAGACGCTTGGCTGTGCACCCACAGAGACATAGCAACACTGAGGCAAAAGCTCCCTAAACGCCCCTTCACAGCCCAACTTCATCATTGGACACTTGGCCTCTCAGATTCCATTGCATTCTTCAACCTGACCTCTGATACCAGAGCCTTGAGAGGAATAAGTAGATAACATCAGTGTTTCTTAAAGTGATTATGCCATTTAGTCTTCAACAGTGAACATTTTTATTGTCCCAACCTCAACAACACTTAACACTGGCTGATTCATAAATTTTGACTAATCTGTAAGCTGTGTGCTGACATCTCCTTGTGGCTTTAATCTTCATTTCTCTGATAACGCATTTGGTTGAGTAGCTTTTAATATTTTTAGTGGTCTTCTGGATTTGCTTGTTTGTGAAGTGCATGTTACTTTTGACCATTTTTCTACTGGGTCATCTGCCTGTTTATTATTCATTCATGGTTCTTTATATACTCTGGATATTAGTTCTTTATCAATTATATGTATTGCGAATATCTTATCCCAGTGTGTGGCCTGCCTTTTCGCTGTCTTTAAAAAGTTTCTGATTTTGACGTGATCAAATTTATCAGTCTTTTTTTATGGTTAGTGCTTACCGTATGATCACATAAACCCAGCAATTCTACTCCTAGATATATGCCCTAGAAAAACTCTTGACAAATTCTCTAAGTTAAAGAATATTCACAGAAGCTCTGTTTCTAATAGGAAAACAAAAACAAAAACAAACTTAGAAACTCCCTAAATGTTCTCAAGGAGATAAATCCACACAGGCATGTCCATACAAGATAATGAACTACAAACACATGAGTCCACATGGATTTGTGTCACAAATACAGTGTTAACTGGAAAAAGAAATTCCTTTTATTAAAAATTCAAAATCAGTCCAAGTTAAATAATATGTTATTTAGAGATAAAAACAAAGGTATTGAGCCATAAAGAGAAGGAAAGGGGCAATTCTCACAAACCTCAGGATTGAGGTTTCTTCTGGGGAAATGGAGGGGATGTGAGATTAAGAGGGGCACACAAGGGGCCTCAAAAATACAGGTGACATTCTATTTTTTAATTTAAGAAGGGTTTGTATATCTATACTATCTTTTTTTTTAAATGAACATGTTTTATATACTGATTGCTATGTAATCTATTTTCTCAATAAAACATTTTAACAGATATTAGTCTCCTTAACAATCGTATTTGTCATCCTAGATTAAGAGAACTGGGTAGAAGATTCTGAATACTTTAGAGGAGCAGTTCCCAAAAGCCAGCTGTGGGCCTGTTGCATCCAAATAGTGTGGGCTACTGTGTTAAAACTATAGACTGCTGGCTCCCACCCAGGTACAGAATCAGAACATCCAGTGTGGGACTGAGGAATCGGTGTCATTTCGCCTGGATAATTTTCTACCTAGTTATATTGGGCCACCCCAGAGTACCCAGTCTTCTGCAGTAATCCTCCTGCAGGATTTAAGTGGCTCTCTTCTACCCTCTCGTGGTCAAATTTCCACACAAACAGAGCAGAGTAAGCCCGCAAGATGAACAAGAGAGCAGACAGTTTCCGCCTGGGATAAGTGGTCTGTCTGGGTGTGGTGGAGGTTCTAAGGACTTGCACAGTTTGGCTAGATACCAAAACATGGCACCTAGAACCCATTAGCTTGTCTAGTATTTCTATTTCAAGTTCTAAGTGCTCTAGCCAGGCTTACTTGCCCGAAACTTAGCTGAGCTCCTCCTGACAGGGATGATTTCATGGAGCCATAGTCCGCCTCCTACTTAATGCAGACCCTCCTTCTGCTTGGTCCCTGCCCATGGAGATGCCCTGACTCTGGATCCTGCCTCCCCACCTGGACCCACGATCCGCACATACCTGGTCTCCTTTTCTGCCTGAACAAACATCTATGGTCTAACTAGACTCCTGGTCCTGGGCTCTCCTGCACGACTCTATCTTGCCCTTGAACTTCCAGAAGACCAGGGCTGTTAAGAGGGTAAGAATCAAAAGGTGCAGAGAAACGCAACCTTGAGGCAGATGAATACTCTGAGGCTGCCTTGAATGTGCTAGGTGCCTGGGGCTTCCCCGCCCCCAATACCCTTCCTCCTTCTTTTACATTTTCCACAGTTGGTCAGAGTTTCTGATTCCTGAAATAAGCTTGGAATGGGCAGGTTCACACTGAAAAATCATGGAGCTTGCGTAACTCAAGGGAGGAGCCTAGACCAGACCCCAAGGGCAGATTCCAAGTGTGTACCATCTATACTCACTTAGCCCATCTCTGTCTCCAGCTCTGACCCCATTAGAGTCCTTAATTTAGACTCTATTATTGTATATTGCCACTGACCTCTCCTGAGTGCATAAATCTCTGCTTCCTTCCCAGGAGGTCATAACTCACCCAGTGGAAGGTAGTGTAGTGTAATGATTAAAAATATGAATTTAGAATAAGAGTTGGATTGGAATCTCTGCTTGCTTATATGCTGATCTTCGGACATTATATTAAGATCTCTATACCTCAATTTCCCCATCTGTAAAATGGGGATAATAATATTTAACTCAAAGTTTATTGTAATTAACAAATGAGACAGCATAAAAAATGCTTATCACATTTCATACACATAGAAGTACTTAATAAATGTTACTTGTTATTATTTATTATGAAGTCCAGACCTTTTAGGGCTCAAAGGGGCTATAACTCAGAAGAGGCGTCATTGCCAAAAGCTCCTTTTGGAACAGCCAGCTCACCAAGTACTCTCTAGAGAATGCTCCCGTTTGACTCCATGCTGACGTCTCTTCCAAACTCCCACATGCCTCTGGCCCAGCAGCTGGAATCTCACCCTCCAGCCCAGTGATCACACTGCCCTCTCTGTCAGTTGACTGGGCCAAGAGCTATGCTCAGTCAGGAGAGGAAACCCTATTTACTGTCCTGCTGGCTTACTCCTTCCCTTCCCTGTACTTCCTCCCACTTACACTTTCAGCTTGCCAAGAATGAGACCGTTCTACTCACATCCATCTACTGTCACTCAGAGTTCAGAGAAGGAAAAGGCTTCCACATTCAGAGAACAGTGTTTCTAATCAGGTGTCACATAGAGTTACATGCTTCTAATGTAATGGTTGAATCCCTCAAAGAAACTCTTCAGAGCACCCCAGGAAAATGAAACAAAACAAATGACCAAACAATAAATGTGATGTGCTCGATATTGCTCTGTTGAAAAGCCCTTTGTACACACACTCGGCACCCCCAGCAGACCTCGGCTCCTACCCTCAAGCCGCCTTGTTTAGCTCAATGTTTTCTTCCTCCCACCCTCCCAAGTCCAGTCTCTGTGGTGAAGAGTGAACTGTGCACAAAAAAAGAGGTTCTGCTGAAAGTAATCTCACAGGCTGATCTGATCATAAATTCCCAACTGGGCAGGTCGTAGTGGGTAGTCATGCCCCAGGCCTATAACTTCATTAGTGAAAGGCTTTTGAGCCAGCCCTGTCCATTATTCTTGTGCATCTAGGTTAACATACCTTGAAATGCCAGAAGTAATACCCCTCGAATGCATAACTGCTCTCAAGAAAGCACATAATTTTGTTAACTTCCCTGTAATCCATCCCCACCTGCTTTCTCTAACTTTCACATAACCTTGCTTACATTCCCTCCTTAATTTCAAATACACAAAAGAAACTGCAAGACTGTCATTTTCCAAAGCATTTAAGATCTTGCTTCCTGGCAATGGTCATCAGGTTTGGCTCAAATAAAATCTTATAAAAATTCTTTACAGGTTTGGACATGTCTTACGTTGACAGTGTCGTACCATTTGGTGGGTTGCCTCCTACCCACAGCAGCAGCCCCAGGCCTGCTGAGACAACTCGTTCCTATGGATGATGGCATTGACCAGAATTCACGCCCAAAGTGACCTTAGCCTGACTCCCTGGAGATAGTTCCTTAAGTCATCCCTCTGTTTTCTACGACATAGAGTCTCAAGTATTATTTAGAGTACTATGATCACACTTGCCTTGCACTTAACTATAAAATAAACTCTTTATTCATAATTGGACACTGGGGAAAATGAAAATTTCACGGTAATCCTAAAACTCCGTGTTCACTGGCTATGTGACCTTGTTGAGTTAGTTTCCTGTCTCCGGAATCCTCAATCTGCCAAAGAAGAGGGCTGGGCTAAATGGTCTAAGAGGCCAATAGCAGGTTTACCAGTGCTAGAAAAAGTCACATCTGCTCTGTCTGCAGCGCCACCCTTCTGAGAAGCTCCAGACATTCAGACAGTACATCTGTCTGCTTTATTCCACAACACAACTTCAAGGCTAGGTTCTTGACTCACCTATGACGAAGATCCCGTCAGGGGACTTACTGAAGGTCAGCAAGTAATTCAATTTCAGAGCCCAAAACAGTAACCGAAGTCTCCCTCTCATTTTTACTCCATGAAGAAATCCTAAAATAACCCCCTGCCACCACCACTCCCAGAAAAACTCTTGACAGATTTACAATCACATAAAACTTCTTTTGAACTTAAATTTGAACTTTCAGAACGGTGTGTATTTAAACACGTAGACTGCCATTCAAAACTCTTCCTTTAACTTTCATGAAACCGGCACACACACCCACACACATACAAAACATTTAGAGATTGTGGTGAAACTATATCAATGAGTTTTTTCTTTCTATTTTTTTTTAAAAAAACGAGAAACTTCAGTTTTGATACATAGCCACCGTACCACTCAGGACCTGGTGGCACCGATGCCACCGAGGGTACTTACTGTTCGGCAGTTTTTCATTGGGGAGGTTTAATGATTTATATGCAGTGCTCACTGGTGCAGAAACTCACTCTGACTCAGCCCTGAGTACTGAATTCTCAAAAGGCAGCCAGGCTCCCTTGAGGTTAAATCACTGAAAGCAAACTCTGTTTCCCAAGGCAACGATATCTTATTTCCGACTTTGTTCCCTTATCTAAAAACAGAGAGGATTGCATTCTTCCTGCTTTCCCAGAGCACTGCTTGCATTTTTGGAAGCAATGCTGATTTCTTATTTTCCTGTAGTAATTGCAACTTTCATGCAACTTTGAAAAAGGAAATCAGGGATCTTGCAAGATCTCATAGTCAAAAGGGGTTTTTTTTGTTTTTTTTTTGTTTTGGTTTGGTTTTTTTTTAGATATTTGTGCTTAATTGTTTCACCTTTATTTCTATGAAAATGCCAGTTTGACTCAGAAGGTTCTTCTACCCTGCTCAGGTAGGAAAGCAGAGAAGGGGCGAAGTGGGAGGGAGGGGAAGCGGAAATGCAGAGAGAGCCAACGACCAGAGAAAGCGAAAGCGTATGGTTGGGCCACAAAAGAAAAAAAAATGCTAACCTTGAAACTAAAGGCCATGGAAATAACCACTGACACCGACAGCTGAAGCCAGAGCATGAACCGAAAGACAGGGGTGGAGGTAGGGGTTGGGGGTTCAAAAAACTCCCTGAAAATAGAGAAGGGTGGAAACAGCATGGCCACGATGGCAGGACCCCCTGATGACGACGACACCGGAGCCTCCCCAAGAGTTTAGTTCACCCTCAGGGCACAGGAGAGAAGGTGAACGGGGTGGCACAGAGCCCCTGATTTAAAATCTGGAAGTAACTGAGTTACCTTGAATAGGCAATTTTGATTTCCATTGCATTGCTAGCCAGGATTAAGCTTTCCATCACTAAACTCAGTCACAGATTAATAAAGAACATGACATTTCTGCATATTTGAATCTTATGACTGAAAAGCTTACCTGCTATATACTAGCAATTTTTTGTTGTATTGAAGAATGTTGTGGTGGATCTATAAAATATTTTTACTGCCAAAAGTTAAGGTCATTGTCAGAATGTCTTACAGCAAATCTAATGCAGAAGCATAATTGAGTAACATAGCTTTGATAATATATTTTTAGTATCAAATAATAGAACTAAAATAATATTGAATATTAAGATTCATATGCCTAATATGCAATGCTCCAGAGTTTTTCATACATAAGTAATATATGAACTTATTTTAAAGAAAAATTAATAGAACCCTTATGTTGATTTATTTCTATTATAATGTTTCTGAAATAGGTATAAATATAAAATAGATATAAAATCCTTATGTTTGACGTGCTTTTATAATTATGAGGGAAAAAACAAATTAAATATAAACAGTACTCGTATAATTCAAAGTAACACTATTAATTTAATGATAATTGATGTCGTTTTGCTGAAACTAAATTGCTACTCAAAGGGTGAATGACAATTCAATGCAGGTTATTTTGTGTTCAGCATGTTTATCCTACCATATGCCCTGGGACAACTCAACCTTTCTGTTCCATTTTTTATTTTGCTAATGATCAAACAGACACATTCAAAATTGGATGGCTGTCGTGGATTGAGAGACCCTCAAGTTCAAGGAGTCCAAAGCGAAGTGTAGGGTCACTAGCTTTTTACAATGAAATTTGAGGAAGGACTCTATCGCCACTCAAAGTTTATCCTACTGCCACATAATGAAATGCATGATATGTCTCACTCTATCATCAAATCTGTAGCATTTCTACCACAGCCAGCCACAGACCTCTCAACAGGAAGTAAATAAAAATGTGCACTGAGTGCAGCTCAGCTTTGAAACTGATTTTATATAATTTAGTAAAAGAAAAAAAGCTAATGCATTCATCCACGAGTGTATACTTATTAACCGAATGGTTTCGATCTAGAATAAATTATTAACCTATTGCTTCTCTTGGACGTTTATAGCTTAACCCATTTATTTATAAGTATAGATTGAAAAGTCTTATGTAGAGGCATTTCAAGCACCAGTAATTTTTCCCAGAGGTTGTGGGGAAGGAGTGGGTTCAAGAAGACAAGCTTTAACTATAACTTAGAATGGCCCTAAAAGTAGATCTGACATTGTCCTTGTGGCAAGTCCAGATCAAGAAGAGTCTATTTAAATCTTTCTCATGGGAGATGGAGCTGGTATAGTCAGGTGCTGGATGCTTATTCCTAGAGGTCTTAGAGCCTGGGAGAAACCCATCAATGACTCCTGAAACCAGGAGTCAACCCCACCCTCTAGGCCACTAGCAATTCAGCAAGCCTACACCTTCCGTCTGCCCCAACCCTTCGCTCTCCGATCTCCTTCCTGCCAAAGTAGTTCTGGAGTTCTTTCCTCCATGTGCTACATAAATCCTTTCTTTACTGCAAGAATCTCAGGCACGTTCCTGGCCCATTTGATGACGTTTTGGAGTCAGTATAGATCGACCCCCTTTTTTGACCTGTATTACTTAGGCTCTCATTAATGATGTTTCTGACAACATAATGTGTTCCCGGAACACAGTCTCCTTTTTAGTACAGGCATTACTCCTTAAGGGCAAAAGCACGGTAGGAGAAGAGCTAGCTCAGGCTCATGATCGGCATCCTATTCCCTGAAGTCAGTTATCGGCTAGAATTACTCTCGGGAGATAGGAACTATCCAGGCCCGAACTATTCTGATATGAAGTCATAGTACCATGACAGATTAAATAAAAGGCTTATTTATTATCTTGGATGTTTAGATATTATATAAGCATACATGTGGACAGAGTAGATAGTCTCTGACTAGTTTTTGTGACTCTACCTCCGCCTACATTTTCATTCTTTACCCTTTTCCTCTTCCTACCACAACTCTTAATCACAACTCATGTGATTTATTTCAATGATTTAATTGATGATCTCAGAAAGTCAGTCTAATAAGTCCCTAAAACCAATGTGTTCAGGATAAACAAAGAGTACTAAGAGGCATTTTTTCTTTGAGTTGGAATCTTAAGAATGGTTCTTTGGCGATTCACATAATGAATGTAGGCCTTCCTTATCTTTGCTGGTTGTTGCATAGTTCTAAGGCTGTCAAATTTTATCATTCTTATGTTCCTGAGATATATTTCAAGAAGCTCTTATCTTTTTGTAAAAATAGTTGTTAGAAATTGAAGCAATAATTCAAAAAGTAAATTTTCAATTGCTCAAGTGTTTTGAACATGCAAACTTAAAAGTTCCTTGTCAGTTATTTCAAACTTACATTTGAAAGTGTAAATGCTGGCTTTATCCATATGTAAGTGCGACAGATTTTCTCAAACTGTGCTAAGAGAGGTCATAAGCACCCTCGCCCCCCACAAAGCCTCTGACTTTATTTGCAGAATCCTAGAAATACACATTTAGATGTCATCTGAAGGTATTTGAAAATTTAAGTGACTTCCTTGAGTCCCTTCTAACTCTAAATCTGTGAATTTACAAACATGCTACAGAATCTTATAGCAAAGGTATGAATAAACTGTGTTTTCCAGAAAAGCACTGGACTGGAAATAATCTGAAAGTAATGTGAAATCAATGCTAAATGAAAATAATGAATATGATTTATCATTTTTGAAAATGTTTCATAAAAAACTTGGCATTTCTATAGGCTACTAGTATTTTGTTAGTCACTTATTAATAAAAGTAGCATTTTTATTTTTTAATATTTTTAAGTTTTCTTCTCCTACTAGGTAAAACAAATAATGCACAAGTGGAAAACTTAAAATGAACTTTAAATTTTGTATATTAAAAATTAATTAGCGCTATTTGACCTTGAGACTTGGAAGGGCAGCAATGGAAGAATTAGGAAAGATCACCAAGAGCAAAGATATGTCATTAGAGACCAAGAACAAGATCATCCACACTCTCATATTCCCAATTAATTCATACAGATATGAAAGTTGGGAAGTCACCGGAAAATCGGAAGGCTAATTGGAAAAAAAATTGATTCATTTGAAATACGACATTGGAGGAGAGCTCTAGGGATACCTTGAACCACCACAAAGACGAACAAGTGGGTCCTAGAGCAAATTAAGCATGAAACATTGTCGAAGACAAAAATGACAAGACTGAAGCTGTCCTACGTCAGACGTGTCATGAGAAGTCAGGGTTCTTTGGAAAAGGCAATAATACTGTGAAAAATAGAAGACAGCAAGAAAAGAATAAGACCAAATATGAGATTGATTGACTCTTTAAAAGACTCAAAGACATGAGTCTACAGGAGTTGAACAAGGCTGTCGAGGACAGGACATTGTGGACATGACTCATGCATAGGGTCGCCAGGATTTAAAGCCGACTCCACGACATGCAACACACAGATCTCACCTTTCTGTGCACTCACTGTCAGAGCCTAAGCTTGCCATCCCTGCCCAGCGAACATGCAGCATAAATGTACACTAGCAACTAGTTTTGATCAGGAAAGGCAAGAAGGAGCTCTCAAATCCACGTGAAGAGCCCTGAGCTTCATTACTGTGTGGCCTAGATAAGTCACACTGACTCTCTGAGAGGATCTTTCCTCATCTGCAAAATAGAAATTAAAATGCGTGCTCTTCCTGTTTCAGAGGTAGGAGTGACAAAGTCCTTTGAACACTCCAAAGGGCTCTCCACATGCAGTGTGCCACGTGTCTGATAAAGAAGGCAAAAAGCATCCTCATACCTCTTGCATCAAATCTTCGATTGTGTCCACTGGATATACACAACCTGAGAATTAACTTGTGGGAGAAAAGGCATTTGGCAAGTAGAGAATGATGGTGACGCAAATAATTTATCTGGGTGATAACAATAAACCTGTTGGCCAACTACTAAAGAACAGGTGCTACTTGTGTGACAAGTGCTTCATTTCAGGCAGTGAAGGCATTCTAGTGCATGTGGGCTCTGAGAGCTGCCAAACAGGAGCCAGAGACGAGAGTGCCCCTGTTAGAAGATGCTGGAGAAGCAGGAAAACAAAATTTCCTTTTGTTTCTTTCAACATGGTCTTTGAACCCCTTTTTGCGTAAAACACCAAAAATGAATAAAGACTACACTCAACAGTGGTTCCTCTAGAATAAAGCTGCCTGATCTCATCTTTACTTTAGAAATTCAGGAGTAGATCATCACCTACAGCGCCACATACACTTTTCTCAAAGAGTGGTCCATGCAACATCAATTTAGGATATGTTGAAATGCAAATTCCTGGGCCCCAGTCTCCAAACTAAGAATCCGACAACTGGGTGGTCAGAGAATCTACATAACTGGCAAGCAATCCAGTAGATATACATGCACATAAATATCCCAGTCTTCCAATTTGTCATCTTAATTACAAATGCTACCTTAAAAGATTTAGGTAGGGCCTTGCAAAGCAGAAGCTGGGGACACTAAAACATTTAAAAGTTTTATATATATTCAGAAAGAATTCCAAACACTGGATAGTAAAATTATGATAAGGAAAGTAGTTTGATCAACGAGGCTGGCTTTAGGCAAAATTTAGATCTTTGACATGAAGTCAAAGGTTTCCATTTAATTTTGGAAACTTCATTTCTCTTTTCTCAGCTTCTCTACATTTCCATGTTCCATAACCCATGAGACTTTCTCCCCTGTAAGCTACCTTACCTGGCATTAATTAGTGCAATTAAAAAAAAGTTTAAAAGGACGTGGTTCCATAGTGCAGCGGTTAGCACGTCTGCTTTACAACACAGAAGGTCCTGCGTTCACAGCCCAGTGGAGCCACAGTCCATGGTCTATGGCCATGCCACCCTGTACAAGCATCATCCATGGTCTACGGCCATGCCACCCTGAACAAGCATCATGTCTGATCTCGGAAGCTAAGTAGGGCCAGGCTTGGTTAGTACTTGGATGGGAGACCACCTAGGAAGACCGGGTGCTGCATAAATAACAATAACAAATTTTAAAAAATTAAAAAACAATTATGTAGGCTGGTCACATAAGTACAAATTTGATAAAACTTCTGGTTGAAAATTAAAGAATTGAGATACCTAGATATTTTAATTTATCCATGAATCACTCATTCATTCAAGATAATATTACTGAATGTCAAGTACTGAGGATAGAAAAATGAATAAGACATGGCCCATATTTTTAAGAAAATTATCCAAAACTTAGAAATTAAGAATTTATAGCATATTCTTTCAATATTGAGGCATTACTTAACAAGCCTGTTGAAGCATTATTTAATTCTCTAGGAAAATATACTCGTGTTTGTGCTATTTCATGCTAAGGGCTGAGATTCAAAGAAGTTACGTGTTGACTTAAGAATCTACCAGCAACAAGTGGGCAGAGGCCAAAGATACTGCTACACATTTTACGATGGAGAGTTCTCCCTATGACAAATAATTCTCTAGTCCAAAAGTCAATAGCACAGAGGTTGAGAAACTACTCTAAAGGGATCAAAGGCCACTCTTTTTAGCAGTTCAGGGGACCTTTGTCTTCCTTGGTGAGTGCAGCTTCAGTGCAGTTTTAGCGGTTTCTACAGTGGGCTAACGAAGGCAGGGAAGTCAGGAGATGAAGCCTGCAAGTGAAAACATTTTTGGTAGCGAAGAGAGTGAGATAAAGTAGTAACACGAGAGGTGAGGCGGGGTCGTAGAAAGAATAACTAGTGGTACCAAAATATTTTAAAGCATTTAAATCAACTAAAAATTTTCATTTTCATTTAGATGTTTGATGCCTTGAAGCCATAACCTAAGCAACAGTAACAATATATTATATGATGAAAGATCTTTACAGATTCCACATCTTTAAAACGTAGGAAAATCCAATTATGGTCATATCTACATAATTGCAAACATTTAGCAAAGGAAAATGATGGAAAGATGATGGAAGTGCCTTTATGTTTAAAGTTGGATTCTCGCCATTAAATACTTCACGAAAATCTTGAAAGCTATTGTCACTCTGTAAAGTCTCATTGCGTTTCTGTATGTAAATATCTAAATTATTCAAGTAGTTTGTTAACAATCTTTCATTAGTTAAGTATAGACACCCCTTGAGTTGTACGTTCTATGCCATGAGTGACTGGCAAGTCATTATGCTCGGAAGAAAAGTTCCTCTCAGTGCCCTTGTATGTGAGAAATGGGAAGTTTTTCATTACTAAAAGAGAAAGAGTAAATAATATTGCTGTTGGAATTGTCTCTTTTTTTTAAGGAGCATTGGAAGAGTTGTTTTGCTTCATGTGAGAAAGTCAAAGAGCCCTGTGGCTGAATGGGTAGTTCTTTTCTTGCTAGAAACCTGACAGAGGGTGTAGTTGGTGGTAGAAATTCTCTTGCATTAACTCATAAGCAGATTCCATCGCTGGAGGGTGGGGTCTCTCTTTTCATTGGACATTTATTAGTTGCTGCAGCTGGCAGGGGCAAGTTCTTTTTATTTTCCTTTTTTTAAATAGATGCAGCCAAAACCATAGCAACAGACAAATGATTTCCTGACACAAGCAGTTCTGAGTTAGAATTCATCTGACAACCATATGGCATGTTATCATATGGATTATGAAGAATTTGATGGGATTACTTAGGAAACAAACCACAATTTATAACATGATTTTCATGGTAAGATACATTCCCAGTTTTAAACCATCAAACTACAGTTATTTGGATCACAATACAAATGGTTTGGTCGCCTGCTTTACGAGGCAAGTTTTCTTCTAAAATCATTACAATGGTGAATTTCAATTTTTATCTTTTTGTAGATTCACTTTTCCGAATAAGAGTCTTATATGCGTCTTAATTATGAAAATAGGAATGTAATTTTTATAAAATAAAAAATGTTTTAACAATGGTTGATTAATTAACGTGTCTCTGTTGCAGCAGCAGAGTAGATTGATTTGCATACCAAGAAAGAGGCTGTCTCTATCTACTGAATAATTTCTTAAAAGAAATATGCTTCTAAAGAGAAAATAACTTCTTTGTACAGTATGAGAACAGTGGGTCTGGAAAACTGCTAACCCAGATTTTCCCCAGCAGAACCTTGCACAAAATTAACTTATTACCCAAATCCAAAATAAAATCTTTTCTTTGACTTATTATATATAATTAAAACAATTCAGTCATTTTAACTAATTTGTGCATATTGTAAAAATATTTTATCTAATTGATGAACATTCAACTTTATTTTTAACCTGCTACAATGAAAATGACCTTGATTTGTGAAGTTGACACATATATGGTCAAGGATGTCCCTGAACATTTTCTCTCGGGATGAAGAAAGAATGCAAAAGGGAGGGGCAAAATTACTCTTTGCTCTGAATCTCTTGAGTTCCATCGTAGAGTGTATTCAAGGCTGCACTTTGAACAGGCTGATTACAGAAAATCGGCGTAAGAATGTGATTTATAAAATCTCCTGCTATTTCTGAAGAAACTTCATTCCTATTTTGAAGTGTTACAGGAAAAGCTGCTGATAACCACTGAGCAAGGTTAGTATCAATTAGGCAAGGTATATGCCTTTCTGAAAATGACTATTTCTTCATTAAACAAAGACTTAATTTTTCTAACAAAAGTTTCTAATAAGAATTCTGTATTCTAATTAGGCAGTTATGTTTTTAATAAATTGATTCAACATTGAATTGCTAAGTAGCATTATATAAATATTGTTGCTAACTTTTCTTTCATGACTATCTTTCTAAAATATTGTTTCTGATTCATTCAGGACAAGTATATTGGGTCAAGTATTTTCTTGTATTTAAATGATTAATGATTTATTACACTAATCATTTAGTATTGTTCAAAGGAAGCATTATTGCTTTGGAAGGTCCAATTCAGTCACAGTTATTTTTCATAAATTCTGGGAGTAATTTTCTTATGTCCTAGGGAAAATTAAAAACAAAACAAAAAACTGTTTATATTAGACACGATATTATTTTTACTCTTTTCCCCAACTGTATTCCTAGCTTAATCTGAATAAGGTAGACCCAAATTAATTTTATACTCTATGGCTTAGAGATAATGGTAAACCCCTGCAGGTAAGTCCTCTGTGAGGCAAACACTTCCATCTGGGCATTCAGTCCCTCCCGTAAGAGGAGCAGTGAAAGCCAAACCCCAAATAACTGAAGTGGGAGATGCAGCCAGAACACTATCATGTGGGAAGTGCTATGATGAGCTTATGAAAGGTACTATGAAGAGTTACCTTCAATGTGCTATCACAGGCCGTTTGGCTCACAGGGAGTGGTTAAGAGGGAAGGCTAGATTTGATTTGCCTCTAAAACTGTGTGGCCTGGGACAAGTTTCTTTACCTCTCCAAGTCCTGGTTTCCTCACCTTAACTTTTTTTCCCTCAGTGGATTGTTGGAAAAATGGAATAATATTATTCATGTAAAGAATGAATTAGGAGGGGGATTTGGGGGCAGGGTGAAAAAGGCGAAGGGATTAAGAAGTACAAACTGGCAATTACAAGGGAGTCACAGGGATGTGAAGTACGGCATAGGGAACATAGTCGATAATGTTGTAATAACTATGTATGGTGCTGTGGGCCGAGGGGGTAGGCATTAGACTTATTGGGAGGATCACTTCATAAGTTACATAAATGTCTAACCACTACACTGTACACCTGAAACAAATCTAACTGTAATTGAAAAATAAAAATTAAAAAATAAATTTTAAAAAAAGGATGAAGCAGGAACTGAATATAAGACTTAATCATGGTTTTGCTATGGCCATTGTTGTTCACTCTCCATCCAGTTCACAGAACTTGCAGCTTCAGTTATGCCTGATTCGCTCCTTCACTCACTCTTTGTACAGGCAGACTCGGATCTCTTCCTGGCTCTTTCTTGCTCTCTTAATGGTTAATGGGTTTTTAATTTTAAAATTATTTCTTCAGTTATTTAGCAGTAAAATACTTTCTTAACCTCATCTGGAAAAGAAGGTATACTTTGCTGTTTTGAGGTGGGAGTTAAGGATGACATGGTGTCACTGATTATATTTACAGGCCAGCTCTCAGTTTATAAATAAAGAAATCCAGGTTGTAAATTAGAAAATTTGAAGAGCAAAAATGTAATGTAATGTAATGTAATGTAATGTAATGTAAATGTTAATATCTGACTATCATCAATTCTTGAGCTTTAAAGTAAAATCCAGATCAAATGTCTAGAACAAAAACAAGAGTATATCTTCTCAAGGAAATGGAAGCAAAATTCTTGATTGCCTTCTAATTAAATGGTCTGATTTCCTTTAATAGTCTATTGGCTAAATTGATGGGTGATAAAAGGGTTTGGAAGTAATTACACAACAAGGAACTATAAGAATAGTTAACTATAGAGTATTTTGGTAAACTGTTATAGGGCTAAAACCAACTTTGTCATTCAAATGCTTCCTGGAAATAAAACCACTCAGATAAAAACCCAAGGGGAAAAAATCTCCACAAACCTTTATTATATGAAGAAGTTCAAATTTATTTAATGCTTTTATCTTGAGTGTACATATAACTTTCAGAGAAATGTTTCTATTTAATATAGAGTGTGTATACTGTGCCGGGGACTGGGGATACAAAGATAAATACATCCTTGCCTCGAAGGTGTTCACTGTCTCATGGATATAATACTCACTGACCAAGTAGTAATAATACAGTGCATTTGACAGAGAGAAGGGTTTTATATTTGTTTAAACTCTTTATCCTTCCACAAAAGTTTTGATGGCATGGATGAATCCTTCCTTTGAGGAGGAGAATGTGGAGAGTAGCTTCTCAAGGAAAGCTACCTAGACTGGATGAATTGGTTTTGACGGGTGGCAAAAAGCAAGGTATTCCAGACACAGAGAGCCACCTGAAAAGGACACAGAGGTTAGAAAATAGATGGCTTATGGAAAGATGATAGGGTAGTCTGGCTATAGCTGAAGTATAGGATGATGCCTGGTGGAATGGTAGGGAAAAGCTGGAAAAATAGATGGGAACAACTTGTGATGGGCCGATAAGCCACTAGTACCAGACGGTTGTAAATGCTGTGCTAGTTGTGATGAATTGGTATCTCAGTTTGGGCTGCTATAACAAATTACCATAGACTGAGTGGCTTAAACAACAAACATTTACTTTTCACAATTCTAGATGCTAGAAGTCTGAGATCATAGTGACATTATGGTTAGGCTCTGGTGAGGATCCTCTTCTGAGTTGCAGACGGCTGGCTTATTATGTCCTCACATGGTGGAAGGAGAGCGAGCTCTGGTATCTTACCATTCTAAGGGCATTACAGTAATCCCATTCATGAGGGCTCCAAACTCATGACCTAATTATTTCCCAAAGGCCCCACCTCCAAATACCATCATATCAGGGATTAGGACTTAAACATGAATTTTGAGAGAATTCAAAGATTCAGTCCATGACTGACAGCAACTTTTGGAATTTCTCCTGCTCCTTCCCCTCCTCCTTTCTGAAGTTCCTTTAAGACTGTACACTCCTTTTTATCATCCCTACCACGGCGCCTGGCAAAAATAGCACTTCTCTGATATTTACTTTTAACTTTACCCAGAGATAATGGCTACCACTGAGTTTCTACTTCTCAGATAATTTCTACCGATCAAGGAATGGAATCAAAGTTGTTGGAGGGCAAGCAGAGAACAGGTGTTACATAGGAATACAGGAAGAGTCCAGCTATTTTACCCTACTTTCTGAACTTGAAGAACAAGTCAGTACCAGGTGCCATCTTCATCTTGGAGCATAGAGTTCATAAGGCCCTGTTCTCAGCCCAGACCCGTTATTTTTGTTGAAGACTTCTCTGTGCTAATGCTGGGCATGCAGCAGTGAACCTCAGTGGGCTCCTTCTGGTGCTTTAAGCTTCTTTTCAGTAGTATTGAAGAGAGTAAAGTTTCTTCAGTAACACAATCTTGTTAAGCCTTGCATAACAGGTTTACATTATATTGTATTCTGGCCAAATAAAGCAAATATATTAACATTATATTGTAATATCTTTGCACAACATAATATGAAAGTGCTTCTTAGAAGAAAATGCTTTAGTAGTTTCAAATCTTAAAGTCTGACGTCTTCCAAGATATAACTTAGTTTTAAGAGTACGGCTAGGCTTATTCTTGAATGCAGCTTGCTTAAAGCTCAAAAACTATCTTATAGTCTTATATAATCCCCACCAGTAAAGAGCGTTGTATGATTTTTAAAATATTTTTTGATAGTGTACCCATTTTTAGTTCATTCAGTACATTGGGGAGGAATTTAGTAATCAAGACCAAGTTCTCTGCAAGCCTAAATTTAAAGCTCAAAGTGAGAGTGTGCAGTTGTTAAACGAGTTTATTTGGCGGAATTTTATTTTCATTATACAAACCATAGTAAAATGTTAAGCATTTGAGGAGATTGTGGTTTTCATCCAGACAACTTAAGAGTGGTGGGGGAACGAAAAAGATGGGGATTGTGCTCATTAAAAAGGAACATCCGTTAAAGTGAAGTTTAAAAAAACGTGGCTGTGGACAAGATGACTAATTGGTTCAAGCCATCAGCGTTTGACACTGTCATGCAGAGGGAGATTCGCGGTTGTACCCTAGAAAGGGGCGCGAAAAAAGGATGATAATACGAGGGGAGGGGAGGTGGGTTTGGGAGCATGAAAGAACCTGGATGGGGATAGGTTTGGGGAGCGGCAGTGACGGAACGCGCTGGGAGGTGGAAGGTCGCGCCAAGCCTCAAGCGGGGACAGACGCTGGTGGCCCTGAACCAGGGCGCGGGGAAGGAGGACGGGCTTCGAGGGGAGGCGGCATCCGGGCAACAATGTCCGATGCAAGCCGAGCGGCCCGGCGGAGCGCAGTTTTCTTCTTTTGCCAAAGGTGCGCTGGGCATCTGCCCCAGGTGAGTTAACAGCCAGCGTGAAGAGGCGGGACCCGCGGGGTGAGCGGCCGCGGGGAGAACGGCCGCGGGCTCCTCCCTGCGGCGCCTCCGCGATTTGGGTCAGGACGCCCCGGCGCCGGGCCTCGGGACCCGGAAGCTCCGGAACTAAGGTCGGCTCGCCGCTTCACTCCCACACGCTCTGCCCGCAGGTTCCAGGTCCTCGGTCCCCAGTCTCCCACGGCAGAGAAGCCTCTGCGACCAACACAGGTGCGTGCGGAGGACAAACGGCGGCTCGGCAGGCCCGGGCTGGACGCAGCCAGGGACGTGCAGAACGCTGAGGCAGCACTTCCGGTGGCGGCCACTGCACTTCCGGGTCGCGTGGAAGTGCTGCCCTGCCGCGCCCCTGCAGGGCATCCTCCAGCCTGCCGGCGCTGCTGCTGGTTTTCCTGGCAGCGGAGCGGCATTATTACCCGCCGCTTTCCGGGGCACAGCCCTCGCCGAGCTGGCGCCTCGGAAGCTACAGCCCCGCGGGTCGTGGGGTGCGTGGAGAGTGGGCAGGGTGCTGCCTCGGCCCGGCAGGTCCCTGCAAACCCCGATGAGTTTTTGTCGGAGACACTTGCTCACTTCTCACTTCGGCTCCCTGGGTCTTAACCTTTCAGCCTCCAGCAAACGTTTTTGTTTTGCTTTGCTCGAAACAAACTTGGATTCTCTACCTATTTTACACAAAACGAAGGCCAGATTTTCAGTGCGACAAACATTTGCAAATAAGCCAAACATCAGAGAGCCCTAAATTTAAAATATTATCAAATAGGAAAAATAAAACCTGATGAGATATGAGTATTGGAATTCACTTACAAGTATCAGGTTATCCAGGTTGCTGTGGGGAATCTGATCACAAACTCAAGGCCTTAGAGCGATTCCTTTGAGAGGCTTAATCCTCAGGCTTGTCTAATCCATAACGTTCCTTTACCCCTCTTGCAAAACTTTTCATAAATTACCCGAGTCTATCAGTTATATACTTATTTCTCCCTAAGAATCTGCCGATGAATTAAGTGAATATATATGCTAGGTATTGGTGAAAGCATTATAATTTTACTTAGTAAAGCATGATTTTTATCAAAATTTAAACTAGAACATGAAAATGTTTTCCGAAGTTAATTTTTCATGATAGTTTCTACAAAGAAATTTTAATGTAGAAATATCTTTAGCGTCAACATTTTGACTATTTCAATAGAATTCTTGATTCTCTTCTCTGAATAACAATTTATGTATCACACATTAATTTTAGATGCCAAGAATTTATATTAAAATTAGCACCTTGCAAATTGAAACTTGTTAACAGGAATAACATTTAGCATCATATTATCTAGTCTATAAATTTTTATTCTATAGTGCAAGTATATATTACTAATTTCGTAATTAAATGTATAAAACATAAATGATGTAATACAACCTTTGAAATTATACTACAGGCAAGCAAGTGTTCTAATTTATTTTCTACATCAGTATTTAATGAATGGCATTTTTCAAGTTATTTGCTTAGAAGCACATTCATTTTTTAGTGATAACAAAACTCAAACGTAACTTGAGCTATTAGTCTCTAATTGTTGCTATTTAAAACCTATACCTGCTCCATCGATTCTAGTTTTTTCCCAGTTGATTTTCATAGTTCTAAAGTCATATTTCAGCTCTGAACATCTCTGCCCAGGCAGCATTCTCCTTCATGTCCTCAATGATAGTTTCTGAATCTTTACACAGCAGTACATCCAATAGTTATCAAGGGTGATAGTTCTCACTTCCTAGTTGGATGACACCTACGTAAATGACTTGGCATCTGTGTGCTTCAGTTTGCTATCTACAGAGTAAGGATCATAGTAGGACCCGCCTCAAAGATAATTTGAGAATGGTATAATTCCTTAAGAAAAGATGAAACAAAATTTGATACTCTGTCTTACCTGTTTAAACTTGGTACCATCTTGGGGAGATTTTGACTTCTATTTATTTACTTAAGTGAAAAAAATTTCAAACTAGGCTGTTTTTAATTGTAAAGTCGAAGGAAGGCCCAGCAGGTATGAGCCAAGAAAGTAATCAAAATAGAAATATTTCTTTTAGTAGACCTCAAGATCAGCATTTGAACATCCTGCATTAATCTTTTTACTGACAGAAAAGAGCCAAGATGATCAAGCTTGTTGCATAATTATTAGATGTGATGGAAATGTAAGTCATGAGCATATAATGGCTTTACTTAGTATTTCTTGCCTTTTCACGATATTCTTTCAAAATATTTTAGTTTCGTGATATAGTTTTTTTTATGGAAATAAAAGTAAACAACTAATAATTACCTACAACTTCAGCTGAAATTACAAATTGATCTGAGTTTACAGCTGACAAGTCGGGATGGATGGGAGTGGATAGATGGTTACTCTTATAATTCACAGTTATACCAACTAGGTATAAAAAAAAAAAAACTTTTTGCTTAAAAAAGATTAATCCAGGAAAACTGTAACCTGAGGTCAGACAGGCCAGTTTAAGTACACAGGCTTTGTACTTGAACCTTTGGCTTCAGAAGAAAGGATTCTTAATTCTCTTGGATATAGTATTCACCAACACCTGAGGCAATTTCTGAAAGATTATTATTTTAAAATCATTAGTCTTCATTTACACTCAGACCTGTAGTAAAATAGAGTTTCCAAATAGTTCTTTCTGTGCATACCTCCCTCATCTACAGTACTGTGCCACAAAAATTCTAGGTGCTTCAGTTTCCCTGAACTCTGATCTCTGTTCAACTCAGACTACCAGGCTCTGTTTGGTTTTCCCCTCCCTGTGCCAATAGTTCAGACGTTGCCTCCAGTTGTAAATTTGGAGAGATTAAAGGATTTACCTAATTTGTTTCCTTTTTCTCAGGGATCATAGGTGGCAGTGCTGTAATAATCTGCTCCTTGAGAAAGTGTCAGGAAAAAACAAAACAAAAAATTTACAAATTTAATTTCCTGTAATGAACAGTTTACCCCTATTTGTAACATTTCTCCCAAGTTGCTAACATAATTTAATACAGGTGGTTACCTTTTTACAAAATAGGGGAAATTGATGGGAAAACAATTTTGGGAACTTTAAAGTCTGTAAAAAAGTCTTTCTATATTGTACTGTGATTACAAAAGTTCACCATAGTTCTGCTATACTTATTGCCACTTTAAAGTCTCTGAAGGAAAGGGGCTTTCATATTATTATGTTACTTTAAGAGTCTTCTTACTTTAAGAACAGAGATAAGCAATATAACTAGTGAAGATGGGAAATACTAAAGAAAGATTATGGTGCATTTAGTCAAAGGAGCTGAATTTATATGGAATTACGTGGGTCACCAAGCTTGGGCCTGAAATACAAAAAGGTGAAAGTTCAGGAGAAAGGAATCAAGGAAATTATTTTTTCTTACTATTTTAAAAAGTGAAAATTTGAAAGAAAAGGAAATCATTAAGACCTCAGCAGAAATATAAGGAGCAGAAGAATTCTGGGTCAGAGGAAGAAAGGAGATGAAGCCTGCATATATATTAGCATTTTTGCTTTCCATGTTGAAAAAAACAGATGGAGTGTTTTACAAACTTGCCAGAGCTCTCTAATATATTTTGTATCTCAAAACCCTGGACCTTAAAAACGTTTATCACTCTACAGTACAAATGTGAACTAGGTGCTAAGGAAGAATGTTTTTCTGGCCTCTCTTAAGATTAGATAAGACTCAGAAATCAGCACACAAGTTAATTTTAGACAAAAGGTTCAGACGGTTAAGCATAATTCGAATTCTTAAATAGTTTTTTTCAGAAATTTATAATGATGCTTTAACCTCTATCATACCCTTTAAAAAGTTACAGTAAAGAGTAAATTTCAGATCAGTCCTATAGAATACAAATTCCGAATTAAAGTTGATACTTTACACTGGACTTAAGTGATATCCTTAAAGTAAATTTTTCTGCTAGGCCACATGCATTATTATAAAGGTAACATAGTTTATGATTTATTTTACCAAGTACTTTTTTGTGTGTGTGTGATACAGATTGGTTTTTGTTGATTGGATAAACTCTATCATTTTTGTCTTGGACAAAGATAGAAAGAACATTCATTTACATTTATGCTTTTTAATTTTAGAAACAAAAACCAAGAAATGCCTCATTCCACAAACAAAGAACTGATACTTGGCATTATGGTGGGAACTACGGGAATCAGCTTACTGCTTTTGTGGTACCACAAGGTTCGTAAACCAAGGATAGCAGTGAATTTACCTAAATTTCTTTCTCTGGGAAATACATTCGATTCGATGACTTTGCAAAATGAAACATACAATGGCCAAGGAACAGCAGCAATCTTTCAAGGAAGGCAACTTCAGATATTGGAGAAGTTAAATGAATTACTGATGACTATGGAAGAACTCAAAGAAGAAATCAGAGTTCTTAAAGAAGCCATTCCAAAACTGGAGGAATATATACATGGTGAACTTGGAGGGAAGACAACTGCTCATAAGATGAGTCCTCAGCACAGAGCTAGAAAAAGAAAGCTGGCCACAGTTCGAAGTTCAAGAACAAGTAATAGTTCAGAGGAAGCGGAAAGTGAAGGAGGGTAAGTTTTTTAAAGATGTTTCCCATGTTGAATTGATGATTTATTGCGTTATTACTATTATTTAAGTACTTTTATTATGCATTCCCAGTCATATATTCTGTTACTAACAAGACATAAAAAAGTGATTATTTTGGCTTGCATTATAATTAAAACCATATTCAATAGAAGTTAGTATTTAAGCTAGAGTAGACCATGTTGACAAAAAAGATGTAAGTAACTTACTAGTGCTAGGTGGCATCACGTGAGTATTGAAGAAGACGGTAATTGTTTGCCAAAATTTGTAACCTATTTTTATATGTGGCCACTGTGTGACCCCCTATATAAGACTTGTCCAATAAATGCAGTCCAGTAGAACCTTCTGCAGTGATGGACATGGTCTAAATTTGTGCTGCCCAGTATGGTAGCCACTTGAAGTATAGCTGGTACAACTGAGGAGCTGATGTTCTAATTTTATTTAATTGTAATTAATTTAAAATAAATAGCCATATGGGACTAGTGGCTACTGGATTAAGCAGTGCAGACCTAAAAAGATTTGAGAATGTACAAGTGATTCAGTTTTATCCTAGACTGGAGTAATCCATTCGATTGTATTCTGAAACCAAAAGCATAAATAATATTCTTTTAAGGAAAAAATGATTTATGAATAAATAAATTATGCCTGACTAGTGTTTTTGAGGAGTAAAGTAGGCAAGTAAATAAAGAAGCACTAGTAAATATGACATAGCCTGAATTTCTTTAGGGCAGGGACCTCATGTTTTCATCCTTATAGTCCTCACAGCTGATGTTGCTGGAACACGTCTGTACTTCTTGACCTAAAATATGTACTTCTTTTGTTTCTATTGTTTTTAAAACTACATCTAGTTTGTTACTGGATCAGTTCAAACCTTTGACCATGTACTGTTTCTTTATCTTTACTAGATTGCATTTAATAGCTACTATTTAGTGAATTAGTAAACCTTTCTTTCAAAAGGAACTAATAGTAGATAAGGCAGGTCTAGAGATAGCCTGTATTAAATTGTTTGGTGATCCCCAAGCAATACTTTTTCTGCCTTTCAAGTCTCATACAGATAACCATGCTATCTGAGTAGCAAACTACAAACAGTGAACCTATGTGGACAAGTTTAATATTGTAATGAACGAAAACAGAAAACATAACAGAGTTAACCTAGTGCTAATTTAGTGATGACCATTATTGTTATTTTGCATAACTGGGTATATCTGGTATGCCATTTGTACAAATAACAATAATTAATGTAATAGATGGAATAATTTGCATTCACTACACTCAGATCAGCTGAAGATGTAACTGTACATTATAACTGAATTCAGAGTAGTTCACTATCTCTGTTTTGGATAATGTGCGAAAAGTTGAACATGTCAATATACATTAATTCAGTCAATTCTAGTTTAGAGCTAGTCTTTTTTGTGTTAAAGACTCAGTCACATTCAGGGTTCTTCTGACTTCCCTCATCCTACTTCCCCTCCAGGTGTGTACTAGGATGCAAAAAGGAGTTATCATCTAGGCACCAAGAGAAGGGACATTCAGTCTTGATATCATTTGTTGTCCTTATTGGACCCCAGGAGTTGGGAAGCTCTTGTGAGCTACCTCCAAAGGCCCTTTTAATCATCACTCTGAGGGGTTACTTATTACTCAGATGTTCTAGAACAGCTACTCAAAATGAGGTCTGTGGACCAGAAGCATCAACTTTTCATCTAGTCTGGGAGCTTTATGGAAATGCACATTCTCAAGGCTCACCTCAGACCTAGTAAATCAGAACCTCTTGAAGTGGTGCCCAGGAATCTGCATTTTAACATACTCTCCTAGAGACTACGATGTACCCTTTGTTCTAGAAGATTTTCTAACTGCTGAGATATCATGATGAGATTGTTTTAATTAGTGACAGTTATGGTTACAAGTAAAGATGGGGCAGAGTGAGCTATATCATGATGGAGTATTGGTTTTGGTGGGGATAGGGTGGCTGAGGTAAGAAAGGAGGAGGTTTAGGTTGACCATAAGACATAATCAACACAGAAGGTGCCTGAGATCATGGAATTGATAGAATAACAAAAGTCAGGAAGATTGAAGGAGAAACAGATTTTACATGTGTGTCATTGTAAAGTTTGCTAGCTTCTTTCGGGTTAGGTCTAATTGCGGTTTTCTTAAAAATAAACAGTGAGGGGGCTATTTTAGGAATAGAGATTTAAATAAGTTGTCTATCCAGAAACTATTAAACAACTGCTATATATTACCCATACTAGTACGTGATTTCTTTTCTTTTCAAATGTTTAGGCTCATCTGGATCTTCTTCTCAAACCCCAACACATACACCCAGACCCTTTTTTAAAAAAATGATAATCAGTAGAGGGAGAGTGGAATGATCTGACATCATTTATTACCTTCTTTGGGCAGAAATATTTTTCAGCTTTGAGATCCAATTATAACTTCACCACTTCCTTTGGGCCAGCTCAGTGGGGGAAGTGCTTCTTTTAGAGGCCCTAGATGAGATCGTTAAACAACAAGCTGGCCCAATTTGGGAAAGGAAAGTTTCTTATAGAAACTATATATGGATCTTAATGTGACTTAAGAACAATAGACAATCATCTCACAAGATAGGGGAACAAAATAATAGATTGCTGTAGTGAGAGCCAGTCCTCCTTGGGCTTCTTACTCTCCTATACATCTTGCTAGGTGTCCTAAGAATATAAGGCCCTGAAAAATCTCCCCCCGCTCCCCGCCTTGATTTTTTTAAAAATTGAGACTTAGAGATGTCCCATGTAATCCTTACCCTCACACATGCATAGCCTCTCCCATTATAAAACTCCAGCACCAGAGTGGTACGTTTGTTACAAATGATGAACCTACACTGACACATCATAATTGATCAAAGTCCATAGTGTACATTATGGTTCACTCTTGGTGTACATTCTGTGGGTTTGGACATGAATCTCATGGTATCACACAGTATTTTCACTGCCCTAAAAATCCTCTGTGCTCTGGCTATTCATCCCTCTTTCCTCCACAGGCCCTGACAACCACCGATCTTTTTACTGTCTCCATGGTTTTCCCTTTTCCAGAATGTCATAGTTGGAAACATACAGTATGTAGGCTTTTCAGATTAACTTCTTTTGCTTCATAATATGCATTTAAGTTCCCTCCATATCTTTTCATAGGTTAACAGCTCATTTCTTTTTAGTGCTGAGTAATATTCCATTGTCTGGATGTACCACAGTTTATTTATCCACTCATCTACTGAAGGATGTCTTGGTTGCTTTCAAGTTTTGGCAATTATGAAGACAGCTGCTATAAACATCCATGTGCAGATTTTTGATTGGACATAGTTTTCATCTCATTTGAGTAAATACCAAGGAGCATGATTGCTGGATTGTATGGTAAGAATATGTTTAGTTTTGTAAGAAACCGCCATACTGTTTTCCAAAGTGACTGTCTTCACTTCTAAAGTGGCTGTACTATTTTGCATTCCCCTAGACAATGAATAAGAGTTCCTGTTGCTCCACATCCTCACCAGCATTCAATGTTACCTGCGTTCAAGATTTTGACCATTCTATAGATGTATAGTGGTATCTCACTGTTGTTTTCATTTGCATTTCTCTAATGACAAATCATGTGGAGCATCTTTTCATATGCTTATTTGCCATCTGTATATACTCTTTGGCGAGGTGTCTGTTAAGGTCTTTGACATGTTTTTAAATCAGGTTGTTCATTTTCTTATTTTTGAATTTTAAGGCTTTGTATATTTTAGATAACAGTCCTTTTTCAGATATGTGTTTTGCAAATATTTTCTCCCAGTCTGTGGTGTCTCAGTCTCTTGACATTGTCTTTCACAGAGCAGAAGCTTATCAATTATTTCTTTCATGAATTGCGCCTTTGACGTTGCATCTAAAAAGTCATTGCTTTTTAGTTCTCAATATCCCGAATATTCTACTACCACCTCCTGTTTTTGTTCCCTTCCTAACAACCTTCTTTGGGAAACCTTTGAAGACATTCCTTTCCAGAGGCCTAAAGCTCTCTAATTCTCACCATGCAATTCTCAGTTTGTCATTTGATTTTACTCTATATGCAAGCTAATAATTTATCCAGGTTTTCTCCAATGTAACCTTCTAGGATTTTTATAGTTTTGCATTTTATATTTAGGTCTGTGATTCATTTTTGAGTTAATTTCTGTGAAGGGTATAAAGTCTGCATGACCACCGTTTATCCTGGTCATTTCTCAAGGTTGTGGTGAGAAACTCTGAGGAATGAGGTAATGTTTTTCTCCAGGAGCAAAAGCAAGTTTAGCCGATTTGCTTACTGCTTGCTATAAAAGTGGTGGATTCCCTAAGCTTCGTGTTCTTTTGTTTGTAACACAACTCACTGCAAATGCAAGAGTCTCTAGGCCCTCTGCACTGCCCCAGTAGGACCTGGGGTCAAGGAGAACCAATACAAATATGCTGATGATCACATTGCTTGATTTGCTGTGGGTAATACAGCTCTGTCTCTGACCCAAGAGTAGTATTTCTTCAGTATCCATGGAACAGTAACAGATTAATTTATTAGCTTGCATGTAGAGTAAAATCAAATGACAAACTGACAATTGAATGGTGAGAATTAGAGAGCTTTAGGCCTCTGGAAAGGAATGTCTTCAAAGGTTTCCTAAAGAAGGTTGTTAGGAAGGGAACAAAAATAGGAGGTGGTAGTAGAATATTCAGGATATTGAGAAGTAAAAATAAATATATTTGAGAAGGTATTTTATGTCGTAAGTTGCTACACACATACACTTATATGGACAGTGCAGTATATATACATATTTTTGGAATAACGCTATTAACCTTACCTTGAAATGGGTATAAGTTGTTTCAAGGGATTATAAACAGCAGAACAACACACCTTTATAGTCTATGCCTGTCGACCACACAATCAGACAGCATGCTTTACTGCCAAGTTAGCTGAACCTTGTTTCATTTGGGGGCAATGACATTTGCTATTTAGGCTTTTTTACCTTCTCTATATATCTTCGACCAAAGTTTGTAAAGTTACTTTTCCATATCACTGGAAGTTGTAAAAACATGGGGGTAAAGCATGTTCAAGTGAAAGAAGAATGAGTTAATAGGCCAGAGGTATGGAGGGCAGCTAGTGAGATAGTTCCAAGTCAAGAATTATACAGATATCATATATGGTATTGCCTTCATCCTGTTATTTTCTTATCCCTTGATTTGTTGGCTGACTCCTTGAACATAATGACGTTAGAATACACATTTCAGTCACATGAATTGGAGCTTTTCAGAAAGATGAGCCACAGGACAATTTTATTCTAAACTGACGTCATTAGATTCTAGAGTTTGCTGTCATCACATTCTATGTTATTGCCATGTTAATTACACATGCAGCTTAAGAATTCAGTCTTCTGACCTGTTCCACCTACACAGGGCAATTTATGGCTTCAAGGTGATGACTTAGAAAGGAAGGGAGAGATTTATTTTGGATTGCATTCAATATGGGAAAATGCATAAGGTAAGTCTTTATAAAGAAAAAATACTTCTCCATATGTTTCATGTGCTGAAGAACATTGATATACCAATAAACCAAGCTTTAATGCTTCCTTTAGTTTCCCACATAACAATATATGGAATAGCTGGATATTTATATGAAATACTCTCCAGACAGATTCTGTTTGATCCATGGTTAATATTTTTAAATGCATTTATCAACAGCGTATAAATTTATTATACTTAACTCCTTTAAATAGAGTAGTTTAATACTCTCACACAGATAGTATGGTTTATTATTTTTAAAACAGAAAGTTCCCTTTTCCTTTAGGGAATCCTTTAGTTCTGTTGCCTCTGATCTTTCTTTATGCCTGCTTCCCTGAGTCTTTCAACTTACCTTCCCAAGGTTTAATAGACTGGGCAGATACTATTGTGAGTAATTAGAGACAGCCTTTTAGACTTAGGCATTCTTCTGGGTACCTCTGTGTGACCATCCACTGCAGCTGCCATAATTTTCTTATTCCCTGTTGTTTACATATTAATAAGGTGGATGTTATTCTTCAAGAGGCTTGGCAGGTTTCCACTTTTGCTCCCTATTTTTTTCCTCATTTGACACTTTTCTCACTCTAGCTGCTGCAAAGAGGACCAGAGCTTCCAACCAAATTGTCCTGAAGATCAAGTACCTTCAGATCCCCTGCTGCACCACGGAGCCTCTTCTATTATTCAGCCAACCACATCTCTTGATCTTAAAACAAGTCATGCTTATACAATACGTAGAGTCAGTTTACGTAGAGGAAGTAAACATTTATATTCTCCATCAAATACATCTATTCACTCATCTTTCTCTGAAAGAAGATGCTCTTTATTAGCTAAATTTCAGAAAAGCTGTGCTTCCCTTCACCATCAACAAAGTAGAGCAAACTTTGATTCTCAAGAAAAAAGCAACTTCAGTGATTTAGAATCTTCCTCAGGACATTTTGGCTTTAGATCCCAAATATTTTCCTGTGCCCCTAAACTAAGTATAATTTCCTGTTATGACGGTGCTGCAATTTTTAGTCTTCAATCAAGTAATGAGAACACGTTTAATCCAAGTGAAATTGAAATAGTTTCTAAAAAGTCAAGTCCTACTGATGCTGAACAATGTAAAAGGTCTTGTTCTCCTGATTATACTATTAAACACTTTATAAATTTTGAAACAAAAGCTAATTCTTCAGGCCATCAGAACTCAGTTAATAGAAGCACCCATCAACAACAAAGAGCAGCCTCCTTTTCAGTTCCACCTTTTATTTCCCATTCATATCAACAAAATGGAATTGCCACTAATATGCAAGGAAGAAGCCAATTAAGGAAAGCTTCCCTTCATCCTGGTTCTCAAAGTCACAGTACAGATAATTCTTCAGCTGTGATTCAACCACATCCCTCTCAAAGTGTAACTTCTCCTGTTCTCCATAATATTCAATTTTCTTCATTTCATAAAAATACTACGAGCTTTACCCCATTTCAAAATGAAGTTACTGCAGATTCCTTTGAGGATGAAAATATTGCTAACTCGGAAAGATTTGAAGACCAATTTTCACCTGTTGAAATTCCTGAAATAAGGTCACCTCAGACTTTACCCTCTCTTAGAAGGGCAGCTCACATCAGAAGTTTTCCTCCCAGGCACACTATAGTCTGTAGAAATCACTGCTTGGTTCTCATAGATGTGTTCTCCCTTATTAAGCATCACAGCGTTTTCTAAAATAGATGTCTACGTTACAGTCTAAATTTAACTTTAATTGCAGTGTTTTTTGAAAGATAGTTTATTAACATTATTGAAATATGGAAATCAAAGATTATTCATGTGTTTCAGGCCTGTAACAGATTTGGGACAGATGGACTAGTCCCTAATTTCTGAGTGACTATTAGAATACATTTGTGCTCTGAAAATAACATCAAGCTTTGATATATAGGTCTTTGAAACGTATTGCATTCTTTGAGAGTTTAATATCTTCTTTTATCCTAGTCTTATCATTAGAGATAGTATTTCTAAATAATCTATATTGCTGTATTTATCAATTCCCAAATTTTCATTTGTATAAGACTTGCTAGCTATATTTCTCATGCCAGACATTCCACTGACAGATGATGTTTTTACTAATGCAAGGATCATAAGTAAAACCATATTGTCATGGAAATATGTAGAATATATTGAAACCAGATATTTTAACTAAATACTTTTAATACACATTAATGTATGCATATGTCTAGAAATTCAGAGAACTCTGAAATCAGAGATTAAAAAATGTTTTTATTTTTTAAAAAATATTTTTTCAGAGGTTTTCCAAAATTTTACAAATTTTAATAAAATTTTTATTTAAAAAAGTGTCTCCCAAAATTTTTAAAGGAATATTTTTTAGATTTTTTCATTATATTAAAGTTTATAAATATATTTATCAGAATAACTATATAGGCATTAAAAAAAAGTATATAGGCAATTAAAAGTACTTAAGTTAGAATATAATTAGTCTTTTTAAAGGAAAGGAATTTACATTATATTCACTTATTTGTCATAATAAAATGCTGCCTAACTGTATCATTGGTCAAAATGCTATTTTTGTGTTTTTCTCCCCCTTTTTTGTTTGCATAGATCTTAAATTTTTTTTCTATTTTAGTTTTTCAGTTGTGAAATATACATAACATAAAACTTACCATCTTAACCATTTTTAAGTTCAGTGGCATTAAGTATATTCATATTGTTGGGCAAACATCATCGCCATCCATCTTAAGAACTTTTATCTTACAAAACTGAAATTCTGTACCCCTTAAACAATAACTCCCTATCCTCCTCTCACTAGCCTCCAGCAACCACTATTCTACTTTCTGACTCTTTGAATTTAATTCCTCTAGGTACCTTATGTAAGTATAATTACGTTATAGTTGTCTTTTCATAGCTAGCATATTTCATTTAGCATACTGTCTTCAAGGTTCATCCATGTTGTAGCATGTGTCAGAATTTCCTTCTTTTTTAAGGTATAATAGTATTCCATTGTATATATAAACCACATTTAGTTTATCCATTCATCTGTCAATGGATACTTTGGTTGCTTCTACCTTTTGACTGTTGTTAATAATGCTGTTATGAACATGAGTGTACAGATACCTCTTTGAGACCCTCCTTTCAATTATTTTAACTATATACCTACAAGTGTAATTACTGGATCATATGGTAATTTTATTTTTAAGTTTTTGAGGAACTGCTGTACTTTTTTTCAAAGCAGCTAGAACATCTTGCATTCCTCCAAGAGTGCATGAGGATTCCAATTTCACCACATCTTTGTTAACGGTTGTCTGTTTTTGTTTTTTTTTTAATTGTAACCATCCTAGTGGATGTGAGGTGGTATCTCATTGTGGTTTTGATTTGCATTTCCCTAATGATTAGTGACATTGAGCATTTTTTTATGTGCTTATTGGCCATTTGTATATCTTCTTTAGAGAAATGTTTATTCAAGTCTTTTGCCCATTTTATAATAAGGCTGTTTACTTTTTGGTTGAGTTGTAGTTCTT
Source organism: Pteropus alecto (assembly GCF_000325575.1). NCBI lineage: Eukaryota > Metazoa > Chordata > Mammalia > Chiroptera > Pteropodidae > Pteropus > Pteropus alecto. The sequence continues at coordinate 25,867,371 of NW_006434709.1, read as the reverse complement.
TGTATATTCTGGATATTAACCCTTTATCAGATATATGACTTAAAAATATTTTCTTCTATTTTATGGGTTGTCTTTCACGTTGTTGATCATGTCTATTTATGCACAGAAGTTTTTAATTTTGATATCCAGTTGATATATTATTTCTTTTTATTTTTTTGATGTTGATGTTGATCAGGCCTTCATTCCCAGAAAAAATCCCACTTGTTCATGGCATATAATCATTTCAGTGTTTTTACAAATCTTTTTGCTAATATTTTGTTGAGGAGTTTTTCATCAATATTGACCAAGAATATTGATCTACTTTTCTTTAAGTATGTTTGTATGGCTTTGGTATCAGGTAATGATGACCTCATAGAATGAGTTAGGAAATGTTCTTTCCCTTTAACTTTTGGAAGGATTATAAGTAATACTGGTGTTAATTCTTTAAATGTTTGTGGAATTCACCAAGGAAGCCATGTGGTCCTGGGCTTTCCTTTATTGGGAGGTTTTTGATTACTGATTCCATCTCCTTAATAGTTATAGATCTGTTCAGATTTTCTTTCTTCCTGATTCAGACTTGGTATGTATGTTTCTAGGAATTTATCCATTTTATCTAAGTTATCCAGTTTGTTGGCATACTATCCTTCATAGTACTCTCATAATCCTTTTTATTTCTGTAAAATTGGTAGTGATATCCTGTCTTTCATTTCTGATTTTAGTTATTTGATTCTTCTCCTCTTTTTTCTTAGTCTAGCTAAAGGTTTGTCAATTCTGTTGATCTTTTTGAAGAACAGACTCTTGCTTTAGTTGATTTTCTCTATTATAGTTTTTTATTCTCTATGTGGTTTTTTTTGTTGTTGTTGTTCTAATCTTTATTATTTCCTTCCTTCTACTAGCTTTAGGTTTAGTTTGCCCTTTTTTTCTAGTTCCTCAAGGTAGAAATTTAGATTGTTGATTTGAGACCTTTCTTCTTATAAACACTTACATCTATAAGTTTCCTCCTGCATACTGCTTTGGCTGCATCCCATAAGTTTCGATATATTGTGGTTTTATTCTTATGACTCAAGGTATTTACTAATTTCTCTTGTGATTTCTTCTGTGACTCATTGGTTGTTTAAGAGTGTATTGTTTAGTTTTTACATAATTATGGATTTTCCAGTTGTCCTTCTGTTGTTGATTTCTAGTTTCATGTCATTGTAATTAGAAAAGATATTTTATATTATTTTAATCTTTTAAAAATCATTAAGACATGTTTTGGCATAACATGATTTATCCTGGAGAGCATTACATGTGCACTTGAGAAGAATGTGTATTCTACTGTTGTTGAATGGGATATTCTGTGTATGTTTGTTAAGTCAAATTGGTCAGTAGTAATATTCAGTTCCTCTGGTTCCAGTTGATCTTCTGTCTGGTTGTTCTATCCATTATTAAAAATGAGATATTTAAGTTTCCTACTAGTATTAAACTGCTGTCTCTTTCTCCCTTCAATTCTGTCAATGTTTGCTTCATATATTTAGGAATTCTAATGTTTAGTGAATGTATGTTTATTATTGTTACATATTATTGACAAATTGAGTCTTTTATAATTATATAATGTCCTTCTTTGTTTCTTATAAGTTTTTGACTTAAAGTCCATTTTGTCTGATATTAGTATAGCCAGCACTCTTGTGACTGCTGTTATTTTGTTTTGTCTCACATCTTCATCTACCAACAACACACCAGTCTCTCCTTCACCTTTGGGAACGCCCTCCTCCCAGACTAACCGAATTCCTAATCAGCTCTTTCCTTCAGTTATTATTTATATGAAATACTTTTTTCATCCTTTTTCCTCTAACCCATGTGTGTCCTTAGTTCTAAAGTGAGTCTCTTGTAGACAACATATGATCCTGATTTTTTAAATTCATTCTAACCTGTGTCTTTTAATAGGGAATTTAATCCATTTACATTTAAAGTAATTACTAATAGTGAAAGACTTATTATTGCCATTTTGTTATTTGTTTTCTGTATGTCTTATATAGTATTTTTTTGTCCTTCATTTCCTTCCTTACTGCCTTCCTTTGTGTTTGCTTGACTTTTGTAGTGACATAGTTTGATTCCTTTCTCATTTTTGTGTCCGTGTATTCTATAGATATTTTCTTTGTGTTTGCCGTAGGCATTACGTATAACATCCTATATTTATAACAACTATTTTAAACTGATAATAACTTAATTTCAATTACATATAAAAATCCTTCCTTATAAAGTTCCACCCCCCCATTTATTTTATTGATGTCACATATTACATCTTTATTTATTGAATAACCATTAGCATATACTTATCATTATTTTTATGCTTTTCTTTTTAAGTCTTTTGAGTAAAAGAATAAAAAATGGAGTTATGAACCAAAAATACAATAATACTGGTTTTTAGATTTATCGGTGTATTTACATTTACCAGAAAATTTTATATTTTCATGGCTACAAGTTACCATCTAATGTCTTTTTGTTTCAATTCGAAGGATTCCCTTTAGAATTTCTTATAAGGTAGGTCTAGGGATAATGAACTCCCTCAGCTTTTGTTTATCTGGAATGTCTGAATTTCTCTCTCAATTTTAAAGGACGGTTTTGCTAGATAGAGAATTCTTGGTTGACATTGTTTTCTTTCAGCACTTTAAATATATCATCTCACTGCCTTCAGGCCTACAAAGTTTCTTTTGAGAAATCTGCTGATAGTTTTATTGAGGATCCCTTATTTATGACAAATTGCTTTTTTTCTTGCTACTTTTAAGATTTTTAAGATTTGTCTTTAACTTTCTACAGTTTATGTGTATGTCATGATGAGGATCTCTTTGAGGTTTATTCTGCTTGGAATTCATTGAGCTTCTTGTATTTGTATATTCATGTCTTTCCTAAAATAAGTGTGTCAGGGTGGCTATTATTCCTCAAAATAAGCTCTCTACCCCTTCTCTCTTCCTTCTCCTGGGATTCTCATAATATGTATATTGGTCTGATTTATAATGTTCCATAAAGTTTCTTAGGCTTTTTACTTTTCTTCATTAAAAAAAAAAATTTTTAGATTCAACAATTTTAAATGATTTCTCTTTAAGTTTGCTGATTCTTTCTTCTGCTTATTTGGGTATATTGTTGATGCCTTCTAGTGATTTTTTTTTTTTCCTAGTGAGGCTAGTTACTGCAATTTTCAGCTTCTTTGTCTCTTATAATTTCTAACTCTTTGTTGATATTTTTATTTTGTTCATATATTGTTTTCCTGATTTCTTTTTGTTCTCTCTCAATGTTTTTCTTTAGTTCTTTGAACATATAACTATTGTCTTGTTAGTCTAAAGCCTGTATTTCTTTAGAGTCGGGTTCTGAAAATTTGTTCATTTGAATGGGGGCATCTTTTTCTGTTTCTTTGTGTGCTTTGTGGTGTTTTGTTGAATATTGCGCATTTGAAAAAATAGCCACCTATCCCATCCTTTGTAGATTGGTTCCATGCAGATGAAGAACCTCACTAATTAGCCCAGTGTGAGGGTTTAAGGTCTTCTCAGGTCCTTTCTAGGCATTTGTTTTCCGTAGGCCTATGTATATGCTTTTCCCCATAGTTCCCTTATATACACAACTGTTATTAATTATCTTAATTTCAATAAGAGTTTCACCCCTGTTTTTCTTGGTGTCTTAGTTGTCCTGTTGTATTCTTTTCTCCATACTCTTTATACCCAGGCTACCTGTGAGTCTGCAGTCCCCCTGTAGCTCTCACATACTATAGTGCCTGCTACTGCTTTTAGTGGCCTCCAATCTGATAACCAAACTATGTCTTCATTTCTGTCTGAGCTCTGAGGCAAACAAAACAGAAACCAATCTCTCAGGAATCCCCTAGACATGTGAGAAAATAAGATCCACTCTTTTCCTTCTGTCCCAGCAGAGAAGAGTAGAATTGGACAATTTCTTCCTAGCCATGCTGTGCCATGGTGAGCAAAAACACCATGAAGTTTACCACTGTTTTGTGTATGGCTTTTTCTTTCTTGGGCATTCACTTGTTTACTGCAAATCTTTGACTGGTTTCTAGATCTCCCACAAAGCTGTTTCAGTCTGTCTATTTTTATTTATTTAGTGTTTTCATAGTCCACCATCTTGCTAACATCAGTCTCTTTTATCATGTATCTTTTGAAAAACAAAATTGGGAAAGTGAGGTGTTGGGTAAGGCTGAGCAAAGGGAACTGAATCAGGGTGCCTGATGTAGGGAGAGACTACAGTACTATAGCCAGGTATGCTTTGTTTATTCTGATGCAACACACTTGATATAGCTTGTAAATACACTATTTTATTTTCACAGTAAATAATGTAATTTCCTCTTTAGTGTAAGTATGCCTTCAGAGACGCTATTATTGCTACTGAAGCTGGTAATTATGCAGAAAGGAAGAGATAGAGAACATGGCATAGTTCCTATTCAAATTAGGAGCAGCAAATAGGGCCAGAAAAAGTGTATGAGGAGACCAGTGTTTGTTGGTAAATTTGGTTATTTAGAGTGAACTTCTCCAGGCCTGCTAAAAGAGTGTTGGGAAATATCTGTGTTCATCAGATAATCTATGAAATGCCTTTTTCCCTCCCAGTATAAATCTAAACTCTAACCCAAAGTTGATACAATTTCCCCAGGCATATTTAGATATGCCCTATTTTTAAATTTTGCTTTCAGAACTTTCTCATAGTTTTTGATAAATGCTCAGTTATTAGTAGAAGATCCCTGTCCAAAGTAAGAAAAATATTTTCCTACACTTGAGTGTTTCTTAATGTTGGAAAGAGACTAGCCTAGATGTTCTCTTTTGTTTTGTTGGCCAGTTTGTGTATTGTTATGATATTACCACATTGACTTACTATAGCTCTTTTATACTATAATTCTGATATCTGTTCTTTAAAATTCTCTTGGCTCTTCTTGCAGTTGCCCTTTCATATTAATTTTAGTCAGGTTAAATTTTATAGGAAAACACCATTGTGGTTTTGATTGGAATAGCATTAAAAGTATAGGTTAATTTGGGGCCATATGAAATCATTTTAGTGTTACGTTTTCCTGTCTATGGATGTGATATCTTTTTCCATTTATTTAGGTATTCTTTAATGTCTTCCGATGACATTTTGTATAGAAAAGTCATTTTAAAAAACTGTTATAGCATTTTTCCTTGGTACCGCATATTTTTTCTGCTATTATTATAAATGTTCTATTTTAT
>NW_006434709.1:25852822-25853430 GCF_000325575.1 Pteropus alecto | reverse complement strand
ATACACAACTGGTATTAATTATCTTAATTTCAATAAGAGTTTCACCCCTGTTTTTCTTGGTGTCTTAGTTGTCCTGTTGTATTCTTTTCTCCATACTCTTTATACCCAGGCTACCTGTGAGTCTGCAGTCCCCCTGTAGCTCTCACATACTATAGTGCCTGCTACTGCTTTTAGTGGCCTCCAATCTGATAACCAAACTATGTCTTCATTTCTGTCTGAGCTCTGAGGCAAACAAAACAGAAACCAATCTCTCAGGAATCCCCTAGACATGTGAGAAAATAAGATCCACTCTTTTCCTTCTGTCCCAGCAGAGAAGAGTAGAATTGGACAATTTCTTCCTAGCCATGCTGTGCCATGGTGAGCAAAAACACCATGAAGTTTACCACTGTTTTGTGTATGGCTTTTTCTTTCTTGGGCAAATCTTTGACTGGTTTCTAGATCTCCCACAAAGCTGTTTCAGTCTGTCTATTTTTATTTATTTAGTGTTTTCATAGTCCACCATCTTGCTGACATCAGTCTCTTTTATCATGTATCTTTTGAAAAACAAAATTGGGAAAGTGAGGTGTTGGGTAAGGCTGAGCAAAGGGACGTGAAATAGGGGCGGAGAG
>NW_006434709.1:25826804-25852420 GCF_000325575.1 Pteropus alecto | reverse complement strand
TGTGGGGAAATATCTGTGTTCATCAGATAATCTATGAAATGCCTTTTTCCCTCCCAGTATAAATCTAAACTCTAACCCAAAGTTGATACAATTTCCCCAGGCATATTTAGATATGCCCTATTTTTAAATTTTGCTTTCAGAACTTTCTCATAGTTTTTGATAAATGGTCAGTTATTAGTAGAAGATCCCTGTCCAAAGTAAGAAAAATATTTTCCTACACTTGAGTGTTTCTTAATGTTGGAAAGAGACTAGCCTAGATGTTCTCTTTTGTTTTGTTGGCCAGTTTGTGTATTGTTATGATATTACCACATTGACTTACTATAGCTCTTTTATACTATAATTCTGATATCTGTTCTTTAAAATTCTCTTGGCTCTTCTTGCAGTTGCCCTTTCATATTAATTTTAGTCAGGTTAAATTTTATAGGAAAACACCATTGTGGTTTTGATTGGAATAGCATTAAAAGTATAGGTTAATTTGGGGCCATATGAAATCATTTTAATGTTACGTTTTCCTGTCTATGGATGTGATATCTTTTTCCATTTATTTAGGTATTCTTTAATGTCTTCCGATGACATTTTGTATAGAAAAGTCATTTTAAAAAACTGTTATAGCATTTTTCCTTGGTACCGCATATTTTTTCTGCTATTATTATAAATGTTATATTTTATAAAATTACATTTTCTAACTTGTTTTATAGATACAAGGATATAATCAATTTTCAAAAATTCATTATAGATGTAAGTTTTATTTATCTGTAATTTCTGTTGGGTTTGTTATTCTGTTGAATAATATTCAAATGGTAACAGTTCTGTTTCTTCTTTCCCAATTTTTATAATTTTTATTTGTGTTTCTTTTAATGTTATGCTAAGAGGATCTGCAGTACAATGTTGAATAGAAGCAGCAATATTGTACATCCTTCTCTATTCCTGATTTTAAGAAGAAAGCTGCTAATATTTCATCATTAAGTTTAAAGTATATTATAGTTTTTAGTATATAAAAACTTCTGGTCAGAAGTTCCTTTCTCTTCCTTGTTTATAGGTTTGATATTTCTTTTGTCCTGAAATGGCATTGAATTTATTTTTAAAAAAATTTTTTGGTAAACACTAAAATGATCATATAGATTTTAAAATTTTATCTGTTGTACCAGAGAAATTTTCTAATGTTAAACTGTGCTTTTAGTACTCAGAACAAACTCAGTTTGGTTAAGATGCTTTCTTTCATGTTCATTGCAGTTTTTTTGGTTGATATTTTTGAAAATTTTTCCATCTATATTTATGTATGAAATTGGCCTATGATTTTCAAATTTTATACTATTTTTGTTTGTTTTAGGTATCAATTTTACTAGTTTCATAAAATGAGCTGAGAGGTGTTCTCTCTTTTTTAATTCCTTAGAAGAATTTGAGTAAATCTAACTCTTTGGATATTTGATAGAATTCACCATAAAACTCTGTTTTCTCTCTCTCACTCTCTCTCGTTTTTTGCCGCAGAATACATATATAAATTCTAATTTAATTTATTTAATGGCTATAGTGGTATTCAAGTTTTTGTTCTTTTTTCTTATAAAAATAATGTCTTTATTGAGATATAATACATATAGCATAAAATTCACCCTTTTAAAGTATACAGTTTGGTGGGTTTTAGTTTATTCACAGAGCTGTACAGCCATCATCACTGTCTAATTTCCAAACACTTTCATCACCTCATAAAGAAAGCCTATACTGTGTACCCACTCATTCTTTATCTACCCTCACCCCTAGGCCCCATCAACCATTTCTCTACTTTGTTTCCATGGCTTTCCCTATCCTATACATTTTATAAAATGGAACCATACAATATATGACCTTTCACTTAGCATAATGTTTGTTCATGTTGTGTCATGCAACAGCGCTCATTCCTTTATATTACCAAATAATATTCCATTGTTTACCCATTTTGTTTATCTACTCATCTATTGATAGGCATTTGGGTTGTTTTCATTTTTTGGCTGTTATGAATGATGTTTTAATGAACATTCCTGTGCAGGTTTTTATGTAAGCGTATGTTTTCAGGTCTCTTAGATAGGTACTTAGGAGTGTAATTGCTGAGTCACATGGTAACTCTGCTTTAACATTTTGAGCAACTGCCAAATTGCTTTCCAAACTTGATGCACTATTTAACAATCCTACCAGTAGTGTAGAAGGGTTCCAATTTTTCATTGTCACTTGTTTCCTTATCACTTGTTTCTTTTATTCGAGACATCCTAGAATGTGTGAAGTGATATTTTATTGTGAGTTTTGATTTGCATTTCCCTAATGATTAATGATATTGAGGATCTTTTTGTGTGTTCATTGGCCATTTGTTATCTTTTGCAGAAATATTTATTCAAGTCCTTTTCTTATTTTTAAATTGAATTATTTGTTTTTTTTTATTGAGTTGTATGAGTTCTTTATACATTTTATATACAAACCCCTTATCATATATATGATTTGTAAGTATAGTAGTCCCCCCTTATCCACAGGGGACATGTTTCAAGACCCTCAGAGTATGCCTGAAACCTTGGATAGCACCAAACCCTATATACACTATTTTTTTCTATACTAAATAACAAGTATACAAATGAATGAATTGTCACAAACTAAATACAGTTGTGAAGCCAACACCCAGATATCAAGACAGAATATTATCAGTACCTCAAATATTTCCAACATGCTCTCTTCTAGGCACTCTCTGCCATCAGCCCCAACAGGATAACCCATCTTGATTTGTAAATGCATAAATTAATTAAACTTATTTTTCTTTTTCATACAAATGAAATAATACACTAGTACTCTTTTGTGTCCAGCTTCTCTCAATCAACATTATCTTGTGATATTCATCCATTTTGTTGTGTGCAATTGTAAATCGTTCATTCTCATTACTAAGTATTCTTCCATTGTGTAAATATACCACAACATCTCAGCCATTCCTAATAGGCATTTGGTAGTTTCCAGTTATGGAAAATTATGATAGCATAAGCATATATACACATATCTTTTAGTTATATGCTTAGGAGTGAAATTGCTAGATTCATAGAGTATGCATATGCCAACTTTAGGATATATTGCCAAAAATATTTCCAAAGCGGTTGTACCAGTTTACACTCTCATCAGTCATGTATGAGAGCTCCATTTTCTCCACATCCTCACCAACACTTGGTATGTTTGTCTTTTGTCATTTTAGCCATTCTGGTAAGCATATAGTTAGAAGTGTATTTTTAAATTATCTTCGGATGTTGGGGTTTTCTCCCCTATTTTTTAGTGGTGATTTCTAATTTAGTTGCATTGTAAACAAAGAACATAGTCTACATAATAGATTGTTAACTTTTGTGGCTTGCTTCATAGCCTTGTGTGCATGCCTGTTTTTATAAATATTCCAGATGTTTTAGAGAAGAAAGTGTTCTCCAGATGTTTGATGTCTAGTTCTATATGTTGGTTGGATTTGAGCATGTTAATTTAGGTGTTTAAATTGTATCCTTACTATTTTTATATACTTTATCAATTACTTAGAACGTTATGTTAAAAATCCTTTATTCTGATTAGTGCATTTAATTACTCTTTATATATCTTTTAATTTGTGTTTTTTATATATTTGAAGCTTGTGTTTTTAGTACATAGAAATCTAAAACTACTCTTTCTTCCTTACAGATTGAACCATTAGGTGTTGTTTCCTATCCATCTTTAAATTTAATGCTTTTTGCTCTAAAAAAGATTATGTCTGATGTTAATTTAGTTACTTTCTTTTGATTATCATTTTCTTATATCTCTGGTGCACAAAGATATAAGAGTTAGCTCATGCAAACCCTGATTTTGGCCTAAGTAAGTAAGTGTCACTTTTACTCATTTAGTTAGTTATAAATAATGTAAGGCCTTGCCAACCACTGTAAGGACTTATATTTTCATTCTGATTTGGACATATATTGGAGGGTTTTGAACAAAGGGTGACATGATCTGATTCATGGTTTTTAAAGAACCATTCTGGCTACTGTGTTGAGAATAAACTATAAGGGTCAAGGACTAAAGCAGGGAGATGTGATAGGAAACCATTACAGTAATCCAGGTGACATGATGATGGTTTAGACCAGGGCAGTAGTGAGTAGAGGTGGTGAAAAGTGGCTAGATTCTGGATCTCTTTTGAAGATAGAACTAACAGGAATTTCTAACAGATTGGATATTGCTTAAGAGAGAAAAAGAAGAGTCAAGGATAATTCTAAGTTTTTTTGATTTGGGAAACTGAAAGAATGAAGTTTCCATTAATAATGTTGAAGAATTTGAATATCATTTCATATAGTGTCTTCTTTATAAAGACTTTGAAATAAATTTGAGTCTCAGTATTAGAAATGGTTGCACATCTCTCAAGAACTTATTTTGTTTGTGTCTTTCTTAGTGTCTGCTGGAGACTGTGACTATATGATCTAAAACCACATTTGTGTCCCTTGAAGCAAAGATATAGATATATAAAGTATATGTTTTTTTTTATTGACCTCACTTTCATTGGGCCTTGTTTTTATCTTTTCTCACTACTTGTAATTTGTTCCCTTATATGTTATATATCTTTATGTGCCTCCTTAAAATCTTTTTAGAACAGGACAGGGTCTGAATAAATGAAAACAATTTGTTTGCATTGTATGACGCCAAAAGGAAATGTGGAAAGTAGCATGAATTTTTAAGCTGAGTTAGAGCATCATTTGAACTATAAATGTGTGTGTACATGTGTGTGTTTGAGGGCCTGCTGAATTCCTATAACTCTGTATCATTCATTAAACAATATTCAGTGCACATCCACTATGTGTAAAGTGCTGTTCTAAACACTTAATACATCAGTTAATATATTGCAGGAAGCATTCAATCTAGTGGAGGGGGTGATACTGACAAAAATAACACATGTAGTAGATTAGTAAATTATATAGTATATCAGTACATGATATTACAGGAAAAATATGTCAACAATGGTAAGGGAGATTGAATGTAGGTAGGTTGTAGTATGGAGGTTGCTGTTTTAAATAGAATAGTCTGGATGGGCCACGCTGAGATGACATTGGAACTGAAACTTGAAGGAGGTGAGGATGTGAGTTATGTCCCCTTCTGAGGGAAAAGCAAGCAAAGGTCCTGAGATAGGAGTGGGACTGGCACGTTTAAGGAACAGCTAGGCGGCCAGTGTAGAGCTGAATAAGAGTGGTAGGAGCTGAGGTCAGAGAGGTGATGCGATTGGGAAACAAACCTCTGTTGTGAGAACTTGAGCTTTTTCTCTGAGTGCAGGGGGTACCACTGCAGGGTTTCAAGCATAAGGGAGTTGTGATTTGACTGGCATTTTAAAAAGGTCACTCTGGCTACTATAGTATACTTTCAAAGAAGTTGATGATTATTTCTGCAATTTTAGGTATATTACAGCTAATACTGATACAGAAGAACAGAGTTTTCCAGTCCCTCAAGCACTTAACACACATGTAGAGGAATTAAATTTAGATGTCCTTCTGCTGAAGGCAGATAATTTACGTTTGAACGAGTCTAGCAAGATGGAGAGTTTTGAACTACTTTGTGACCACAAAGAAAAGGTAAGTGATATCTGATAATAACATATTTGAATAGTTTTAATTTTTGATTTAATATACTTTCCCATTCATATTGTAACCACAACAAATGTTTCACAGTTTATACAAGCTAATTGATTGATGCAAAATTTTTTATAATGTGACTAAAAAAGTAAATTGAGTTCATCAGGCTCTCAAATCATAAAAATGAGAACCAAATATATGACTATACAGATTTACTTTGATCTTTATTAATTTGATATATTTAATAAATATTTTATAACAGATAAAGAACAAGATACACTGCTTCTCTGAGGGGGGGCTACATTTTAAGTTTTCTAACTTAGTATTAATATAACAGCCATCAGTATTTTAACCTATTTCTACCACTGGTCATATTTCAATGTTTAATGTTAGGCTGAATTGGGAAAACCCATCTCTCCCACCACTACCACCACCACCACACACAAAAAAAAAGTTTGCAATATCCCAAGAAGCAATAAATCTCTTTCTTCCCCATGAACAAGTCTACCCTTTGAGGATTTAGCAACTCTAAACACATTGTCAAAATTTTTAAATCTTTAGGATTATATTTAGATAATACAGGTAAAAAACGTGACTGCTCTTTTGAGTATATGTGATCCGTAATGACTTGCCAGATGTTATCTGAAATGCTCATTGAAGCATCATATTGATAGCAGATAACTGGAAAGAGAATAAAAAGAGGATACTACAACTCAGGGAGAATGTATAGATTCTGGGGACTATCAGTTTTCACTTCTACGTAGCCATGGAGCTAGTGTCTGGATAATATTTATTATTTTTAAGATCCAAACGTAACTTTATATTAAATCACATTTTTTAGCCATGAATATTTTAATTTAAAATATTATACATACGAGAATAGATTCAGTCATTTATAAATGCCAGTTTACCTGCCTAATTTTTTTAAAGTTGCAGTACAAAATATTTAATAGTCTGGTCAAGTTACTGAGTTAATCTAATGTGAAGTTCTATCTTTTCAGTTTAGAGATGAAATCGAATTTATTTGGAGATTTGTTCGTGCTTATGGAGACATGTGTGAGCTATCTACAAATACACAAGAAAAGAAACATTATGCTAATATTGGTAAGTATTTTATAAAGATTGATTATCATCAAGTGACTATTATCTATAATAAACTACTAATTTTTAATTAAAGCTAAATTTTCTTAGCTGAAACCAATATGTTTAATCTATTTCAATATATCCTGGTACTGAAAAATACACATAGTCTAAGGACAGAAAGGTTTTTTTAGGATTAAAGAATAAATGTATTCTTTAAAAATATTTGAGCATATTAGAATAGGCAACTGAAAAACTCACATTTCAGCTTTTGAAGTTTCAAAATTTATCTTTATAAAACAAGATTAGCCTTGAGTCGATAACTGTTTTAGCTTAGTGATGTATCCATGGTTGTTTATTATACTGTCCTCTATACTTCGGGGCCTATTTTTGAATTTTTTTATAATAATAACAACAAAACAAAAACAGCCAAATGTCACATCATTTATATATATTTATGTCACCTTGACTCTTACTGAATAGCAAAATTCTTTCTTCAAAAAGCCCCTTAACTGCTATCTCTGTGTTTCAGGGTAGTAATTTGATACCAGAACTTCTTTAATTCTTTTCTTATTCCCAAGTCCTCTCTTTTCAAAGCTTTCTTTCTCTAAAATAGCATGAGGAAGAGATAGCAAAAAGGTAATGATACTTCAGATCTCCTTCTAGTCCAGGTACCTGTCGTTTTTATTTCCAAGAAAGAAATGTTTCTAAACTCCTTGTAATTACGTTTTTTAATGTTAGGTTGTTAAAATCCTTTTTTTTTTTTTTCAATTTATGTAGATTTCTACACAGGGTAGTTCTCTTAATGGATAGAACTATAAAATACCACTTTAACAAATTAACAATAGGGAATGGTTTTAGAATAAAAGACTCTTTTTTATAAAGATTATCTCAACGACTCATTTTGCAGATCATTAGATAGCCTTTCCAAGCGGCGGGAAAATGGGGCACAAGGGGAGGAAAGGAGATGGTATAAAATAAAACAGCCACTTTTTGGGATTTTCAGATTGTAGTTCAGTTTTGTTGCAAGCATTTTGATTTTTCAAGCCTATAGACAAACCTCTATCCAAAGTAATTATTGCATTATTAAAAGTTATTCTAAACTAAGTAAAATGATTTGAGAGAATTATTTATGTATTGAACCTGTTCATTATTGTGAATTATGAGGCGAGAATCTCTCTGGGCAGCCTTCCCACCCCCCTTTAGATAGAGTTATTCTGTTCTCTGCTGTGCGCTCTTCTTTACCCTGCTTTTATTTTTTGCATGTAATTTGTTTATATACCTGCTGCCTCCTGAGCTGTAAACCTTTGGAAGTCAAGAACTGTGTCTCATTTGACTTTTTATTCCAAGGCTCGCATAGTATGGCACTTAGAAGGCACTCAGCAAATGTTGGCTGAGTTAATTACAAAACAAGTTCTATTATTAACGTTTTAAAATAATGATCGAATGACTTTTCTTGCACTTGGTTAAATCACTTAGTCCAGTGAGTCTCAAACTTGAGCATACATCAGAATCACTTGAGGCTGGTGAAAGCAGATTGCTCTGTCCCAGAGTTTGTGATCAAGTCAGTCTCCTATATGGCCAAAAATTTGCTTTCTAATAAGTTTCCAGGTGATGCTTTTGGTCTTGAGACCATAGTTTGGGAACCACTGATTTAATTCAATAATCTGCCACCCACCAACTCACATGAAGGTACTAAGTGTAAGTACATTTATCTTTCAGGGAAGACATTAGGTGAAAAAGCTATTACTAGAGCACCCATGAATGGACGCTGTCATCTGTGGTAAGTTCATAGAGTTTATGCAGTCTTTAAAAATTCTAATATGCCTCTATCGATTACAATGGATTTTTAAAATATTACTGACACATTTAATCTCTGTCACATTCACTGAAAAATATAGTAGATAATATAGTAACTGTTCTTATTCTGTTTTTTCTCATATATTTTTCAGTATGTATATTTTAAATATATTTAAGGTAAACTTTCTTTGAAGATTTCATAAGTGAATGTACCAAGTCCAATGGCTCTGAACATGATAAATTTTAATTAAAACTAATTTAGTAAACATTTTGTTTGACAACAAACACGAGAATGATGTCATGTTTATAACTGAAATGTAGAAAGAATGCTTCGAAGAATAAAAGCTCATCAGCCATTTTTTACACCAAATGAGTCAAAGTCTAAAAATTCCACAGGTCAAAGAAAAGCCATTTATAATATAAGAAAGCTCAAACAAAGGAAATTTAATCAGGTCGGTGGGTACAGGCAAATAAATATCCTTGGGACAAAAAAATTTATTCTTGAGTATATTTTGTTTTGAATTCTTTGTATGTGTAGAATTTTAAAACACAAATAAGAAGAGATGTATTGTTTTTAATTAATGTTTCCTTTTACTCCTAGTTGTATTTTTGCAATTGTTTTAGTTTTGTTTTTTCCTTTCTAGCAGCACAGGTAATTTATGTGCTAGGGAGATACAGTAATAAATTAATTTATGAGCCTTCTCTCAGACCTAGTTTTCCAGAAATCCACCCCTCTTGGACATTATTTTAGTCTTCTGGGGCACTCTTAGGCAAAATCTCTCTCAAAATGGCTCCCTTTTTTTTTTTTTCCCAAATCTGTTATTTTTTTAAATTAATTAATTTATTTTTTATGGTGACATTCGTTAATGAAATCATTTAAGTTTCAGCTATACACTTAACAGTAAGACATATATATGTTTACACTGTGTGTTCACCTCCCATAGTTAGATTTCCTTCTGTCACCACATATTTGACCCCCTTTACCCAGTCTACCTCTTCCCTCCCTTCCGACCCCCTACCTTCTGGTAACCACTAGTCCATCGTCCACGTCCATGAGTCTCTGTTTGTTTGTCTTGTTCATTTGTTGCTTTTAGGTTTATATCCCACATATAAGTGATATCATGTGATTTTCAATTTTTTCCGTCTGGCTTATTTCACTTAGCATGAGGTCCATCCATGTTGTCGCAAATGGCAGTATCTCATCTCTTCTTATGGTCGAGTAATATTCCATTGTGTATATATACCACACCTTCTTTAGCCAATCATCTATCATAGGATGCTTCAGTTGCTTCCATGTCCTGGCCACTGTGAATAATGCTGCTATGAACATCGGTGTGCAAATATCTTTTCGAATATGAGTTTTCAAGTCTTTGGGGTAAATACTCAGTAGAGGGATTGCTGGATCATATGGTAGGTCAATTCTTAGTTTTTTGAGGAACCTCCATACCACTTTCCATAATGGCTATACCAATTTGCAGTCCCACCAGCAGTGTATGAAGGTTCCTTTTTCTCCACATCCTCTCCAGCATTTGTCATTACTTGTCCTATTAATTATAGCTATTCTAACAGGTGTGAGATGGTATCTCATTGGGTTTTGATTTGCATTTCCCTAAGAGCTAGCGATGTTGAGCATCTTTTCATATATTGGCCATTTGTATGCCTTCTAGGGAGAAATGTCTGTTCAGGTCCTCTGCCCATTTTTTGATTGGATCATTTGTTTTGTTGTTGTTGTTATTGAGTTGTATGAGTTCTTTGTGTATTTTAGATATTAGGCCCTTATCTGAGGCATTGCTTGCAAATATATCTGTAAGTCCACATTTGTCCCACCGGAAATTCATTTTTGCCCCACCAACTCTGAGGTGCAAACCATTTTCCCATCGCAGACCCTTTATTTCACTCTACTACCAGCAGGGGGAGCTCCACCCACAAACTCTCGTCTTAAAACTTTCCTGGGCAGAAGTCAGGTAACATTTTTTTTTGTCCCAGAAACTCCCAAGGACACATGCCAAATTAAGAAGAGGTCTTTTGAATCAGCACTTACTTGGCTTAAGATGAGATGCAAGCCTACTCCTCTCTCATAAGAAAGTGGGAGATGGAATCCATAGTACCCTAATTCTGTCCATAGAAATCCTCACTCCAGGTCTCTTTCTCCCACAGTGCATTCTTTGCCTGTTCCTTTGTAGCCTGGAGATGGGTAAAGAGCTAACCCCAGCAGAATCTGTGAATCATTTTCTTACCACATCATGCATGGATCGTAGAGTTTCTTGTTTAAGAATTGGAGTGCCTAATAGCTAAAACATTGTTCTGTGCCCTTGGTGCCTCTGCCAAAACTAGGGGAAAGGTAATTTTGCAGTTAACATTCTGGACATATCTTAAAGATAATTTCCCCAGTACATAAGGATCTTGGCTATTATTTCTATGGACAACTTTACCTTCTTCATCTAATTTGCATAATGCTGATATTAATAAATTAACATATATATGCATTGAGGTATTTCTGTTTTTCCACTTGTAGTAGTAACATAGTGAATTTATATGAATCAAGCCACACTCTCTTCATCTCCTTTGATACTGGGGTGTGTGGGAGCTGGTTAGCCAGATTTGGATGCAGAAGCAATACCCAGGTCCTACTCTTAACTCTAAACCTTTCTTCCTCTTCCTCTGCTGTCCTCTTTCTTCTCCATACTGCCTCTGCACCCATGCAGAATCACCTTTAAAATGTACATTTGATGTTACTTCTCAAATCGATGACATTTATCAAGATGAGCTTCAAAATTTTTGTAGAGGAAAATGTTCAATCTGAGGGCTTCATCCTGTGAAATCCATCCTGTGAAGACAGATTGTACTTACCACTTCCTTAGTGGGTTGCCTAGTCTCTTCGCCACTAATCTGGCAATTTCTCCTATGTTCATCTTTTTCACTTTTTGTTGTGAATAATTGCCACTTATATAATCGTGGAATTTAACTCCAAGGTTAAATCTTCCCAACACATACACTGTAATGATCCAATTGTGTTTCACATGATTTCTTATTTGGTATCAGCTTTAATTTAAAAAATTTATATATTAAAATCTAATGAGTTGATAAAAATTACCAAGTTCAAATGTCAACTTTATCTTAACTCTTAGAATATATGAAAAAACAGAAATTAAAACTTGAGAAGTAAGGGGTAAAATTTAGGCCAACTGATTCCATAGTTAATTGTAATAAAATATAGTGAAAAGGTCGTATTCTGCTGGAATCTTTGTCAGTATGTTAAGACATTTTCTCATTCATTCACCATAAATGATAAACTATGGCCTACAGACCAAATCCAACTGCTTGCTTTTGTAAGTAAAGTTTTATTGGAGCAGAGCCTTGCCCCTGCATTTGTGCATAGCGATGAAGTCGAGTAGTTGCAACAGAGATTCTCTGACCCCAGAGCCTAAAATGTTTGCTAGCTGGCCCTGCAGCAAAAGTTCTCAGACCCCTGGTTTACCAGGGGTCCCCAAACCCCAGGCCACAGACCACTACCAGTCCGTGGCCTATTAGGAACTGGGCCGCACAGCAGGAAGTGAGCGGCAGGCGAGCAAGCAAAGCATCATCTGTATTTGCAGCCGCTCCCCAGCACTAGCATCACCACCTCAGCTCCACCTCAGATCATCAGGCATTAGATAGATTCTCTTAGGAGCACCCGTCCCTGAGTCCTTGGTGCCAAAAAGGTTGGGGACCACTGGTTTACAGAGTTATGTGATTGTTTATAAGCCTTCGGTTTGAAATAAAAGATGCAATCTTCAAGAATAATTATCATAAAAGATTACCATTGGGCGAATAATTAAAAACAAATATTATTTTAAAGATTTGCTTTTTATCTTCATCTTTCCCAAAATGAAATTGCTTTGTAACTTTAAGGCTACATAAGCTTTCTATAAAATTCTGCTGTTTTTGTTTTACCAGCTTAAGATACTTCTGGAATCAAGAAAGTAAAATCACCAATGGATTTGCAAATTATTAGCCAAATAGGCCTGACCTTAATTATAAATAATGTCTTAAATATTTATTGTGCTCTACTGTTCAGAAATTACATCCACATGCCTTATAGCATGTGATTCACAGAACAACTTGTTTTCATTTTATAAATAACAGTAAGCAAGGCAGTGCGTGTGTGCACGTGTGTGTGTCTGGTATAATGTGTTGATTAGTAACCAAGGTTCACATAATAAATAAAAAATAAATAAAAGCAGATCTTACAATCTTATATACTCAATATACTCAATATTTCGTGTTACATTATTCTTCAGTTTTCTCACAGTATAACTAGCATTCGTGCCGAATCAAAAGTGCTGCAGGGAAACTAATGGAGTTGTTTTAGTAGTTGTTGAAACAGGAATTTTTGTCCATTATTAAAGATATATTCAATATGAAAGCAAAGAAAATACAGAATTTTTGTCAAAACGCATAGTTAGAATGACCTCTAGATGGAGGTAATATACCACATTGTGTATTAACTTTTCTCAGAGTTCCTATTAACCTGAGTGTTTAGGAAATAAAATTTTAAATTACATTTTTAAAGAGGAACTGTATAAAAAACAGCAACACACACAGACAATCAGGTGGAATTGATTGCCAGAAAAGAAGCGATGATCCTTTGGGAAAAAAATGGTCACGTGAACTTTGATTGTTTGATATGTGAGAAGATAAATAATATTTTAGACTTTAAAGAAGCAAACTTCAAAAAAGATTACAAAAAACATATGAGTCTAGCAATAGATCATTTATAAGGGAAAACGTACATATTTCATATAATGGTATTCATAAATCATGTTTTTTCTTTTTTTCTTTACTCAGAATAGCTTGGAGAAAATGCTGAGAGAGCACTATAAAAGCCTAGAGATATGCATAAATAGTTCTGATATTCAGAAAATAGAAGATTGATTCCAGCTTTGATAGTTGGGTTGTTCTGTGAACCTCTAGGTGAAGAAGTTCAAGTAGACCCAAAATAGATTTTTCTAAAAATGTGACATGATCTGTTTTTATTATTATTTCTTTACTGGTAAATGGAGTATGGAAACCGAGCTAGTACATTTGGATTTAAGCAAGGCATTAGGGCAAGTTCACTCCTAACATTTTTGTAGACAAGACAGACAAGACATGGTCAAGCTTCTGGGCTACCCGTGCTGACAGAAGGGTTTGAGCCTCAGTTATTCAATAGAATAACTTTCGACAATATCGTTGTCAATCTGCAGGTGATTCTAGAGTTCCAGTCCTCTATCATAGACACTAGTGTGTTCAGAAATTTTGTCACTGGGCGAAGATATAAAAGGTATGCTTATAAAGTTATAAATAACACAAAATTAGGAGGAATTGGATGTATGACAGGTGACAGTAGTAATTCAAAAGATTTTCACATATTGAAAGAAATACCAAACAAGGTATTGAATTAATAGGGATAAATGTGGAAGAAGAAATGGAGAGAAAGTATCAAAATTTTAGGACATTAGGGACAAACAATGGACCTTTGAATGAAGTGTGGAGTATAGTTAATAATAGTGTATTAATATTGATTCATTGTGAAAAGTATGTGTCTATTATATGGCACTCTTAGTACAATTGTGATAAATGTACACTAGTAATGTAAGAGGTAAACAGTAAACTGGATGTGGGTATATGGGAACTCTGAACTATCTTTGCAACTTTCCTATAAATCTCAAGGTATTTTAAAATTAAAGTTTATTTTTTTGTAAGTGGACTAACGTTTTAAGTCTGAATAAGTTATACTGCCCATAACAAAAAGGGAGAGTTTGGGGATATAGCTGTGTGGATTTTGCTCCCCAATCTGGAACTCTTTGGGAGGAACAATAGAACAGAATGACAGAAAGGGGACGTTTCAAAAGAACAACGTGAGGCTAGGCTGGAGATGATAATACCAGTTTTCTCAAGAGAGCTTGAGAATCTTTTTTTCCAATAATCTTTTCTCAAATGCTCAGTCTCTGACAGGTGTAGAGATGTATGTGAAATGCAATCTGATTTTATAATTTCTGAGTAGTAATATCTCCTCATCTAGTTCCATAATTGGATTACTTTTAGTAGGTTGATTTAGTCATCATTCTGGCTTCTATTGTTGTAGATTCCATTGATTATGTAGAAACTGAAATTTTAAGAAGTCAAAAAATTCATAACTGAAAAGTGGCCATTTATTGGTTGTGCATAAGTGGTGTGGTCTTTTGTGTCCAGGACTGGTCTTATTGTTCCAAAATAAGAAAATTATTCACTTCATATTTGTACTTGAAAGTTATGCTTATCCACAGAAACAATAGAGATAAATACACCCAAAGTTACCTTTTTCATTTCAGCGATGACCATGCAAATAAAAATTAACACTTACTCTTGAAATACTTAGGTAAATGACTATTTTGCCTAAGAGAAACACTCTAAAATAGTCCAAAGACTTTTGCACAAACAGAAACACTCTGAATGTGAAAAGTAATATGTCCTCAATTTTTAAAGTAAGAAAATTGCTGAACAAATGTCACACCCAATTTATAGTCTAATAATTATTTATGTAAATTTTACGTTCTCAATGGAGAAGAAGTCATAATAATTCATGAGATGTTCTATTCTGGTAATGCGGTGTTTCTAAGGAAGGGTTGAAGGACATGAGAATTCTTTGAAAAAGCATATTTTAAAATTACCTTGACTTTATTTGGTTTTAGTCATGATATTTATTTTTATTTTCAAATGACATTTAAGGAGGCCATGAAATTTTTATTTAGGAGGAACAAGGATTTATTGATACATTTTTCAATTTAATACTTATGTAATTATACTTTTTCTGAGAGCCTCTTTGTGACTTTGATGTTGACGATGGTAATAATGACAGCTAACATTTTTTGAAACTCACTATATGGTAGACACTAGTCTAAGCAACTACGGATTTTAGATATTTACCCTCACAGCATACACATATGATAGATAGTGTTAGTATTCCAATTATAGATGAGGAAACTGGCCTCATGTTAATGTCAAGTGTTTAGTATCTTTAGGGCCCTCACATTTAATCAATATTTTCATTAAATATTAATGAATGCTTCAGAGATTTTTTTAATATCATATTTGACGATATTCGATTAAAAGTTCACACTATATTCACTGTTTATCCTTTTCAGGTACGCAGTTTTGTGTGGCTATGTAGCTGAGTTTGAGGGCTTACAAAACAAAATCAACTATGGATATCGCTTCAAGGTATTTCTTGATATTAAAAATGTTTTAATGTGGCTATATGTTCTATTAACAGGGATATTAAAATTATTCAACAAATTAATCTCTAGGCATATATCTTTTTATCTAAATGAATTGACAGTCTTCAAATAGTACTTTGCCAAAAGGAATCAAATTATTTGGGTGGTTAATGATTATCATTTTTCTAGATCCTGAAAGAAGTCACATAGTAGATGAGTATTTTTTTTTTCAAAGATAGAGAATTAGCCTATTGGTCATGAGCTCACTAACATTAGAAACACGCCTGGGACTAATTAGTTAACATTTTCTGCATATTGATTTGGTGGGAGGAATAGAATCCAACCTAGGGCTTAAATTTACCATGATATATGAATAAAATAAGTAATGCAAATACTCATAATTTATAATGTGCCTCTAGTTATAATAGCTCAATAAATAGCCCCTCAAGGTCAATAATTATGATGATGGGCAAAGAGTTCTTTGTTTCCCAACTCCCTATAACCGTTTGACAGTGTCAAGGGAGTAGATTCCTCTACCACCTGGTTCTGCTATTTCCTTTATTGTACCCTAGTGATTTGATATTTGTAAGCTTGCCTCTGAATCAAATGTTAGCTGGGCAAGTCATAGGCAGACAATAATGTGACTGGATGTTTTCTATTTTTATAGCAACATTTGGCTTTAAATTATCTGTTGCATTATTTAACTGTAGTCACAGTTCTGCTCCTAGTTCTGAGCAATCATTTTTGATAATTGAACCATTGCTAAAGCTTAATTGTATTAATGATAGGGATTGAGGAAGGGGATGAAACATTGTAAAGCTCCTTTGAATTTACTAGGCATAATTCATTCAACACTACTTAAAACCTTGGGAGATGATATTTCTTTGGGATTTTCTTTCAGGAACATCTAGATAAAGCAATCCAATTTTTACCTGAAGAACCCTATTTGTATTACCTCAAGGGAAGATACTGTTATACTGTAAGTTGAGTGCTTTTATCTATAAATCTTATTTGAATATACTATGATTGTATGATACATTTTCAGTGACTTATTCATTCTTTTATTGTTTTACCTAGTATCTGTGCTAGGGAAATAAAATCAATACATACTTTATGAATTTATAATTTACATATCTTATAATTAATGTTATACATAGAATATTATTTTATATATGTATGTATTTTTTTTCCTTTACTGCCTTTCTATTTCCCTTGAAGCAGCCACACTGTCTTCTTTTGTGCTGTCTCAAGGGGTCATCAACCACCTACACACATGTGCCCTGTATTAGTACACTACTCTGCTTCGTGGGAGGACTTTTTTCATTCATCAGAGTATATTAAGCATAAATTATGTGATCACTAGCTATAAGATAAATAAAACAATCTCCTTGTCTTTAAGAAACTTAATTTCGAAAGGGACATGAGACATATGGAAATAAATAAAGGCAGCTGGTAAGTCCAAGACTCAGTGTCTTAAATGACATTAGTTCACAGAAAATTAACAGAAGGTAAAAATATATCTTAAGAGATGCATGAAAAATTACCATGAGGATGAATGCTCTTTTTGAATGAGAAAATGAGGGTAAGCCAAAGAGGAAGCTTTTTAATTGAGGCTTGAAGAAGATCTAGGGGTGAAGAGGGAAGCTTACTTTTATTGAACACCTGCTATATATCAGGTGTGCATTTTATGCTTTACATTTCTTATCGCAAATAATCTTTATAATAGCTCTGTACGCAGTTTTGATTATGCCGCTTTTAAATATTAAGACTCTGAGTTTTCATGAAGGGAGGAGACTCCTGTAAGGTTTAAAAACCATTGACCCAATCTCATGTGAGTCTGGAACTTGAATGTACATTATTTGCTCAGGCTTTGAAAACCTAGGAAGGAGATTTTAATTGAAAATGGAACCTGATCTTTATGCCATAGACAAATGGCAGAAGCTAATGCTAATTCTCCCTGGGGGAATGTACCTTCACACAGGCCTTATAAAACTCTCTCTGAGTAGCCCAACTATGATGAGCTCACTGTCAAAAAGAATAGAATATATAAGAGATAAGCCATCAGGAATGACAAATCAACAGAAAAAAAAAAGGGGAAATAGGTTTAGAAGGACTTCAGATTTTAGGAACATGGAATACAGAATATTAAACAGCTGTCTAGATAATATGTTTTGTACACATAATGGGCAAAAATGGTTGAGGAGCATGGAACTACAAAAAGACCAGGTAGATTTGAAAAAGATGTCCCAATCCCATCTGATCTTGGAAGCTAAGCAGGGTCGGGCCTGGTTAGCACTTGGATGGGAGATCACCTAGGAAGACCAAGTGCTGTAGGCATAAAAAATAAAAATTAAAAGATTGTGAGCTGACAGGGTCCTTGAAATCTGTGAGGTCAACCAAGGTTTGCCTCGCCTAAAAAAAAAAATTTTTTTAAATATAAATAAAATTAAAGAAAAAATAAAGAAAAAGATGAAACAGTTTTGATATAAAAAGTATGTATTATTTGACATTAAAAAGAGAACTCAATGATATAATTTAGTAGTATATAAGTACCACTAAAGAGAAAATTAGTAAACTTTTAAGATAAATATGAAAAAGTTATTTGGAATGCAGCACAGAGAACATAGAATGGAAAATATGAAGGAGAAATAAAAAGACATGGAAGGTAAGTAAGAACACCACATAGTGGTAAGTTTTTATGTACCTCTTTTGGTAATCGATAGAATGAGAAGACAGAATATTAGTTCTTAAAAATTGGAGCCTCACATTTACTAACTTTGATCTAATAAACATATGTAAAAATATATACCTAACCAATAGAAGATACACATTTTTCAACCATATATAGAATGTTTACAACATTGACCATATATAAGATCATGAAGCAAGTCTTAATAAATTTCAGAGAATCAATATCGTATAGGTTTTCTGATCATAATGAAATGAAATGAGAACTTTAAAAACATAAATCTTGAAGTTAGAAATAATACAAATGATCATTAAAACTACAAGTAGATGCATTGTCTTTCTACTCGTTAGACAAAATTTAAAAATATCAATATGAGATTTTGCAAGGATATGGAGCAACAGGAATTCTTACATTGTCATGGGAGCATAAATTGACAAAACTACCTTAGAAACAATTGGCTATTATCTTTTAAATTTGACTACTTGCCTACCATAAGACCCACACTGGTGCCTACCCTAGAGAAACTCTTGCAAATTTGCCTCAAAAGGCATGTACAAGAATGCCTGAAGCAGCCTTGTTCCTAAGAGCAAAAAAATGGAAAAAGACTCAAAAGTCCATTGACACAAGCTTGAATGAAAAATCATTGATGCATATTTAAGTGATAGAATATTTCATAGCCATTTAAATGATTGAACTTCAGTTACACTTATCAGCCTGGGTAAAATCTTAAAACTATAATGTTCAGTAAAAAAATAAATAATAATAAGTCATAGAAGGAAATAAACAACATGGTATCATTTTTCTAATAAGCTACCTGGAAACCTAGAAGATGAGATTGGGAAGGAACCCACTTGATGGGGTTGAAGAATTCATCAGTACCCTTTTAAGTATTCATTTCTGAATCCTTTTACTCTTTTGCGATAAACACCTAATATTCATATTTGGCAAAAATGAAAAAAAATTAAAACAAAGCAAAAAATGGTAATATAAAATTTAATTTTGGCAGTTATTAGTTTAAAAAAATTCTCCTGGATTGTAAATACGTATATTGGGCCCTCACTCTACATTCCCTCTGCATTGAGGATACTCATTCTATTTACATTCCTGAGATGCTGGGCTCTGGGTAAGGTTGGCAGCATGGAGTAGGCAGGACGAGAGCAAAGTCAGGGTCTTATAGCTACTACACTCTCGTGCAAAGAAATACTTGCAGTCATCGCAGAGTCATGAATCAAATGAACAAGCAAGATCAGCATTATTTCTCACCCACACCTCTTTTTGTCTGACTGAACACAAATCTTATCATGAGTATTTATCAATTAGTATTTTCATAGATTATAGTTTGTTAGAATTATGGAAAAGGAAGATAAAATACATAAAGGTGATATCTCTCATTTATATTATTAATGGCTATGTATTTATATTTTTATATATTATATGGGTAAACATATATACATACACATATCTATTTGGGGAGAGATTATTTATTCAAAAGGTGAACAACTTTCTAGAGTGATGTTGCTCTATATTTGCAGGTCTCGAAACTGAGCTGGATTGAGAAAAAAATGTCTGCTACTCTATTTGGAAAAATACCATCCTCAACTATACAAGAAGCTTTGAAACATTTCCTTAAGGTATATTTTGCCTATCCATTATTTTAGTGTCAAACGGGCTGCTCACCACATCAGTACTACTACTTGTCAAGGAAATCTTTCTCTTCTCCATGTGTAGATCTCTAATAGTTTGAATCTTGGTTTTGGCACGTTCTGTTTTAAGTCTCTCATAATGAAAGTTATGTTTAAATCTAAACTACTTCTTAGAGCAGCTAGGTATGCCCTGGGTCCCAGGCATGGCACCTGGTACTACCAAATCCAAGAGCAACTCTCCAGGTCATGCTCTGATTATTAGACTTGGTCTCAAATGCTCCTAATTAGCCTAACATAAAAACAGTTTCATCTTAAATAACTAAAAGATACCAAAAAAGGAGAATTATTTTAAAAGCCATTCCATAAGTTGCATGCAGACAGTTCTATGAAACATTCTTGGAGCACCAGACCAAACCACATTTTCATTGTGTCTTAAAATGTATAATTGATAAAATATATAAGCTGATGAAACTCTCAACAGTAATATGTGTGTGTGTACACATGTAAATATGTAAAATACTCCACATAAACAACTTCCTATTGGGTTACTCCCTTCACCTTTCTCTGGAACCAATTATAGAATCTTAGAAATACTAAGATATCTCCCCCTACCCCTGCCACCTACGATTTCAAATTTCTAACAATATAGACAAAATTAGGCTCTGAACTGTATTGTCCAACATACTGTACACACTGATTTTTTTGTTGTTGTAATTTAGGGATCAGTTCTGTAGAACTGAGAGGAAATTTAGAGTTCATATAGTCGAAGATGGCAAATAGGTTTTATCCCAC
The DNA here is from genome assembly GCF_000325575.1 of Pteropus alecto. Classification (NCBI taxonomy): domain Eukaryota; kingdom Metazoa; phylum Chordata; class Mammalia; order Chiroptera; family Pteropodidae; genus Pteropus; species Pteropus alecto. Next base: position 25,831,629 of record NW_006434709.1, on the reverse strand, counting down.
TTTCCATCTGTAAACAATGACTAGAATGCTTTATGAAAAAATAAGTGTTCTGAGATCAAGCACAAGCCCAGTGGAAAAGAGTGAAGAGAATAAAAGTACAAGAGCCATATATTTATTTTTTATTTACTATTTTTTTGTTTTATAAAGAGGGAACCAAGACTTTAGGAACTTAATTTTTTTCCAGTGTCACACAAAGGCAAATCGAAGATATGAATGAAGTCTAAGGCTGTATCATCCCCATTTCTTCACTTTTTTTCTACCACTGAGAATTAGTTCTCCCATTTCAAATTTTATAAGAATGTAGATCATGGTATATTTAAGCTAAATGATTTATAAAAGGTGCTAAGTTAATTAGCAAAAAATGCATTTAAACTTGAAATTCATTTCTTCATAGTAAAAAAGTTTTAATTGCGGGGGCGGGGTGGGCAGGTCTTCAGGACACTGCACAGAAGTTCTTAAGGTGCTAATATACCTAAAATATTACACAAGTAAAATCAAAAGTGGTAAGAGGCAAAAGAATGCAGAGGCAAAGGTTGCAAACTCTGCATCCAGACCACCTGGCTAAATCCCAGTTCTGCTACTTAGCAGCTAATTATCATTGGGCAAGTTACTTAACCTCTCTCTCTCTCAGTTTAATCAATAACATGGAGATAAGAGTACCTGATTCGTAGTGTCATCGTAAAGATTAAAAAAGTTAATACAAGTGAATTGCTTAAAGAGTGCTCAATAAAAGCCCACAGAATTTTTAATTTCATTAAAATGTAAACACCTTGGCAAACCGTCTTGGAGACCTCAGATTCTTACTGAAAATGTGTTCCACAGTGTTTGTCTAGAGAGTGAGAAGGTATTGGAAATGCTTCTTCCCATATCCACTGTAACAACTGAGGATAATGAGGAGCCTGGAGTGCTAAGAGGGCTAAGGCTATGGAAGAACTAGGAAATCTGGGAGGTGGAGGGGAGGGAAAGGAAACAGCACAGACCTTGGATCCCACACCCTAGGAGTGTCTGCACCCACCTGGCCCCAACAGGAGGTCATGTTCTTGGAACCCAGACAAAGGACTCTCGCTGCCTACTATGTCGCTCCAAAGAGCATTCACAAAGGCCAAGAATGCGTCCCCAGAGCCATCAAGTTTGGTCTTTTTCCTGTATGTATGACCTAGGCATGTTTCTTTTTCTCATTTTAAATTTTTCCTCTATAAAGTAGGCATAACAATACCTACTCTGTATAGTTTTTATGAAGATTGCATAAAATAAAACATGTAATTTTCTTGGCTCAGGGTCTAGCACATTAAGTGCCCTCACTAAACGTTGATGTTAGCCACTATTATTCTCTCTTATAACAGGAGAGCTCTTGTTCTCCAAAACCTCAGAACATCTAGGGAGGTGGTGTTAGACCAGGAGTCATCTGTGAATCCACTCTTGTTGCTTTCTAACAATAGCGTGCCTCCCACCTCATCCAGAATTCTGGCATGATTACTAAGCAGTGGTTATCAATCTTGGTTATACGTTAGAATCATCTGGAGAGTTTTTAAAAATGCTAGCCCAGGCCACGAGTCAGACTAATTAATTCAAAGTTTCTGAATGTATTAAGTTAGAATTTATATACAATAAAACGGCCCCATTTTAAGTGTGCAGTTCGGGGAAGTTCGAAAAATTTATATACTCATGTAACCACCACCATTTCAAAATATAGAACATTTCTGTCACCCTAGAGAGTTATCTTTGCCTGTTGACTGTCAAAGGAACCTTTGACAGCATCCACTGATCTGCTTTCTGTCACAATAGATTAGCTTTGCCTGTTGTAAAATTTTATATAAGTGGAATCATAACACTCGTACTTTTGTGTATTTCTGGCTGCTTTTGCTCAGCATAATGTTTTGAGACTCATTCATTTTATTGAGTGTATGAGTAGTTCTTTTCTATTGCTGGGTAATATTCTATTATATGGACATGTCACAATATGCTTATACATTTACCTGTTGATGGATGTTTTAGTTATTTCCAGTTCAAAGCTATTATGAATAAAGCTTCTGTGAACATGTGGATGGGTGTGTATACTAGGTGACATGTATGGCAAAGTTGAAGGCAGGCTGCCCTGATCTCACTCACTGTTTGCAATCATATGATCCCTGCATCTCCTTCAGTGGGTTCAACAGCTGCAGGGTTTTCTTCAGTGTCCTGACGTGATGGAGGGCTGCTGCTTGAGGTTATGAGATGTTTTAAAACAAAGCTAATTTATTCAACAGTGTTTATTAAGCACATGCCTAATATAAAACAGAATCAAATGTAGGGAACACAGAAATGAACAACACAGCCCTTGCCTCCAGGGAACTAGGACAGCCAAGACCAAGTAAACAAGTACACTATTTTTTGCCAGCTGTTATGATAAAGAGCGTTCTAAGAGCCTAGCTAGAAACTGCCCCTTAATTGGAACATGCTACTGAGTAATACAATTCCTTCCTTGTTATTCAGCTAAGGCCTGTGTTCCTTTGGGCTTCATTTTCTTTCAACCATGAGAGAGAAAAGAGATGTTCTGATTTATAATCATTCTGGTTAATTAAACATAGTGTTAAGGTATATATACAGAATTAAAATGCCAATACTAAAGAAATAAGAAGCTGCTTATTTACATATTTGGGGGAAAGTTATCCAGATAGAAATTGGACAGTTTGAGGAAACTACTGGACATGGAAGAAGTTACAATTAAACAAAGTTCAATCTAGGTCCTTCTTACTAGAATGGCTCAAGAAATACACTTAGTAAATGCACAGAGTTGAAATGGAAATAATTGGAGAAGACAGGAGAACTGGAATCCATCAGAATCATGGATGGTTCTATGGGATGTTCAAGGCTCTGGCTGGGACTGAACTTGATAACTTCCTTCAATCTGTTGGTGACCTTGCTGTCTCACTAGCAGGTTCTAGGCCAGATCCACACACTGTTTATCTGCTCAGTCTTAAAGAGCTACACCCAGTCTGGCTCCCCAGCCCAAGAGATTTTTGTCCTCCTACTCTGAGGACCCTTCCTTTGGGATTCTTTAGAGAATAAATGTCCTTTGCAAGAGATATGTTCGCTTAAGGTATTGGAGCACTCCTTGGGAGTGCTAGGTGTTGAATTCTCCTCAATTAGTATCCATCTTTAAAATGTGTATATCTTTTGACTTAGCAATTCACCTTCTAGGAATCTCTCCTACAGACATAATTACACATGTACACAGCACATGGGAGCAAATATGTTCATTGACCATTATGTAATAGTGAAAAATAAGAATAAGTCTAAATATCTAATGGGAAATGCTTAATTTAGTTATGGTATATGCATAGTATAAAATATAGCTCTTAGGAATGAGGTAGATATGTGTATGATAACTAGAAAATGTGTTTGTGATACGTTGTGGGGAAAAAGTTTGGGACCAATATGTATAAAATGGTCTCATTTTAATTTTTTTTCCCCCAAAAACCACTTATCTTTTGTTTGTTCATTTGGTTTGCCTATGCTTGGTAAAAGGTCTGGTGGGATAGTTTGATGTCAAACTTTCAGTAATCATTACCCCTGGGGAATAAGATTGAAATGAAAGATAAAATTAGAACAGAGAAGCTTTTACTTTTTAAATTTGGCGATGTCTGGATTGCTTGTATCTTGTAAAACAAGCATCTTTTGTAATTTTTTAAAAACATCCTTCTTCTCTTGGGCTCTGTATCCCTCTGGGTTGGGGATGGGGTCAGGTTGGGAGCTTACTTACATAGGACTTTACAACAGCAGGAGCTGGCTCTGATGCAAAACTGCTGACAGGTTCTAAGAAAAGCGCTCTAGTAGCAATACTGTACACCTGAAAGAAGCCTTATTTACCAGAGATAAAGGAAAGGAATGGGAATAGAAGTAGAAGAGGAATGAAGTACTTTCATAATTCCCACTTACTAAACTCAGCAAGTAGGGCTGCTACTTAGACTAGTTGTTTCAAGGATTCATCTTTAAAAGTACTTGAGGTGATGGACTTCAGATATTATTCAATTCAGGGAATGTGTTGAAATCATAAGAAATCAAAATCAAACATTAATGCCAGAAGATGCTTGCCTTGGGATACCAGTCATGCTGTCCTCTTATTTTCTAAATAGATTATGAAATGTATAGTCCTTTTCCAGGGGGAGTATATCACCAGTTGTGTTTGTTCTTGAAAGAAAAGGAGAGGAAGGATAATGAGGGGGACGTGAGGAGATAGTTATACAAAGGAATCCCAAAACCTTAAAGATTCTTATTATTTTGTAAGCTTTATGACCATAATAATAATTTCATTTTAGTAGATAAGCTCAAAAACTATCTTTCTACCCAAAGGATGCTTGAACTGATAAAATGACTCAGAAGTGACACAACCAACCTAAATTCTTAGGGCAATGTGGTTAATATTTGAGTTATTGACATACATCCTTTCCACTGGTTGTTGGTGTTGTTATTTTAGGATCACCCTATTAATTCTCTTTTCTGTTTTCTCTTAAAATCAGGTTGAAGAACTACACCCTGGTTTTTCTAAGTCCAATTACATGTTCCTGGCCAAGGTAATAAAGACTGCTGCTAAAGATCACTTTGAATCCATTACATAAACATGTGATTGCCTTTAATGTTGTTTATTTTCCATTTCCAGTGTTATAGAGATCTTGAACAGGTAGATAATGCCACGAAGTTCTGTAATTTGGCAGTGTTGCTTCCTTGCATTACCAAAGAGGTAAGCCCAAGCCGTGCCAACGAGTGCCGCTATTTTATCAGAACTGTTCCAGCTTTAAGTATGAACATCCAGAGTTTTCTTCTAAAACATTTTGACTTGTATTTA
>NW_006434709.1:25814159-25826756 GCF_000325575.1 Pteropus alecto | reverse complement strand
CTTTAAGGGACATGCAAATTGTGCACTAGCACGTAAAACATCCTGATGTTTGTTAGGTGTTAGACAGCAGGTAACAGGACAAGCCCCACTAGGAAGGACAGAGGTCAGCATAATTCTGGGGAGCTGGTGATTAAACTGTGATAGGCGGCAAACAAGCTAGACAGTCTGCCCACCTTAGAACACGAGGAGTGTCCATGGAGTTCCATCTTCAGCCCCCAGCTCACAGGAGTGTGGCTAACCAAGGCCATAAAGAAGATTGAAAATGTGTATTGACATTTTCTTGGTCTTTGAACACCTACCATTAATAGAAAAGAAACGATCGCATTGATTCTTACCCTTTTACTTACTAATTTGAGATTCTGGATGTGCTCTAAGTTTTAGGAATCTCACAGAGTTAACAGTTCAGTCAGTGTTCCTGTGAGCCATTTACTAGTATCATGGAAACAAAAAGAAATAGATAAATGTTTTCCTGCTCTCTTCTCATGCCACCAACCATTATCTTCGTCTGAATTACAACGGAAAGAAAATGCCTCAGAAATAGGCACTCCTCCTCATCTCTTTTGGAGCGATACAGGCCCCGACGTTTGTCAGACTCTGGAATATAAACATGTAAGACATGCCCATTGCCCTGTTGGGGCTTATATCCTGGAAGAGAACATGAGGCCCATACCCAGATAATTAAGCTTGGGGAGAAGGCATGACGTGCTAAGAGAGGTACCAGTAATTGGTTATGGAAATACTGAAAAGGGAGAAATCATTTTCCCCTAGAGGAGACTATGTAGCATTAGAGGTGGTCTTTGAAAGGTGTGGATAACGTGGAGGCTTGGGCGAAGCACATCGCAGGTCATGAACAAAGGCACAGAGGTGCAAAAGCAAAGATTTGTTTCAGGAGTGTTCAGGGCACTCATGGGAATAAGGCTGAAAAGGGGAAGTGAAACAAGGCCTGCCCAGGAACTTCAGGGTTCAGGGGTGCCTGTGGTGATAAACACAGCTGATCAGGCTCCACTGGGCCTCTTCAGCAGCCACCTGTGCGAGGCCTTGGACTACTTATATGTTCGAGATCCTACAGGGTTGGTTGTCCTTCTAACTTGAATCTCTCAGTTGGTTCCGTTGGTTAGTAATTAGTGCCAAACAGCACAGTCTCAGTAGCAGCACTCCTTCTCCAGAAGACAATTTGCGTAACTTTTTCAGCAAAAAATAGATTTTTGTCCTGCTGATTGCTTGCTCCGTGTTGGTGATTGGGACCCTACTGTCTTTTTTGTATCTCCTGAATGATGTCAGTTTGGGTTACATGCAGTTTAAAACTGAGTGCCTATGCATTCTTATTAGAGTACAGTATGATAATGAGGTATAAACCTGGTTGGACAAGCAAACGTTTATGCATGAAATATAGAACTCTCACAGGAAGACTGTGAGATACCGATGATCCTCAGGGTTTGATCTCTGGTACCTGAGCCTCTTTCCCCGCTACCTCCCAAACCTATCTCTGTGGCTTCAAATGCCATCTGCCTACTAGGGGTGCTCAAATTTTTAGCTCTAGACCTCTCTTCTGAGCTTTAGACCTGATTATCTTATGTCCTACTTGACATCTCTACTTGAATGTCTCACAGACATCTCAAACTTAACTTGTCATCAGGCCTTCGGATCTGCCCTTCCTCCATCTTCTCCTTTTAGTAAATGGCATCCCCATCTACTCAGTTGGGAAAACGGAATCATCCTTGACACCTTCCTCCTCAACTTCCCAACCCAGACATCTATATACCCAGTCACCAGATTCTTGGAATTCCTCTTCTGAAACATGCCTTGAGCCATGCAGCTGCTCGTTCTCTCTCCTGCCACCTTTCCAAGCAGGGCAGCGCACCGGGCCTCCCCTTGGTCTCCTCAAAGCTCCTTGCTTCCTGCCCAGTCATTCCTGGTTTTCAGTAGCAGCCAGAGCAACAGTGGGTCACTTACATAAACCTCGACGTGTCGCTTCCCTGCTCTAAAATCTTTTGCTTTTAGGACGAAGTTCAAAATTTTTAGCATGCTCTTCAAGGCTCTGATCTAGCACCTACAAATCTCTCAAGCTTCATCTGTCGCCCCCCTCCCCTCCTCTGTTCCTTCTGTTCCTCCCTGCCTTCCACCCTCAGGACGTAGTGTTCCTTCTTCCTGAAACACTCCCATTCGAATGTTCTACTCCCTTCACCAGCCTTCTTCCTGCTCATCCTTCAAACCTCACCAGAAATGTCATTTCTTCAGGAAAGACTTCCTCGCCACACCCGCAGACAAGAAAGTACCTTGCACTTTTCCTTCATTTTGCACAGTTGCGATTGTATAGTTGTGTGATTGTTCCATGAAAGTAGCAACCGGGTATGTTTCATTCACCACTCTATTCCTAGTGCCAAGCATAGCGCCTGGCATATAATAAGGACTTAGTAAATACTGGTCGAAAGAATTAAAAGACTTACAAATAAAAATAATACTACTACTAGTAATAATAAATAGGACTGGTAATAAATATAACTAAGAAAGCTGGACACTGGAAATAGTTATGTACTAAGCAAAACAGCATTAGCAAATATTTCCCACATTACTTTTTTTTCCCGGTGCTGGGTCCATTTGTATTCCTAGCATTTTTTTTATTTTTTTATTTTTTAATAGTAAATGTACTGTCAGGAATATCTCAATTTCTTTTTCAGTTAGAAAATAGGATGAAGTAAGTTATATCTGTAGTAACCTCTATCTCTATAAAGTTTTTACAGATTTTGCTGACCAATTTATTTATTTCTAAAATGTCTAGCAGTGCCACGAATTACAAGGAAGTCACCCCAGCCAGGAGTTTTCTCTCCCTCACGTGAACTCGTATAACTTATTTGCTCTTTTCTTTCTTGTAACTCTTCCTGGCATTGTAGTCATTTGTGAGAACATCTTCTGTCCCTATAAGGGAGCTCATCACACAGCACGGGACACTGGGACTATCGGCCTTCGGGCTCTAGAGCCCAGAGTCATGCGTGTAAGCAGCTTTACATTCCCAGAACTTGAAGCTATGGTATTTTATCATTCATTGGACTTTTCTTGACCCTAGGAAGGTTATCTCAGGTCCTGAGAAACATTTCTTTTTTTAAATAAAAGAAATTCTTTTGTCTAAGGCAGTGTGAGAATGATTGCTGAATGAAATAATGACTACACCGGAAGCCTGAAAGGTATTCGCCTTTGTAGCATGTCAACTGCAGAACTAGCTGATTAACTCTGAGTTCTTCATTTTGTTTCAAAGAATGCATAGATACTCTAGATTCATTCGTCATATTTTCTCACAAAAAAAGACTGGATAGTTTTACTATTAGTTGATCAGACACTACAATCGAATCAGTATATTAATGTTTATGATTAAAACTATCAAAAAACTTAGTTTTTTTTTTAATCTAGCTAGAAGCTACTTTGTCCAGTTTTCTTCACCTATTTATTTTAAATTTGTTATATTATTTAAATCCTTTTGAATAGATAAATGTTAAATGCAAAAATGCATAGGCGTATGCTACCATCTGAACTTATTGCCACTCTTCCTAACTTCCACACTTGTTTTAAAGAAATAGTCGTACATGTGGGATCCTATAAAGCATATTACATGATTTTTAATCTTAACTATAAACTTCCTGATAAAGTCGATAATGACATGTGTATTTGCCTGTCTAGATCTTACAACAAAGTTTATTTCATAGCACCTAGAGTATCAGGATGAATGTGTGAATTTTCATTGTATATTTGTGTTTTCTTTACAGGATAAAGATGCACAGAAAGAGGTGACAAAAATAAGCACTTCTTTGAAGAGGTAAATAAAAGAACTTACTCTTCAACAAATCACAGATGTGGTCTCCTCAAATTTAAACTAATCAAAGTTGTGTTATTTTATTATCCTTTTTTCTTTTTTGATGTAAGAGTAATGTGCTCAGATATGAAGGTAAAACCACGTTTCTGCAGACTGTATGCACTAGTAGCACTACAAAACAAATCATGTTATTTGGAAAAATCTATTTCCTATAATGCCAGTACAAAATATCTTTCTTCGAACACGTATGCTTTATATTTTTCCTATCAATAAACTATAGTCTTCAGACTATTTCTTTAAATATTTCTTTAAGTAAAATATTTAAATCAAGCCAATAAAATGAACTCTAGTGTGTGTTTTATTGTTGCTCTCAGTGGAGATTTTACAAAACAAAATAACTTCATTAATATGGATGAAAATGGAAAAAAAATGGTCAAAGGACATGAACAAGTTGTTGGTAAAAGAGAAAAACAAAAGAGGAAATATACTGTAACTAGTAATCAGAAATGTAAATAAAATTACAATAAGATACTGTTTTACCAGGAAATGAGCAAGGATTTGTTTTTTTTCTTTCAAGAAACATTCAGTGCTGGCACTGATGCCATGAGATGGAACATTCTCTTACATTGCTGGAGGGAGGTCATTTTGGCACAAACATTTGGTAAAATATATTCAGTCTTAAAAATGTATTAACTCTTTAATCTTGTTATTCCATTTCACAGAAATAATCCTAAAGAAAAAAAGTACAACTATATATATGCAAATGTTCATAACAACATTATTTATTACAGCAAAACACTATGTTCCACTCATGAGGATAGTGATTTTCTAACCAAGCTAATTTTTGTCTCTTTGTTTGAAATACATTTTATTTCCTTTGTGTTCTTCAGTCCTAAGTGTTCTTAGCAATTATAATTAATCAAATATTTATTGAGCTAATATTATGGAATTATCTGAGGACTGATCCAAGTTTGTGAGGGCTTAAGCTTCTACAATTTGGAGAATCATTAAGAAAAAGAATATAAAATTCAACATACAAAATTATGAATTTTGTATGAAAATAGCTTTATTTAGAATAACAACAAATTATAAATACAACAAATTATAAATCACAACAAATTATTAAATGTAAAAAGCTGAAAAATGCCACAGATATTATAAAACTTAGGGAAATAATCTATCATTGTTTATAACTGTGTAGCACACATCTAGGATGCTTTCTTCCTACATTTTGCCACACACTCTTTGTTCACTTTGTCATATGGCTTTAATTTTTTAAACATCATTTTCTGTAGGGAACATAGAGGATAGAAAAATCGATCTTTCCTCTAGCGTGATTGATTGGCATTTAGTTTTTATTACCAGTGGTTTAGAAAAGCTCCTCTCGGCCTCACTTCTTGTTAGCAATGCATGCGGTGACTGAGCCCCGGGAGAACCTCAGCCTTTTGAGCATGTTTTGAGCTAAGCCCCGCTGGCCCTGCTGCTGCTTGGCCAGCTCTGCCCAGCTTTGATACCTGCTCAGCCTTGAATCCTGGGTCATAATGGTCCCTGAGCAGGGAACCAAGCAGCACCTTGTTCATATCCTTCTCCTTGGTGTTGATGTCGGGGTCTGGATCTTGATGCAAGCCCCCAGAAGTGAGCTGTCACTGGGCCCAGCGCATATGAAGGTTAGAAGCCCCCTGCTGACCGTACCCACCACAGATTTCACCATAGGGTGTATAGGGGGCCATCAAGCTGGGCAGCTCTCCAAGCCTTCTTCCTGGGACTAAGGACGCTTTTATGGGGGAAGAGGACAGGAAGCAGGAGGCAGGGGGGCACAAACCCATGCAAGTGAGGTTCCCTGAGTAAGAGCAGACTAAAACTGATCCCTCTCCATTTCTTCCAACTACTGCAGCATAGGCCAAAGTCTTGAACAGGGCTTTCAAGATACCCCATGCTCTCGTGCTCTCACCCAAGCTGTCTTTCCAGAGGAGTTCCCACCATCCGCTCCGGCACACGCACGCGGACACACATGCACACACGCACACACGCACATATGCAGTCTGTGTTCCTGACAGACTGTATTGGTTGTTTCTTAAAGCCTGCCTGGGGCTCTTCTGCCCTCTGGCTTGGGTTTTCTCGTGCTGGGGGGGCCACCTTCTCTCCCAGGCACCTGCTTGTGGAAATCTTTCTCCCCACTCTACTCCTGGCTTGAGTTCTGCATAAAACCTTCCTGACCCACATGACTGGATGTGCTTTCTTCCTCCTCAAAATAGCAGGCACTTTTTTGTGCCCCGTTTTAGCCCAACCAACCTTCAGATCTTCAGATCTTCAGCAAGATGAAGCCAGGGGCCGTCTATTACTCACCTTCATTTCTCCTGTCTAGCAGTATGTACTCAAATAACCTGTGTTCAACTAAATAAAACCACTCAAAAAGGGAAAAACACTTCACATATTCCTAAGGTTCCTAAGAGAAAATTTCTACCCTCAGATGTGATGTGACAGGAAATGGAGAAGCCCAGCAGATCAAGGACCAGGCAGGAGGCAGTAAATCTGAGGCAATGCCAAGACCGGTCCTTAGACTTCAAATTTATGGTACTCTTTTCCTACCCTAAAAACAGTACAGAAATGTTCTGTACTATTCTTTCTTTTTTTTTTCCCCCCCACTGCTTCGGCCTTCATTGAATGAGATATAGTCCACATAGTAGGGTTAGTCATCGTGGCATCTCTGTGACCCAATTGCTTCCTTCTTTTTTTTCTCTTTGAAATTTTAATTTTTACTCCATTTCTAGGCTTTAGTTTCCAGTCTATTGTTTTAGCAATTAAGTAATTCCTGAATACCCCAGCATGAAACTTAAAACTGTTTAGAACAGTCACAGAGGACCATTCCTGACAACCTGGCAAGTATGAGTGTTGCTCTTGGAGGATGCTTAACCCCTGTGCTCATTGCTAACAGATTGGAAAAGAAAAAGATGACATGATTTTTGTTGTTTTTGAAATCCAGTCCTCCAACATATACATACACTGATAACACATACTATGCTTCTAACATTTTTAAATTTTTTCTTTTAAATGCAAAATAGACCCCACTTTATATTCATATTAAACTTCTAATTTTTCAGTGTTATCACATCTGATATTGCAATGAAAGCTTTTTAGTTGCTGAGATAGGTTAGGAATGTGAGGCCATCCTCATTTAATGGGGGAGGAAACTGGAACAAAGATTAGGTTTGCTGGAGGTCACACACCTAGTTAGTGAGAGAGCAGGGACCAGACCCAGTCACCCTGACTCAGTGCAGGCCCACAGGGCAAGCAAAGAAATTATTTTGGAACCCTAGGAGCAGTCTTAAACCATTTAAGAGTTAATGACCTTAGGAACCAACTCTTTGTTTCCTTTTCTTTTGTTTCCATTTACCTAAAAAGTGCTTAAGGCAGCTAAAAAAGATAGATTTCTAAAAACAAAGAAAGACTTCTTGAAATGTGCATAATCGTTACCTCAACCAGCAACATACTAGTGTCTCCCACAGCAGGGGAAATGGTTCATTGGAAGGGAAAACAGTAATTTAAGATGGGCTTTGGCTAGGGAGCTTAGTGTCCATACAACATACATTCGTGGGAATCGCCTGGGAAGGTGCTTTAGTCTGCTTCGGAAACATTTTACTTCCATCTGGTTGTGGTAATTTCCCCCAAAGTTGTTGCTCATAGTCATACTTTGTTTCCCTTTTCATTTTGATGTAATTATGTGAATTTTCACTGTTCCATAACTATAATTAAGTTTCATAACATACTTAGTTGAGATTATGATCTATCTCACAGTTACAAATACCAGCCCCCTCCCTCCCCGCCACCCTAACCACCAACACCACCCCAATCAGAACTATTCTGTTTGGCTCACTGAGTTGGACACAGAAGTTTGGGAGTGAGGGGAAATTTTGTGTGGATTTTCCCAAACTCAGCTGTGTATTAATAACACCGGATTTCTTTACAAAAAGAACAGCTTGCTGGGGATGTGGAAGTAATAGCTGCACATCTCCTCCTGACCTTCCACACTGGCCTCAGGCCGGACATGTTCTCAAAGCAGAGACACTCCTCAGGACGAGCAGGGCCTGTGAGGAATGCTCTTCTGGACACAATTAGACTCCAACTTAAGTCTCTCGTTCAGGGGCGGAGCCAGTGAATTGAGTCAGGTCTCAAAAGAACCATCGGACTAAGCAGATTATACATCACAGCTGCCAGCCTCCGACTTGGCCTCAATTCTCGCACAGCGTTTTAGCAGATTTGAGGGATGAGCTGCTCACTGTTCCATCACCCACAAAGCACTCTCTCGAAAGTTAGGGCTCTCTCTTACTATTTTACTTGTCTCTAAAGCCCATTCATTAGAAGGGGTTCCTCCTTTTTTTTAATTTTAGCTTCAACTTTATTGCGATATAAATTACACACAACAAAATGCATCCATTTTAAGTGTACAGTTTTGTGAATTTAGACAAATTTATACAGTAGTATAACACCTACCACAGTCAAGATATAAATATGTGCATCACTCCAGAAAGTTCTCTTGTGTCCCTTCCCACTCAATCTCCCACCTGCACTCCAGCATCAGGCAACCATAGATCTACTTTCTGTCACTATAGTTTGTTTTTCAGAATACCATATAAATGGGATCATTCTTTCGCTGAGCACAATTTTGTTATGTTATTGGATATATCAATGTGCATGCCATTTGTTGCTATGTAACATCACACAGATCGAATATATCATAGATCGTTTATCAATCCACCTGGTTTGGGTTGTTTACAGTTTGGGGTTATTACGAATTAAGCTGATGTGAACATTTATGTATATGTCTTTCTGAGGACATAGAAAGGGAAAATAAACACCTAGATGTGGAATTGTTGTGTTATTTGGTCTAAGTGTGTATTAGCTTTACAAGAAACTGCCCTATCGCTTTGCAGATGGTTGTACGGTTTTGCATTCCCACCAGTTAGTTGTTCCACAGCCTCACCAACACTTAGCATGGTCAGCCCCAGTCTTTAATTTTAGCCATTCTAATGGACGTATTTGTGGTTTTAATTTGCGCATCCCTGACTAGTGATTTGAGCACCTTCTGATGTGTTCGTGGAGTACTTCTTCCATGATTCGATTGCTCCAAATAGCTCAGTAACACTCCCTTTTATAATTCTACAGCCGAAAGCATCCTTGTCAGTTGCTGGTCAGTTGTTCCTTTTTCTTTCTTGCCTTAACACTAGCAGTGTATAAAAACGCTGACAAGAGCTCTGGTTTCCCTCCCCTCCCATGGTGAGATCATCCAGACAGACCATCTGAAATCTCCTGCACTGAAAATTTAGCAGGAAGCTTGAGCCTGTGGCACTGGAACATTGCTGGGAGAAGGGAGATATCAATCATATGTTCCTCTTCCTCCCTCGCTCTGCCATACTTATAGGAACCCCTATTGACACAATCCCCACAACCTGTCGTGAGTTTTTTGACCTCTCCTAACACTATCCATGCTTCTAATTTTGGTATTCAATTCTATATTTCTTTAAATTGTTATCTACTCCACATGCACATGCATTCATTCTCTAAATAGATTGAAGACACTGCATCTTATCTTCTGTGTTTCCATGGTGTTCAATAAATATTTTTAAAGTTGAATTAAATTTGCAATTTTACACAATGAGAGAGAGAGAGAGGGAAGAGAGGGAGAGACAGAAAGACAGAGAGATAGAGAGACAGAGACTGAGATTGAATTTTTAGTCTAGATGTGAACCCAAACTTTTCATCTCCAAGACTTTATGAGACCCAGCCCCCCACTCCCTACTCTTGTCGAAAATGTAAAACAAACCGCAGTTAGCCTGGAAATTATCTTTATGGAATAAATCAGCATACTGTTTTGAGTTTTTGCACTGCATGTATTAATTTTAAAAGAATACATGTCTTGGTTCGGTAAAATTTGCAGAAAACCAGATATCCCATAAAAAGAATTTGTTGGTTGAGATGTTTATCCCTCCAGCTACCTTTTCCCTTTTAATGACTACGAAGAGCACTGGTGTTTCTTTACTTTTCAAAATCATCAACTCAGGAAGACTTCTGGCAGTGGCCCTGATGAGAAGTCCCACTGTGCTGAAGCAATGGGTCTTTGTGAGGTTTGGATTCTTCCCACCCTTTGACTGGTCTGCCCATAGATGTGTCCACTCCTACCTTGCCTCTCCCAGAAAGTACATCCTTCAGCCAAGACACTCTACTTGTGCAAGGTATGATCCAGAGAGGCCAGGCCCAGGCCACACCGGCTCACCTTCAATCCCTGCCTCCATCATATCGTGGTACCTCTTCAATGGTGGGTTGGGGGGCTGGAGGAGGCCAGAGTATTACTGCTTCACTGAAACTGATGTAGAGGAGGACATTCAGAGGGCCATAAAAATCAGGCTTTTGCAGAGGAGGACTAAGGCCTTCCAATGACTCATCCTCAGTTAACTAATCTTATTGATAAGGTAACCAATATCCATAATGATGATCCTAAAGCATTTGAGATTCTAAAATGTTTTCTACATCAAAAAGGAAAAATTAAAGAAGTATATGATAAACATTAATATTTTAATGTAAGTAATTTTATTAGTCTTCTAAACTCATTGGTCTCCAAAATTTTTGATTGCATGCTTGAATCAGTTATAAAAATTAGCATCCCTCAATATATTTAATTAATTAATTAATTAATTGATTTAGTTATAAATTATACATATTAGTATTCTAATAAAATGTTCATGATAAAAACACACACATATAGAACATTTTAAAGGGCAAGATTACCTCCTTTCTTGATTAAAAAGAAATTCTTAGCAAAATAGAAATAAAGGCACGCTTTTTAACATGTTCAAAGATATTTATCAAAGCCCATTATGCTTATTAATACAGAATTTATAAGCATTTGTACCAAAGTCAGGCACAGGGCAAAGAAGACATTATCACTATTATTTACTATTGCTCTGGAAGTAGTAGCTCTAATTAGACAAGTAAATCACATTATAACATTTGAAAGTAAAATATATTTGAAAGTAATGGAATATAATAAATATCATTACTTATATAGACAAATAAACTTACATGCATGAAAAACCTAACAGAATTAACTTCAAAACTAATGTGAACAGTAAGGGAATTTACTGAGGTAATGCAGAGAAATATTAATGTGTAGAAATCAAAGACCATCACAGTTACTAATAACAGCCAATTAGAAGATGTGATAGAAGGTAATACCCCCTTCACCATAACCACATAACAGAATCAAATATCTGGGAATAAACCTAAGAATCATGCCTGATAGGTAAGCATTAATCTAAGGACCCCAAGGGTTTAAACAAATAGACATATTTTGCCTAAGAAGCCAGACAGCATCCTAAGTTATCAAAGATTCCTCAATTTATAAATTTAGTGCAATTCTAATTAAAATGCCAACACAATTATCTTTGTATTCTAAAATTCAAATAGGAAAACCAACAGCAAAAGTATTTGTGGAAATTCTGAAAAAGTTGAGTAAGGAAGGGAAACCATACCTACCAGACATGAAAAAAATGTATTATAAGTCTATAGTAATTAAAGCAGTATTGTGAATAAATAGATGAACGGATCAGTGAAACTGAATAGAAAAGCCATAAATACACCCAAATATACATCAAATTTAATATAATGAGTGAAGGTGGCGTGTAAAATGGATCATTCAATAAATGAGCCTTCTTCAATAAATGGAAGAAAAGGGAGGTAGGAAAGGTAGGAGAAACTGTAAAATTAAGCAACAAGTTTAGATCCAGTTTAACCAGCAGGAGGCAGCAGCACCTTGAGATCCATCCTCCCATTGGACCGTGTTGGTCACAGATTTACGCAGGGCACCAGAGTCGCTGAATGGGTCGTTATATTTCGAATGTGCACAACTATGTCTGGAGCTGTACACAGTAGCTGCTCAATAAAGGTCCATATGCTGTTTAGCCTTGAATACCACAGCAGGGGAAGGTATGCCAACCAGGAAGGAAATCGAAGCTCAGAATTAAAGAGGACAAGTAGGAAAAGAGAGGGAGAGAATAGCCTAGCTGGGCACACACCCAAGGGACCCTTGTTGATGGGCCCCACTTGGAGATAAAGAAGTGCCTCTGATAGAGAACCGTGGAGATCTCATCACAGAGAGACCTGATGTGTCATCTGGGAACATCCATCATCTGCAGGCCGTCCACACTGGGAGCCCAGAGGCATGGCTCTGTGCGATCTTGAGCAAGTAGGGGCATTTCTTCCTGCTGTGTCCAGTTCGAAGGGTTCACATAAGAAGGATGTGATGTGACAAATGCAAGTACACTTGGACTACGACTAGAGGTAATTGTTCATTTTAAGGTGAGCCTTGCTTGTAACATGACAACTCTCTGTTATCATCTTTTATTTCCAAAGGAGCCATGGTTTACATAGACTATACAGATCAGCAAGAATCCAGATACCTCCCCCAAAGGAAGTTAAGGGTGAGAGCCATGGAATAATCAGCATATTCTTGCTGCTGTTGAAATGCAGGTCTCGGAAGGGAGCGATTACCCTGTGAGCCTCCTTCTTCATTTGCTTTCGCACTGCAGGCAGTGAGGCATCTTGTGGAATTTGAGATGCAGAGCTCAAGCCAGAACAGGTAGCAGTGAAGGCTTTCCTAGATGCGAGCTCACATCAAAGTTCTCTTCTATGCTGACGTATGTGACTCTGTCGCTGGTCTGATAACACACACACACACACACACACACACACACACACGCACACACACACACACACACACACACACACTCTCTCTCCTC
>NW_006434709.1:25780376-25809974 GCF_000325575.1 Pteropus alecto | reverse complement strand
CTCAGAATTACAGAGGACAAGAAGGAAAAGAGAGGGAGAGAATAGCCTAGCTGGGCACACACCCAAGGGACCCTTGTTGATGGGCCCCACTTGGAGATAAAGAAGTGCCTCTGATAGAGAACCATGGAGATCTCATCACAGAGAGATCTGATGTGTCATCTGGGAACATCCATCATCTGCAGGCCGTCCACACTGGGAGCCCAGAGGCATGGCTCTGTGCGATCTTGAGCAAGTAGGGGCATTTCTTCCTGCTGTGTCCAGTTCGAAGGGTTCACATAAGAAGGATGTGATGTGACAAATGCAAGTACACTTGGACTACGACTAGAGGTAATTGTTCATTTTAAGGTGAGCCTTGCTTGTAACATGACAACTCTCTGTTATCATCTTTTATTTCCAAAGGAGCCATGGTTTACATAGACTATACAGATCAGCAAGAATCCAGATACCTCCCCCAAAGGAAGTTAAGGGTGAGAGCCATGGAATAATCAGCATCTTCTTGCTGCTGTCGAAATGCAGGTCTCGGAAGGGAGCGATTACCCTGTGAGCCTCCTTCTTCATTTGCTTTTGCTTTCGCACTGCAGGCAGTGAGGCATCTTGTGGAATTTGAGATGCAGAGCTCAAGCCAGAACAGGTAGCAGTGAAGGCTTTCCTAGATGCGAGCTCACATCAAAGTTCTCTTCTATGCTGACATATGTGACTCTGTAGCTGGTCTGATAACACACACACACACACACACACACACACACACACAAATACACTCACACAGACTCTCTTGGGTTCCTGCGCGGATAAAAGGGAGCCAGAGAAGTGCTGAACTGAGCTGGCAGGTGCAGTGTTCTTCTCCAAAAGTTTGATGGGAAAGCAACAAGGCCCCAAAATCCACTGTGCTGACTACAATGCTAGGATGACCAAGGCTGCTCAGGGATCCTGGTGGCTTCATTATCTATTTCCAGAGAAAGCGGAGGAAGGGATCAAGAGCAAAGAACATGGGGAGATATGCTGCTTTATCACTGGAGTTCGTTTATTTCCCAGAAATTTAGGCTTCTAGGGAAAAGTAGCATGACATAAAAGGATAAAGTGGTATTAGATTCAGAATCAAATTAAAATCCAGACCTGGATTTGCTCTGTGTCTGAATTTGGGCAAGTGACTTACACTCTCCTAGCCTTAGTTTCCTCATCTGTAAAATGGTAATAAAATTCCTGATATGCAGGATTTCGTAGGAAGATTAAATAAATGCACATCAAATAATTGGCACATAGAAATGGAGACTATTTCTCAGCTCCCTCCTGGAGGGACAGAGACACTCCTGGCCATTCGTGTCTTCCCTAGATGATTCCACATTGCAGCGCCACTCCAGTTGCTCATATATAAGAATTCTGAGGTGCTTGTTGACTATTCCCCTAGATTCTGGTTGTTTCATAAATATCTACAGAAACAGGCTCGGCAATGAGCTCAATGAACAAACTCCCCAAAGAAGTCTGTGGTGGCCTCAAAGGAACTTTGTGCAAACTGTGAGAGAGGAGCTGAGTGTTTCACTTCATCGCACGTTGGATCGTTCCTGACACTGTGCTGCACACACACTAGATGGAGAGTTGGTGCCAGTTTTCCTGACTTAACTGGGTATCAAAACATAGTTCAGCACCCTGGTGATACTTTCCTGAATTCATGTGTTTTTGTTAGATGGTGTTTTCTGTTTCCCACTGGCTACTGAAAGCTTGAAAAAATGCAAGGAAGGAAACCCACACACTGCTCATAGAAGGGACTGTGCAACACGCTTCACACACTTGGGCTCCTTTAATCCTCCCTACAGGGTCACTGTGCCCATTCAACAGGAGATGAAACGCAAGCTCCCTGAGGTTCAATAACTCACACAGTGTGGCAGAGCCAGTACCTGCCTGAGATGAGAGTCATATCCAGCGCTTTCAGAAAGAGATGATGAGAGGATGAGGATTTTAGGAAAATTCTAAAATTCATAAAAACGCAACACTTTCGGGTGTTTTGTAAGCCCGTAGAAGCCTCTAGAGCCTGGTAGTTGTTGACTTCTCTTGCAAGCTTGATGTCCAGGATTCTTGCTACCTTTCTTCCTTTTCTTCATCTCTGTTCTCCCTCATCTTCTTCTTTTCTTTCTCCCATTTCTTCCCCTATTTCGGACATAAGAAAGCACGTACTAGCTCCATGGTAGCCCGCAGAAATCTCCCCAGCCCAGGGGGAGGACACTGGGGACTTTCCATGGGAGGGCCTTCGTGTTGGTGGCGGGAGCCCGTCACAGAGGACAGCGCGAGGAGCGTCTGGGCCAAGCGGGGCGGACCACTAACTTCGAGTCTTTCCTTGCACAAGGCTCATTACCCTTCCTTCCCTTGGGGTGTTTTTGGTTTTTCCCAACAATCAAATGAGCTGCATGCTGTGTTACTGGTTCAGTTATCTTGATACATGAGGTAAAGAGCCAAGGAGAAAATTGATACTTGGTGTTGTGTAAGCTGTTTTCTGGGAAATTTGTCTCCTGCGTGGTTCAGGGCTGGTTACCACTGTCTGCATCCCTCGCCCTGGAGCTATCTGCGCCTTCCATGAGAGAACCTTAGCATTTGGGGCCATGGTCAGTGTCCTCTTTTCCTCTCCCGGAACTATGATAGAGCCAAACAGAAACCACACATCTTCAGTCTTTGTATCTACAGCATCTGGAATAAAACCTACCACATAGCAGGCGCCCCGTAGAAGTTTTTTGGAATCAGAATAGAAGATGGGTGGACTAACCTGGATGCTTCTCGTAAGCCTGCAGGGTTGATACTAACAAGTATACAGTGGATAAGTAGAGGCAGAGACACCCCGGTCTCACCAGATCTGATTCTGGAATCCACATTGTTCCCCTCAAGCTATGCCCGCCGGAGACCAAACGATGTGGAGTTTCTTTGTGTCCAGCTTTGATTCGAGTTTTGTAAGTGACGATAAAAATAATATTTTTTGAGCCACAGTTGAAAAGTCAGATGCTTTTTGATGCTCATTTTAATCCATCTGATTGTCCTTTGAAAGACAATCTTTATTTTAGGATTGTCCTTTAGGATTTAGTCATTCGGGATTGTCCTCATTGCTAGTACACTCAGACCCAAGTGATAGCCCTAACACTGACCACCTCCCTTCGTAAGAAGAAGGCAGGGAAAAACTGAAGAAAGAGGCTGACTACTCCAGTCTGGCAATTAGCAGTTTATTAAGAGAAACTTACATAAGAGGCACGTCTTATTCATGTCACTTGACTGGCACCAAATAATCATATAGAGACAGTCATGAGGACTAGTACGTGAATGCTACCAGGTACCGGAAATTACATGCTTGACCAGGCCAAGACAATGGCCTGTTCCAGGAACCAGCACGTAGTGGAAAGCAGGGGAAAGGTGCTGGTTTATGTCCGAAGAAAACATCCATTACAATCAGACAGTCTCTCCGGGGGCTCGTGGGAAGCAATCTCCCACTTATGGCCTGGGTCCCACTCGCCAGTCTGTCAGTGGTCACATCATGGAACAGTCTCTCCTCCATACTCCTCTACAAGTGAGAAAACTATTGCCCAGAGAGGCTAAGTAACTTGCTTCAGGTCATATAACTAGTGAGTCACGGAAACTTGATTCTAACTCAGACTTGTCTGGTTCCAAAGTCCATGGACCAGCCACGAATGGAAGCTGCCATGCAGTCTCTAAAGTTTTTCTTGAGCACCCCTAAACACTCCATTTTCTCACTTCCATCTCAAAAGCCCTGACTTCCTTTACTTGAGGGGCCCAGTCCCTCTGACCTATACCTCCTGCGCCCCTGATATATTATTCTGTTTTGATTAAAACATTCACCCTTCCGTTTGTGCCTATTGTTAACTAAAGGGGCCTGCATCACTCAGAGGAATCAGGTTTGAGCATAGATGAGGACAGATTCCTCTCTCTCCCTTGCCAGAAAATCATCCAGTGTCTGAGGCTGAATTGGGGGTTCCCTGAAGGGTTCCCAAATATCTCTAGTTTTGCCCTCTGCCCCAGGAAACCAAGGATCAGGTCTTTCTGTGAGGGTAAGTGAGACAAGGGACACGAAGGTGCTCAGCCTAATGTCTGACAGAACACACTGCAGTCCCTGCTTGCCCGCTTCTCCCGCTTCTGAGCACCTCCTTCTCTCGGTTGGGCCATGCTGCCAACCTCCTCAGAGGGGCTACCCTCTCATCATTGCAGAATCATGTCCCAGGAAGGTAGAAGACCCCCGCCCTTCAGCACCCAGTGGACGAGCAGCAAAGAGCGGCTTTAAGTTGCGGGGAGGACAATGTGAGGTCAGAGGACAGAGAGTGCCAGCTCTGAAGCCCAGTGATGAGAAGGCACACTGTTAGAAAGATTGGAGATAAAATTTTTTTCACCACATATGAATAACTCATGTGTGTGTGCATGTGTGTGTGTGTTTGTGTGTGTGTGTGTGATGGGGGTGGGTGGAGAAAATGAGAGAAAGAGAAAAAGATGACTGGGGAAGATAGCTATAATTAATAGCCACCATTTTTTGAGCACCTATAATCTAGATCTGGGCTTGAGTCTTGACCCATTAATAACCATCCATGTGAACTTGAACAAGTAATTTAAATTTACTAAGCTACTATGATCTTATGCTTTACTATTGTGAGAAAGGTTTTACTATTCCCATTATTATTGTTAGAAAGGTATTATTATTCCCGTTTATTTTGCTAAAGAACAGAATGGCTCAAGTCACGTGGCTAACAACTCTTATGATTACATACTGTATCCCAAACTTCATAATGAGCATCTTTTATGTATGATCTTAATTTCACAAAAATGCAAGAAATGTTAATAGTCTCATTTTACTGGTTAAAAAAAAATACAAAGACTTAGAGATATTAAGTAATTTGTCCAAGATCACATATAAAATTAGAGGAAAATTTAAGGTGAAAACTGATCTAAATATAGTCCTACAGGGTAACAATAAAATAATAATAGCATCTGTTATATGCCATGTGTTCTTGGCCCTGCACTAAGCTCTTTATATACATTTTTTCTTTTTAGCAATTATGAATAAAGCTGCTATAAACAGTCACATACAGATTTTTATGTAGACATGTTTTCAATTCATTTGGGTAAAACTTAAGAGTATGATTGCTGGATCACATTATAAAAGTAAGTTTAGTTTTGTAAGAAGCTGCCGAAATGTCCTCCAAAGTGGCTGTGCCATTTTGCATTCCCACCAGCAATGAATGATAGTACTATTGCTCCACATCCTCACTGGCATTTGGAATTGTCAGTGCTTGGGATTTTAGCCATTCTAATAGGTGTGTGGTAGTTTTTCATTGTTGTTTTAATTTGCAATTCCCTAATGATATATGATTTTGAACACATTTTCTTATGTTTACTTGTCATTGTTATATCTTTGGTGATGTGTCTGTTCAGATATTTTGCCCATTTTTTGTCACGGGGTTGTTTGCCTTCTTATTGTTGAGTTTTAAGAGTTCTTTGTAGAATTTGGATACAAATCTTTTATCAGATAGTGTTTTGCAAATATTTTCTCTCGGTCTGTGGCTTGTCTCTTCAATTTCTTTATAGTGACTTCCTTAGAGCAGAGCTTTCAAATTTCGATAAAGTCCAACTTATCAATTTTTTCATGGATGATGTGTTTGTTGTTGTATCTAAAAACATCACCAAACTCAAAGTCGCTTCAGTTTTCTTCTGTTTTCTTCTAGAAGTTTTATAGTTTTGCATTTTATATTTAAGTTCATAATGAATTTTGAGTCAATTTATGTGAAACATGTAAGATGTGTCTAGATTTCTTTTTCTTCCTTTTTCTTTTTCTTTTCTCTCTCTTTTTCTTTTTTTTTTGCACGTGGATGTCCAATTGTTCCAGCACCATTTACTGAAAAGACTATTTCTTCTCCTTTGAATTGCCTTTACTCCCTTGTCAAACTTCAAGTGACTGTATTTGCATGGCTCTACTTTTGGGCTCCCTCTTCTTTTCTATTGATCTATTTGTCTATTGTTTTATCAATACTATGCTATGTTAATAACTTTATAGTTGGTCCTGAAGTCAGGTAATGTTAGTCCTCAGTTTTGCTCTTCTCGATATTCTTTCAGCCATGCTTGGTCTTTTGACTTTCCATATAAACTTTAAAATTAGTTTGTCAGGATTTTAAAATAACTTGATTTTAAATGGAACCACACTAAATATACAGATTAATTTGGGGACAATTGACTTCTTAATATATTGAAACTTTTGACCCATGAACATGGATATCTCACTATTCATTTAGATATTTGATTTCTTTCATCAGAGTTTGGTGGTTTCCATCCAAAATTATGGTAGAACTACACGAAATTGTTAAAACAAGAATTTTGGGACTCTGGGAATTGGTCAAAAGCATGTAACAAGTTAAGAAGCATCAACTGAAGAAAAATCACTGAAACAGCTTAAAACAACGAAAATCTGTGGCATTTTTGCCTGGAATTGTTCTCATTCCTCCCCACCCCTAACTCAATTGGTGTGGTAGTTCTACCAGGGTAGAGCAAGCAATAAAACCTTGTAGCTTCTCTATCAGGGCTGCTGACTTAATTCGGAAGAAAGCATGGAAAAACCTAATGCCAGTGGGTATTGCCATAAATAGTAACAATGTTGGTGAGAAACAAACATGGAAGGCCAACATCACAGCTTGCCTGAAGTTGTAATCCTGGTTGAGGCAAGCAACAGAGAGACAGACTAGCTAGAAATTTAACAGCATAAGCCAGAGAATGAGGTAGACGTAGTGAGTTCCCACATATCCCTGGCAGTCTGAAAGGCTGCACAAATGCCCATGCCTACATATCCACTCAGGAGAGACCAGATAGGGTCCTCGCTATTCACATATCCTTCGCTGCACATGAGTCCCAGCATGTGTAAAACACAAAACGGCTTCAAAAAAAGTAAAAATCTGGGGTAGACTTGTAAACTGTCTGAACTTTGAGTGCATTTTCCAACCTGCACAAAGATTCAGTGGCATAAGAGTTTGGTGGTTTCTACCTGACTCAAAGTATTTGAGCACAGCCTCTAACCCATCATTGCCTGACCACTAAGCTATACTATCACAGGTAAAATTTTAAAAGAACCAAGCTTAAGAAAAAAATAAGAATGACATTTAAAAAAAAAAAAAACTAAGAAATGTTAACAACATAGAAATGAAGAGAAAAAATATTTGAAGGAATAATGGTCAGAAATTTCCAAAATTTGATAAAAATTACTAGTCTACACATCTAAGAAGTTCAAGGTAAACACGAAGAAATCCACACCTAGGCACATCATAGTCAAACTGTTAAAAAACAAAAACAAAGAAAAAAATATTGAAAGCAGCAATTGAAAAAAA
Source organism: Pteropus alecto (assembly GCF_000325575.1). Taxonomy (NCBI): domain Eukaryota; kingdom Metazoa; phylum Chordata; class Mammalia; order Chiroptera; family Pteropodidae; genus Pteropus; species Pteropus alecto. Next base: position 25,802,625 of record NW_006434709.1, on the reverse strand, counting down.
TCTCATTATATACAGAGCAACAACAATTAATAATTGACTCCTCATATGAAAAAATACAGGCTAGAAGGAAGTTGGATGGCATAATCAAAGTCTAAACTGGAAAAACTGTCAACCAAGAAGTCTATATACAGAAAAACTATCCTTCGAAATGAAGATGAAATAAAGACATTCCCAGATAAAAACTGAGAGAATTTATTGCTAACTAACTTTCTTGCAAGAAAGGTTAAAAAAAGTTCTTCACAGAAAAAGTAAAATGACATCAGATGGAAACTTAAAGTCTACATAAAGAAACAAAAGTGCACTGGAAAAGACAAATTACCTAGGTAAAAATTAGTTTATACAAACATGTCCACACAGAGACTTGTACGTGAATGTTCATAGCAGATGTTCATCAACTGGTGAAGGAATAAACAAAAATGGTATATCTATACGTATAGAATAATATTTAACAATGAAAAGGAATGAACTACTGAGAAGGCTGATTTGTAAAAGACTAGAACTGAGCTCCAACTGTGAAAAGAAAACTGATGACTCAAAGTTGGATTCAACACATCTGGAAAAAAAGTCTCTAACAAATAATGGAACCATCAGAGAGCTATAAATCCTTTCAAGTAAAAGCTGCTTTCTCTGGAGCTGATCTGCAGAAGAATGAAATTGTAGAAATATCTAGACTACACCCTGGCCAACCCACGTAGGTGATGGGGAAGGGAGGCTTTATTAGCACCAAACTTATTGCAACTTAAATTCAGGGAGAACTATAAAGCTATGATTTGGCAGACCTGAGATCCATTTGCAACTGACCAATAGACTTTTTTATATGGCCTTAAAAGATAAAAGAACTCATTCCGATCATTCAACAAACAGGTATTGAGTGCCTGCCTACTGTTAGGTATGATGTTAGATGACAGGGATATAAAAAGAATAAAATTTAGTTGATGACCTTAAGTAACTTGCTCATTGATATAAGGGTCTTGTAGAGTTTTATTTTCTAGTCTGCAAAATATAGAGAACATGGTTCCATCCTCTTTCTCAGAAAGCTGCTTCTCAGACAGGGCTAGTTTCTTCACAGTGTGAGAGATTGTTGCTTGTTACTCTGTCCCTGGGGGTCCAGCAGATCAGACCTGGAAAGTCTACCTCTTGAGGAGCAGCTGCCTTCTCCATCTAGAGGAAGGAGAGAGAGTGGAGGGAAGGAAGAGGAGTGGGGAGAGAAAGTTAGGGCCGTCGACCTGAGGTGGACCAGAGCCACGAAGGCCAGACAACGGACTGGACCATCTTGCTATGAAGGGATAAAGAGGAAAATTAAATGGACACCTAGGGGCCCAATCCTGTACCCTCAGGAAAGACACTCCAAGGTTCTCACTGTCCTCCAAATGCCTTCTGAGGGTAAAATGTGAAGACTAGAAGCAATGACTCAATTCTGCTTTGAGTTATCATCGTTTACACATTTCTCTCACAGTGAATTTTCGACTCCTCATTGGCAGAGACCATGATTTATACATCTACTTGTCATTTGCTTCCCCAGCCCCAGTGCCTAATATTAATAATAATTATTATTATTACTATTGTAACTAACATTTGTGGCATGCTTACTTTATTCCAAGTGCTGTGTTAAGCATGTAGCATGCATTATTTACTTGAATATTTATAACGATCGATGAATTTGAGACCTTATTTACTCCATTTTGCACATGAGAAGATGGCCACTGAAAGAGGTTAACTTGTACAAACTCACACATTTCTACAAACTGGCAAAGACAAGATTTGAACACAAGATTTGAAGAAAGCTCTTAATCCCACATTACATGAACGCCATGTGCCTAGCCCAGAGTCTCCATGTACCATGCATCCTCTTCCCCTCGTGCCTCCTTAGGGACTTCACTCCTACAACCGGCTCCTTCCTGTCCTGCCGCATCCCTTCCTCATCCCTTCCTCTCTCCCTGTTGGACCACTATGGCCAACATACACACCTACTTTGAAAAACACCTAGGTATGATCTACTTTGGAAAATACCTTCCTTAACTATATGTCTCCTTCCATATATTTCCACATACAGTCCCAATTTCTCTGATTTTCTTCTCATGTTCCTGAAAAAGCAAGCAATGTGACCAGCCCATTAAAGTGTTTTCAGATCTCGGAAGTTTTTGCAGAGGCTTAAAAAGTCCATAGGGCCTACGCCCTGCCTGACAAAAATGCAATCTAGTTTTACTTGGACAGAAAAACTGTCCTGGATATACTACCATGGTTCAATTTCTAATAGTACTCCTGGTCACTTCATGAAGAACTTGGAACAGAGACAAAACGTGAATCTGCATGAATTACACGCACATTGCTTAATGTAAGAACAAAGGACCATTTCACTATATGTCTCCAAGTGATTACTCTCACTCTTCATCTATTAGATTGATATATAACATGTAGTATTCTATTGAATTGTTATGATTTACACTATCATCTTTAGGATCTATGTAAACAGAAAATTAGGCAATAAATATAAAAAGACTTTAAAAAATTAGGAGCACTCTGTGAAAACAAGTTATTACTTAAAAGGTGAGTTTAAGAAATTGAAGTGGCCTCTTTTTTAATTTTTGATGATTAGTCCTATGATTTTTATTTATGATTTCCTCTCAATGTGCTGTAACGGAAACATCATGATTCAAAATTGAATAGTAATCCTTACTCCGAATCTAGCTTTCTGGCTATAAAAGCGATTCACTGAACTTTAGAACTCAGGTTGGGCAACGCCTACCTGGTTGATGCCTAAGAATCAGGAGGAAATGAGAGAGAAAGCAGCATACGAAGAAGGCTCATGGGTAATCATTTGCTTTTGTGAACCTTCTACCTGGAAAAATTACCTGGAAAGTGTCATGAAGGGCATTGTTTACAAGTGCCAGAATCGGAATTGTGAAGAAGGGAGAACAAGTCGTAACATGGCCTCATGAGGCTGCCTGTGGGGAATGAGCCTCTTCAGGAAAGACATCACCAACACCAGTGACAAGGATTAAGATTTACTCTAGGGCATGAAACCTCATTAGCTCAGGCTTCATTAATCTGGAATTTATGCAATTAGACTGAGTCTGGTTTGATGTTTATCTTTGATTCGCCGAACCTTTTCTCAGGGTCATGCAAATTCACGGTGAAAACAAAATTGCAAGGGGGGATGCTGAAGATACAACTGACCCTTTACCTTCACTTGGGATATGGCCGGAGGCGTTTGCGAGTGATGATGGAACTAGAAATTTCTTCTGCACAGTGCAGTCAAGTGGAAATGCAAAATTTTAATAAACTTCATATTCTTAAAGATCCTCCATAGACATTTATGAACCTGCCTCAGAACCCTTCTTTTTAAGGACTTCTTTTTCTTTTTACTGCCATCACCAGCAGTTGTTGTTTTTTTCTGGGGCCATTTTTAACAAACTTTTGTTTGTTTGTTTTAAATCAGTTCCCAAGAATTACAGAGACTCTGAAGTCAGGTAGAAAACGTTAACACTACTTTGACAGGAAAAGGTAGGCAGTAGGCTGGGCTCACTAGCTAACGGATTTACTCCCATATGTTGGCCTTGCTGTCCACAGGATTCAAATCTGTGCCTTCACAAAATCACTGTGTGGAACTGGTCCTCAGTCTCGAATTCTGTGACTACCCAATCTACAAATGTCAAGCCTCTGTTGTTCAAAATAGCGGTTCTTAATTTCAGTTATTACATCTTAATTCATTGTGAGATTGCAAGCAATTTATTACTAAAAATAAAGTACTGACAAGTACAAATAATGTCCCTTAAAAATAGATAAGAGCGTGAGTGGTCGATATAAGATTATCCCTCTAACAACTTTCTCACTTGAATCGTGATAAGCTTTTTTGAGTGAGAGAAAACATCGTTTCTTCCAAGTTCAATTGCTGAAGACACCCAGCCAGTCTTACCTAAGACCGGACATTGAATGACAAGTGGCCCTTACTGAAGTTTCAACAGCTGATTCTCTCAGTACTTTTAGCTTAAATGTCCTGGGAAGTTTGTGGGGTTCCATGGGAATGTCAAACATGTACACATTGTCTACCTGCACATGCCAGAGCAGGAGAGAGCTTCAAAATGCTGCTGAAGAAAGTTCAAGTTCTTTCCAAGAGCTTTAAGAAGTACCATTTATTTGTTTAGACACTTGAAATATTGAATTAAAAGTCAGTCTCTCTAGTCCCTAAAATGGTTCCCAAATATCATGTTAGTAAGCACTTCACCTGGATTACCACCCCCAAGCACACCATATTCATTCATTCAAAAGATATTTACCTAGTGCATATGAGACTACAGTACTGTACCATGCACTGGGGGTCCAGCAGGGAACACGACAGATGACCACGCCTCAGGGACTTGTCTGGGATCTTCTCATCCTCCTGCCCCAGTAATGTGTCTCTCCGGTCAACCCCTAAGCATCTTTTTGGGCCCAGCTTTCATGGTACCTATTTATGGAGCTTTTCCTAACCCTCGTCTCCCCTCATTCCCTAGGAGAATGAGGTATTTCCTAATCTTTATTCCCGTGGCGCTTCATACATATCTCTGTTATAGCATCCACCACACTATGTTCAGGGTGTTTAAGTGTGTCTCCTGGAATAGAAAATAAACACCTCTGAATCAGGAAATGTGTTTATTTTTACAACAGTTTTATTTCATAACAATATTTAACAGTGCTTAACAATATTTAGAATCATAAATTAGATGCTGAATAAATAATAGCCTGGCTGATCTGAATGTATGTAAAATTATACTTGATTTTACTATGCTCTATATGTAAGAACATATGAGAATTCTTCGAAAACACATTTCAGAGTATTCCCTGTGACTATATAAGAGGAGGAATTTCGTTTGGTTGCTGTATTATCTTAGGCTATGTGTAATAATTGTGAAACTGTAGTATACTCTCAAATGACATAAAATTACAGAGACCAAATAGTTCAGGAAGAAGAAAATAATCAAACGAGGACTTCAAGTCCTGAAGCCACAATCTGTTCTTCAATTTTGTTTCAGTGACGTTAGCACACTGTGTGGGTCTGAACTTTGCCTGAATTTAATTGCGTTCTCTAGTCTATGATCAAATGCCTACATTTCAAACAATCTGGAATATTGCCTTTGTGAAAAATGCCTTTGACTTGTTTCTGCTCCCTCATTTAGGGTGCTGGCTTTGCGGGTTCATGTCCTCTATGAAGCCACATCAGCCCGCCAGGCCTCTTGCACAGTCAAGGATGATTCGAGGCAGAGGTAGGAATGATGCATGTGAAAGTGTTTTGTTGAGCGTAAAGTGCCCAACAAGCGTGAGGAGGTTATTTTCATTATTAGCTGGTGCTTTGAGGAGTTGATGCTATGGACCAGGGTTGGTAAACTTTTTCTATAAAGGGCTAGATAGTAAATATTTCAGGCATTGCAGTTCGTGTGGTCTCTGTCACAACTACTCAACTCTGCCGTCGTAACAGGAAAGCAGTCATAGACAATAAGTAAACAAGCGAGCTAACAAAGTCTCGATAGATGTTTCCAGAACCATCTCTTGAAGTTAGAAATTTACACTCAATGCCAGGCAGGATCACTCTGCTTCTTTCTGCAATAAGTTTCTGGAAACCACAGTGGAAAACACGACAGTAAAAAAACAAACTTATTCCTCCACTTCTTTGTCCAGCTGTTGTTCCTCACTCTTTTCTTCAGTGTCGATGCCAAGCTCCAAGAAAGCAGAGCGCCAACTGGATTTGCTCAGGGGCTGTAGAAATCACAGAAGCTGAGTCTTAAATTTAAACGGTGGCTGCTGGGGAGGGCAATGAGAGAACCGAGACGCCCTTCTGGCCTGACGCGGGACAGCAGTGAAATGTAAGTGGGGACAGGAGATACCAAAGGAGGTGTCCGAAGGGCCAGCACAGGCTCTGCCAGACCCGAGGGAACACAAGCAGCTTTCTCTAAGTGTGGGGAAGGAATAGTGTGGCTCTCTCAAAGCTGGGTGTGACCTGAGCTCTGGAATCCCAAGGCCTAGACCATAGCAAGAGCCGTGTGGTAAAATGCCGTACAGCAAGGAAAGCATCGTGGATCGGGCAGTACAGCACCGGAGGGTGAGATCCTGGAAACAGTAACCCAAGGCTACTCAGCAACCCCACTGAGATTAGGGTGGAAATCCTTTTCAATCAGACATAATAAAAGTTTCATTCAAGGGAGAGAGGTAGAGTGTATAGAATATTCCGGAAAAAGGTCTGCTACGTGTTTCAAAGAATCAGTTTGAAGTCCTTTGGTGCATGTAAAATTAAAGAATCGGCAGGCCATTTATACTTGTATTTTTCAAAACGTCATTGTCAAGTACGTTAGCTCCAACATACGTACATAGAGAGCCTGCCTTCTCGTAATTCTTCAGGAATCGTTTCAATGTTCCCAGGGGGACATGATCAGGAACTTGGGAGACTAAGGCAGGAAACCGTCTGGACCATACTGATGCCATTTGACAAAACCAAAAGCCAAGGCTGATTAAGGGCTTGCCCACAACATCTGCCAATGGGTTTGCTGAGATTATTTTATTTCAGACTGTGGGCTATGACTCGTTAGTGACCAGTACTTCCTTCACATAGGGAGGGAAGAAGAAGATACTTGTCCTGAATCCCACCTATTTGTGTCACCTCCTTCAGAAAGTCTTCCCCGACTACTTATTCTAAAGAGTCCCCCCAACACACACACACACACACACACACACACACACACACACACACACTACTCTGTTTTAATGTATTTATAGCACACTTACAATTAACTGAAATCTTATTTCTTTATTTTCTCTTCTTCTACCCACTCAACTAGTGTTGGCTCTAAAAGCTTAGGGCATGGCTATCTTGTTAACTGTTGTATCTCCAATGCCTAGAAAGTGCTTGCCACCTAGTACATGCTCAATTAACACTTACAGCCTTGAATTAAAATTGTCCTGAATGGCAGATTCCAGCCCATGGCTATACCCACTGTTGTTCATCCCAAAGGCTGGTGTTCAACTTTCCTATTCTGCCCTGAGGACCTGGTACCACCTTTTTCCCTCAGCCTACAAGGCCTCAACACAGGCCATGACCTTGGTTCACACATCTGGGCTTGACCTTCTTTCTTTGTTCAGTGTTTTTATATCTGCCAGCAGCTATTATGCTATCTGCCAACTTCAATCCAGCTTCAGTTAAGCTCATTTGCACCAATTCTCCTTTAAAAATATTTTTCAATCTATTTTAATATACAGTTTTATGAATTCCAACATACCTAGATCCATGCAACCACCACCAAAATCAGAAACTCCCCCAAACTCCATCTTCCTTTGTAGTCATACCCTCCCTCCACCGTTAACCCTTGACAACTAGTGATCTGCTCTCCATAACTTTAGTTTTGCCTTTTTGAGCCTGCCACATAACTAGCTTTATATACTATATAACCATTTGAGCCTGGCTTCTTTTCCTCAACATTATTCCTTTGAGATAAATTCAAGTTGTTGCATGGATCAATAGTTATTTGTTTTGTTTTTGTTTTTTAATTGCTGAGTGTCATTTCCTTGTATGGATGGACATACCACAGGTGTTTTAGCCAATCACCTGTCGAAAGACATTTAGATTGTTTTTAATGTGTTATTATAAATAATAGCACTGGGGACACATGAGTCGAAGGCCATCTGGGTGCCCATTCCCAACAGCGTGGGGACAGAGCAAGTGTGGCGGATGAACACCATGGAGTACGAGGCGGCGGTTAGAAGCCATGGGATTAGACGGCAACCGGACTTTCAAAGAATGTGCTAAGAGAAGGTTAAGCAACAGGATGGGATTTGTATAGAATTTGCACAAATTAAAAACACACGTATACAAAACAATAATACAAATTTTGCTGAAACTCATACAAACAAAATGTACACATTAAGCGCTATTGAGAGGGACAGGAACAATTGAGAGGGAGAGGGAGTGAAATAAAATAGAATTTAGATTTTTAATTTTTAGAAATAGATTTAAAAAAAAAACAATTAAAAACTATAAAAAGAGGATGAAAGATTTTTCTGGGTTGTGAAGAGACTCCTAGCTCTGACTTGAAGGGTTCTCAGTGGGTTAGGTTTGTGCTGTAATATGGTATAATTTGTGTAATATTGTGTTGTTTATTTAGTATAAATAGTTTATTTAGTACATTTAGTTTATTTAGTTGGTTTATTTGGCCTCTTGATCACCTAAAAGGATCTCAAGTGGTCTAAAACCATTTCCATTTATGCTGTTTTCAAAGGCAGGCTTCCATCAACATGTTTGTCTTGTTCATGCCTCCATTCTGCTCTCTCTGGCCAGTGTGCTCAGCATTTATTCTATTCAAGGTCTGAGAGCAGGAAAGGCTCTAATTAGTCACAGGAATCAATACCCAGTGCGATGCAGCCCTATCAGAGAGAGAGTTCTCAAATCAGGCCACTTCACAGGCAATTGGTCCAACCTATGGATAGCCTTTGCTCAGGCAAAGGTCCCTGGCCCAAACAGATTATAGAACAAAGGTTTTAGGATTGTAAAATAAAACATGATTTCTTTTCTTTCTCCTCTCTATTTTTCCTTTTTACTTAAGGAATAGCTTGAAGATGCTTCTCAGAAGAGAGAAGCGTTATGAATCTTCCTGGCACTTCACAATGTCATTTACTCCCTGGATGTGGTGTGGAATGCACCCTGGACAAAGGAGGTACATTGCTTGTGGAACCCCAAGGATCATAGGGATTAAAATGATCTAGACTGTATACCTGACTAGACTGTATACCCAAACGTGGGTAGGTTGGGGAGTGACAAGCTATATAGCAGGAAGACAACAGGCTTTGGAGTCAGTTCATCTCTAGGGAAAATTCAGACCCTGCTACTTCTAAATGTATAATTTTGGCATGTTACATTACTGCCCCCCTCCCAGGATTGTTGTGGGATAATGCAATCAAGCGCTTAGCATGGTGATTCATATATAAGTGCTCAACATATTTTAGTTCCATTTTTTACACTTATACCTGGCACATACTGAAAAGTGTTAATGAAGCCCATGCAGCCTGTATGTGAGTGAATAAAAGGAGCTAGAGGCATAAGCTGCTGTTTGCCTATAGCTTTTCCATACCTATTTAAACCAGATTATTTTCCTCCAGTCTGACTGTATGTGAATATTAATTTCCTTTCTTTCTCTTCCCTTCTCTGAGAATTGTAACTCATAGGTCAAAACCAGAGAGCAGAGTACGTGCGTCACTGAGCCAAAATAAGGGAGAGTTAACAACCAAAACTTCTGTAGCACTTTTGCAGAAAAATTGACTGGCTTCGAGGTTATAGAAATAACATCTATGAGTTTGCAACAACCAAGCCTGTCTTGTGTCCAAAGCTGCACTCATTTCCCACCCTTTGTTCCAGTCTGATATTCCAGGGGGTTGATTGGGTAGAATTCAGCTCTAATTAGCATCTTTGTGAACACCTGACCCCAATTATGATGTTGTTAAAGAAGTTTTTTTCCTACGAAAATATTTATTTTACTTGTCCTCAACCTTTATGACAATTTCCAAGATCCTATGTTAGTATATCTGGAAAACAAGTGAACACTCTCTCTTAAACACATTCCTAGCCATACCTTTGGCTGCTAAAGTGATGTTCTCAAGCCAAAGTATCAATAACCTGGCATACAATTTTACTTCACAATGTCTTTTCCTGTTTTCACAGTAACGGGAGCTAAAGTCTGGAAGAAATAAGGGCCCTTGGCATTGTATATCCCTGCCATACATAGCCTGTGAGGGCTGGGCAGTGCAGGCCTGGAGAATTACATTAGGGACACAGTGAAGCCAAGTCTTTTACCAGGTAAATACGTCAGCAGAAAAATATCCCCACATAGTGTATTACAGAATACGCTCCTCCATTTTAATGGACATTAATCGCCCTTATTAAAACACATGTATCTTAAAAAGTGAATAAATGCGTAGTAACCAAATTAAAAACAAAGGCTTTCATATATATATATAAAAAAGAATGAACGAAAATGTCAAGAAAAGGATTAGTGTGCTGTTGAAAGGAAAAAAATGTGTTCTGAATTTTTTAAATGAAGCAGAAATATAAGGTCAGAGTCTTAAAAGTATCAATCTATTCAATCTTTCAAAATTAAAAATTAATTCCCATTAATTTTGACACTGTTGTTGTTTTCTGTTAAAATTTAATTTCTGTTTTGGTTTTATAAATTCAAAAGTATAGAGATCAGGAATTTGGCAGGTAACTGGATGCTGAAAGTCTACTTTAAAAAAAAAGACAGAAAGCAGCCTAAAATATAGAATGGCCAAATAAAATGTTTACAATGCAACATTTTAATTGAAACACTTATAAACAGTAGTTGAAATGAATAGGTGCATTTGACTATATTTGCTAAAACATAAAGTAAAACTTCATAACAAGATTATGAAAGTGATTTTTATTATTTTGGTAATAGTGTCCTATCATAGGTAATTAGATACAGAACTGTTTTAGTTTGGTATATCAAACAGTAAAAACTATATAGTAATGCTTTGTCCTCAAAATCTATTTCAGGTACAACTATGCATTACAGTCACTATGTACATATTAAAAGCATAAATGATAGAATACAAAAATAAGAAAAGGTTAAATAAAAAGTTATCCTTGATTTACAAACATCTAATAAAGTATACCTTTTATCACACCGTTGTGTCATAGCAAAAAACACACAAATTAGTATATAATGCTATGCAACTATTTGACTTAATATAGATCTACTATGAAAATATTAAGGCTGTAATAACATTTCACAGGTAAAGGCTAAGTTCTGAGACATGAAGGCTTTTAGATAATCCACAAAACAAACCTGAGACATCTTTTGTTTTGGAAAACAGCAATTTTCTTACAAAGTCAAAGCTTTAATATGTAAATGAAACATTTAATAAACAATATACTTCATTGCAATAATCTGGAGATGTTTTGACTATAATGGTGACCAGTAAATACATTCTTTCTCTGGCATAAATAAAATGAGGTTTTCTCATTAAGCCAGTTAACATGATTACGGTAGCCCCCGAATTTGGTTATATTTATTTGTTTTTGGTTTTGCTTCCTTCCTTTAACTAGGTTATAAACATATTAAATAAATCAGCTAACCACCAAGAACCCACCTTACTTTTTTCTGTATAAGCACAGCTTTCCCATTGCTGAAAGTGCCAGATAAACTGAGCCCACATACATAAAACCGACAGAAAAACAGATTATAGCACATCTGGATCTGGTTGACTTAATGAGGCATCCAGATTGGCACATGATTACTTTTTCTGTCACACATCTCTCAGATTAAGTAGGCTACGACAGCCCAAAATCACTGTTTCAGCTCTACTGGGTGGGCGGAAGGATAATAATATTTTGGAATTGCCAGTGCCAAAAAAAAGTAAACGTATTTGGTAAGCCCGATTTCTATAGTTGACTTTAGTGCCTTTAAAAACACTGCCACAAAGGTTTTCAAAGAGGTACAACTATAAGATATTACCAAAATTATCTGAAATTTTAAATAGTAAAGAATTTCAAATTACAAAACAGTTATGCTACACTGTGGATTTTTTTTAACTCTACTTGGGATTTAACACTGGCACATGAAACATAGTTTTTCTAAATATTCATACTTCAAATTAATTAATTTGGAATGAACCATCTTTTTCTTTTTTCACTTTTTCACTCTTTTCTCTTACTACTCCCCCATAACCATTATATACTTCTTCTTCTATAATTTTGATAAAAAGATTCCAAAAGCTTGATAAAATGTAACAAGCCGTAAGCACAACTTCCTTTGGATTTTTACATGCAGTGAAAGTTAAAACTTCAAACTTCATTTTGTATTTTACGATCTGCTACCACTTTTTTAAGGTTTCAGATTATTTACATAAACTGAACGTATACATTTTGTTCAAGCTTTATGTTTTCACAGTTACCAAAGCGACAGGCCACTAGGTTGCATCTGATCTGCTCAGCTCCACTGGTACATGATACAATTCTTAAAACAGTCTCCCAAGACTGCTTTCTGATTCTGGCTTTTCAAAATGCTGACATTAGCACTATTTTTTAAAAACCATTTAAAAGAAAAACTAGGTCTGTTATAAAGAGAATTTTCTCCCTTGTTACCTAATAAAGAGAACATCCAGATAATTTGTTGCATTTTTCACTATTCATCAGGCAAACACAGGTTATATTTCTCTGCCTTCTATAGGCTAATGGTCAGATTTCCAGTAAGTTAAACTGGAACTCAATAATCAAAATGTCTTTAAAATTAAATTAAAATTTAAGCATGCCAAGAGTTTGGAATTACAACATATTAACTAGATTGATTTTGGAAAAGAGATTTCTGTATTACAAATATAATCATAATAAATGTTATAAAGTAATAAGTAACATATCTTAGAGATCTAATTTTTAGATTTTTTAGTTTTCTCAAGTTTTGGATGAGAGAAAAAGCCTTTGCTTCAACTTGGTTTCCATGATGTCAAGAAAAAAAAAAAAAAAAAGATAGTTGATTTAATCAAGCTCATTTCGTGTATGTGAGCCAAATATAGTTGAATTAGTTGTACTTTTCAATTTGCTATGACATTATAAAAGGTATACATTATTCAATCTTTTCTTGACCAAAATAATTAATACTATTTAATAATAAAATAACTAATATATATTGCCTATGAATAATAATATATGTATACATACTGAATACTATTTGGTGACTTTTAATCTATAAGATGTATTGAAATCAGTGTATTGCAATCACATAGTTTAAAACTTAGCTGGGCTGGTAAATCTTGGTTTTTATTGTTTTGGTTGTTTTCTTTTTGCTCATAACTGAGATTCGGTACTTTGGCAACCAAAACAGATTGAAATTTTTGACAATTTAACAACTTACACTTTAAAATTCATAATAAACCACTGAAACCCACTATAATCACTAAACCAATAACTATTAATTTCTTTTTGAGCAAATGACTTCATGAGCCATCCAAAAAAATAAGAGAAAGCACATCAGTAGGCAAAAAGATAAATCCATCCATAGATAGCAGAGACTGCCTCAGCTACTTTACTGAAAAGGTGAGAAGGGACTCTCTGGTCTTACTTTTTCCTTCTCACCCTCAATCACATGTCTTATGCTGTAATCATTTGCCTTTGCATATTTAACAACATATTCCGAAACTTTGCATAATATGGTTTTCTAAGGAGCAGATTTTAGCACACAGAATATCGATCTTAGATGCCAAGGTTATTGGAAGTACCTCTTCATCGGGTGGTTCTGTGTGTATGTGTGTGTGCATGCGTTTTAATTCCAAAGAATGCTCCCTCAGAAAATTATTACCAGCATTCTATATATGTATAAAAATTTTCTGAGCCCTTTAACTCTGACTCAAAAAATCTTCCCAGAGCTCTTGCAGAGCCCACTGCTGATCTGAGGATACATCTGTAAAACACAGCTGCTGGTTCGTTTCTGTAGGTTTCTGCTCACATTAGAGGCCAGCTGAGAAAGTGGCACAGAGGACCTAGAAAATCTTATTCCCTATCCCCCAAATACTGAGTACTTCTAAAATTCCAGCTTGCTTCTGGCTTCTCACTGACAGTCTTCTCTAGCTTGGACAGCTCTATCAAGGAGTTCCATAGACTCTCTGAGAGTGACATTGATTTTAAATGACTTGGGTTTAATGGTCAGGCCATAATTAAAATCCAATTTCGAGGACTCATCTGGATCGGCCTTGAAATTGCACTGGTGAGCCAGGATGGAAATGAAGAGAAACAGCTGCATCTTGGAAAGCTCTTCCCCGATGCAGCGCCGTCTGCCCACTGAAAAAATCATCACGCTGCTGGCCAGGTCCTTGTTGACAAAGCCATCCTTGTCCAGGAACCGAGTAGGGTCGAAGTCCTCCGGGTTAGGCCATTTCACTGGGTCGTGATTCACTGACCACTGGTTAACAAAAACCACCGTGTCCTTGGGAATGTGGTAGCCCAAGACAGAGGTGTTGGCAGTGGTATGGTGAGGAATGGTGACGGGCACAAAGCTGGAGTAGCGCATGGCTTCATAAAGAAAGGCCGTGACGTAGGGCAGGTTGGGCTGGTCGTCCAGGCAGGGCAGACGGTCTCTACCCACGATTTGATCCAATTCTGCCTGTAGCTGAGCCTGCACTTCAGGGTACCTGTTTGGTTTTCAATGTAGAGGGAGAATACAGTGAGGAAAATTCATTTTTCTCTCATCTAGAAAGCACATTACGATTTATGTGAATCCCACTTTTTTTATCTGAATCAGTGACTGAATGAACGTTTCTGCCCCCCCCCAAAAAAAACTAAAACAATTTCTTAATTTTTCACTAAATTACAAGATGAGTAAGTTAAAAGTTATATTCCCTTTAATAAGCTTCCCATGGCTAATGCTATCTTTCCCATCACAAGTCAAAAAAGGTCTAACTTTTCTTGGCCTGAAAAAGCATGGTGATGGACAAAGCCAACTTCTCCACTAGGCTCAGCAGGCACAGCGTCCAGGATCTACGATACTTTTCCGGGGCCCATGAAAAGGTTTTCATTACTTTCAAAATCAGAAGGGGGAAAAAAAATGAACTTTTTTAATGTTTTTAAATTATATATTAAAAATGTTTTCATATATAATTTAGATATATTTATCTTTATACCAATGTAGTCATAAAATATAATTAAAAATATTTTTTATGGAGTAAAGAGTCTACAAAGACAAAAGCACCCAGGGCCCACAAAAGTTAAAATGCATCCCTGAAAAAGATCCTTTTTTCTCATCTTCCTACTGTTCTGATTTTATACGAAAATAGTTAGTATCCTGATAAATAAAGCTACAGATCTTCTAAATGTAAAAGCAAATTCCTAGCATTCATGAGATTATGGTACAAACTGTAATACTTATTCACTGTTGGTGATATAAACTAGCACAATCCTTTCGGAAAACAAAATCTTAGTATAAAGCAATATCCATAAGGGCAACCCTTCACCACTCTTTTTAAACCCAGTAATCCATGTTTAGATAATGTATTTTCAGGGAATAACAGGCACATAAATATATAACCCCAACAATAGCTGAAATTTTAAAGATGTAATCAACATTAAAGCTCAAAAAATGATTTTATAAAGTGATATCTTATTATGGCAAAATATTATGTAACCATCGAAAATTACTATGGTGGATACTTTTGCAATCAATAAAAAAATAAAGATTTTTTAAAAATTACTAAAATAAGTTTAAAAGATGGGGAAATGTCCATTGCAATAAGTGAAAATGTCAGAAGTAAAAAAATGTAAATAATTATTGCAACTCTGAAAAAATTTAAGTATGTATGTGATGAAATGATTTTAAAAATTGCTTCATTAGCATCATACTCCAGGGGTCTGCAAACTTTTTAATAAGGGGCCAGATAGTAAATATTTTAGGCTTTGCAGACCAAACCCTCTCTCTTGCAACTATTCAATTCTGCTTTGTGCTGTAATGTAAAAGCAGTCACAGACAATACATAAATGTATTTTATAAATTTTATCAAAGATACAGAAATAAGTAGTGTAACCTGCCAATCTCTGTCATATTGTCTTTTCACTAAAAAGAAGAAAAAGTACTCATCAACTACATTGTATTGAAAGTAACCCGAAAATTGTTTATTCCTTCTGCTGATCAATCTGTTTCTAATAAAAAACAAAGTTGGTTTCAAAAGATAACATGCTTATCTGGGGATGCTAAGGGCCTATTAATCCCATTTTGGGATGATTAATTATCGACTTCTCTTTATTCAATTTCTGTCCCCCATAGGTGTTTCTATGATCATAATACTGAAAAGTGATTTTAAATATACAAAAAATTCAATTTGTGAAAACAACCATATAGTTTCTAAGGGCTGCAGTGGATTTGAATTTAAAAAAAGCAGCTGTCTTTGCCTTTCAATTTCTGAGGCTCCAGCAAATTCAGCATTCCCCACCGCTAACTTGTGCTCCAAGAAATAACACAACCAGGATTTCTAGTCTCTCCAGGCAATCAAGATTTGCCTTAAGCGAGACATTTGCCCCTGAGGTAGGGTTGCCAGACAAAATAGAGGCCGCCCGGTTAAATCTGAAGTTCAGATAAACCATGGCTAATCTTCTTATAAGTATCTCCTATGTAAAATTTAGTTTTTTATTTGATAAATCTGGCAATACCCAATACCAGAAACCTGTTGGAGCGCCTGCTCAGAGCTTCATAGAGGTCCGCGACCTTAATCAACGTGGGCACTGGAGACCAGCTAACCAACCCAGCCGGTCCCAGCTAACCAATCCAGCCGGGCCCAAGGATCAGAGAGGTCCGCTGGGGCCTCTTAGATACGATATTTGCCTTTGCTGTTCTGAGCTCGGTAAAAGCGACTGGTTCTCCAATTCTTTACCCGACCCTCTCTTATCACTAGCCCGGCGGTTTTATGCAACCGCACAACCCGCTGGTTTCTGGCTGCCTTCCTAAAGCTTCCAGGCGAGTTAACCGTCCGCAAGCCCAGGTCTGCGGACCACCGGACTGCCGTCCTAAAGCTTCCTTTGCCCGAGAACAAAGCCGAGACGCGTGCTGGCTTTGAGCGCCAGAGCTGGGTGGCCTCGGATCCGCGCCGGGAGCTGGTCGAGCCGATTAGGCTGCCGTGTTTGACATATTTACCGCGTTACCCTTTCTTTCGGAACCGTTCCAATTTTGCTTCTTCTGTCAGGGAGGAAGAGATCGGGGCTGACCTGCGGGCACTTGAAAAATCTCATTTTTCCAAGGGGTTTCTCACAAATTTGTCCCCACTCAGAGAGGTAGCGGCAAGATCTGAGAGGCGGAGCGGTCCTGGCGGGGCTGGTGGGAGGGCGGCGCGCGCTCACGTGTCTCGGTACGCATTGTGCCTTCCCAAGCTGCGCTTTCGGGATGTGTGATCTCAGATTTGAGAGGTGGGGACCTGGAGTGAAACTTCAAACCCTCCCTGCGCGGAGGTCGTGACCTCGGCCTATTTCAGTCCCACTCCACCTTTTATAGGAGGAAAGGAAGGCCCGACCCACACCAGGAGGCTTTACCTGGTGAAAAGAATGAGCAGCCACTGCAGCGCGGTGGAGAGAGTGTCTTGGCTGGCGCCGAAGATGTCGGTGACAGTGGACGGCACGTACTCCGCGTCGAGCCGCGCGCCGTGGTTGCTCGAGCCCTCCGCCGCCTGCTTTCCCACCGAGAGGATGAAGGCATCCATCATGTCGCGGGGGGCGGCGCCGGGCTGCAGGCTTTCGCGGTGCCTTAGGAACTTGTCGAGGACGAAGTTGCTGAAGTTACGGTTGAGCTGCTGGAATTCGCGGAACGCGGTACGCACCGGGTTGGGGAAGCGCTGCAGCCAGGGTAGCGTGTCTACCAGGCTGCCCGCTGCCACCGTGCGCCCGAATTCCTCATTGTGGCTCAGCAGCTCGCGGAACTCGGGGTCGTCGTGGCTGTAGCGACAGCCGAAACACACCGCGCTCATGACGTTGGCCACCGCCACCACTGCCAGCGGCCGCGGGTCTAGGAAGGCGCCGCCCGCGCTGCCGCGCACCATCACCTCCACCAACTCACGCGCCTCGCCTAGCAAGTGGCCCTCGAGGACACGGCGGCTGCGCAGCTGGCGCGTGGAGAAGGCGCGCATCGTGCTGTTCGCTACGCGCCGCTGCGCCTTCCAGAGCTCAGAATACTGGCTGAAAGCCAGGCTGCGGCCACCCGACACCACGCGGAAAGAGGCGAAGGGCGGCCGGTCGGCGAAGGCAATTCCCTGCTGCACCAGGGCCTGGCGGATGGCGCGCTCGCCGTTCAGGACCACCACAGGGCAGCTGCCCAGTCTTATCTGGAAGACGTCGCCGTAGCGCCGCGCTAGGCGCGCGAACGCAAGGTGCGGCGCGGGACCGAGGGCCGCCGCATTTCCAATCAGCGGCCACGCAAAGGGACCCGGGGGCGCGGACCCTGGCTGCCGCCGCCGCCGCCTCAGCAGCCACTGGCCTGCGTGCACGGCGGCCAGCACCGAGAGGAGCAGCAGAAGCATGGTCTGCTGGGAGGACAGCGAGATCGGCAGCAGAAGATCGTCCACGCTGACGCTGGTGGCCATGCTGGAGAGAGAAGGGCAAAGACGTGACACTCAGGTGTGCAGAAAAAGGAGCAGCCACCCCACGCCCCAACCGGTGGCCTCGGACTACCATGCGCTGTTGGATAGGGAAGTTGTACATAGGTCAGGTCAGGGCTACCTCGCTGGAGAAGCAGCTGAAGACTTCCCTTCTCGTCCCAAACCCACTCCCCAAAGGAGAAGGGAAGGGGCGCGTTTCAGCTCCTCTGTGACGCTGCCTCGAGCCCTCCCTCTAATCCAGTCGCTTAACGGTTCCTGCAATTCAAGAGCAACAAGACGGCCATCGAGACAGTGGCGCTCAGTTCCCTCTAAGTGCCTATCATCCCAGCCCCTGCACCCGACCCCAGTCCGGATCTGCGAGAACCCAACAAAAGGTGCCGCGGGAAGGCGGCTCCGCGGGCCGACTAACCTGCGTGGAGGCGCGGTTTCCAGCGGCACGGGACTGCCAACTCCAAGAAGGACAAGATGTCAACCTGAGTGTCTCCGGGAAGTTAGAGGCCCGCCCCGGACACCTGCTACCAGCTCTGCGAGCCTTAGCACCCACCCTGCAGTCTCGAGGCGTCGTCAGAGCCAGAGGCACTTAGATTGGGATGGGGACGTTGAAGGTGCCTCCTCTGCGGAGCCCTGCTACACCTGAGGCCTCAACAAAGTCGGAGTTTTCTTACAGCGTGGGGATTGAGGTTGAGGGTCGATGAGGGGAGTCAATACCCAGCCCTCACGCCCCCCGCGCGGCTCTGACAGCTGGCGTCGCAGAGGCGTGGCCCGTTTGCATACAGTCACTCCAGAGAGTCAAAACGCGCCATCCCGTTTTAAAGGTCTGTATAGAGGGAGGAGGCAGTGGGACCTGGCGGGGGCGGTGCTTGCGGGGGGCGGGGCGGGTTGCGTCGGGACGGTCCACGCGGTTCGGATTCTAAGTGGGATCGCCGCGCGCGTGTCACGCAAGGCGGGCCAGGCGCGCCCCGACGGCATTGGTGAAATAGCCGGTGGCTTTACTAAAAGCGACGGCATGAACTTTTCGTTTTCCAGAAAGCCAAACTTAATCACTATCATTCCCAAAGGTGGCTGCACGGTTTCCCCGGACGCACGCTCAGGACAGAAGCTGCCCATCACGCTGCGCTCTCCGTGGGAGCGCGCCCCGAAACTCCCTTCTCTCCCAGTGACTCGAGCTTCGTTTCCCGAGAGAACACTGCTCTGGATCTTTGGGCCCCCAAATCCGGTAAAAGAAAACTGTCAATTTGGAAATGAGGAAAGTTCGGTTCGTGATGGTGGTTTGTCTTACAGCCAACCTAGTTATTTTATCTTAACGTTCCGGCAAACAAATGGCCCTCATGAGGCCCTTTGGTGCGCAAAGTTCACCATCCACCTCGTGCAGAGACATCAAGAATCTCTGCAAGACGCCTCTCCCCTGCCCCGAGGCTCCGACTGTCCCTGGCACACAAAGGCCAGCTCTGGCGGGCGCGTCTGGCCCTGAGGTTTCCCGCGTAGAAACTGACGCCTCCCACTGGAGGACGCCGGGCGGTGCAGGCTCTGTCCGTGGCCTTTGGCGCTGCCCTGGAGCCTCGCTGTGGCAAACGCGAGGGACAGGAGGAGAGGGAGGGCGCTCTGAAGATTCCCAGAGGGAGGAGGGGAACGAGGAGGAGGAGGAGGCAAATCGCCGCGCGCCTGAGAAGTTTATCGGGTTGAAAGTTTCCTTTGCTGTCGCCTCCCCCTTGCGTGCGGAGCTGTGCCTTGCGTGCGCTGCTTCTGGAAAGTCGGTTGCAGTCATATCCCTCGGCGCTTCTCACGGCACCTGACACGCAGGGGCGGCGGCGGCTGAGGGCGGGGTGCGGGCCGCCACCACCCTTCCAAGCGCACGCACAGGCCACCGCCCGCGGGCCAGATCTGGGCGCGCGTGCGCTAGTGTTGGGGACGCTTCTTTCAAAGGAGAAGCCAGAGGCTTTCGGGCCAGCGGCGGCCTCCCGGCTGGCTCTATCCTTTCCTACTGATTGGTACAAAATATTTTCAAAGAGAAAAGGTCTCAGCAAGGCTGAGGAAAGGGCAAGCTCGTGGTAAAAGTGAGATGTATTTTAATTAATCAAGTAGGAATTGTACCTCCAGGCCTCCGGAGTCATCAAGTGTAAATATAAAAGTTGTGCGCTTACCACGTGACGACCCTGTGTTTTGAGCTTTGCATGCGGTGCGAATATCTATTGTTTCCCTGTTTACAGAGGAGGAAACCGGAGTTCAGAGAGATTATGACTCTTCCAAGATAACACAGCTATCAATCAATAGCTGGAGGATTTGAACCCCTTAAGTCCTACTCTAGAGCCATTATACAAGTTTATGCGGAAGGAAATCTTCAGATAAAAGACACAAATGCCTTTTTTCCTGTCTGTCCTCTCTGATCTCTATGCCTTAAAAAAACAAAACAAACAAAAAAAAGACAGCTAGAAGAATATTTTAAAATTCATTCTTTAATTACAGTTGACATACAATAGATATAAATTTTAGGTGTAAAACAGCGATTAGATATATACTTTAGGAAGTGATTTTTTTAATAGTTGTGTTTGTTTACAGAATGGGGGTTCTGAGGATCACACAGAAGAAATAGTATGCTCATCTTTTGCAATTAAATTGGTTTTGAATGAGAGAGGCCTAGGGACTGTGCCTAGTAGCAAACATTGGAATATGGTTAAATTTTAAAGGGATGTCTGACTTTTTGAGAGATTGAAACCAATGATAAGCTATCTGAGCTGAGAAGAAAATGCCTTTTTGTGAAAGTTCGTTTGGTAGCTTTTGAGAGGTTCTCTGGAAATGAGTCTACATACCATGATGGAGTACTCACAACCATGATGAAGTTAGTTTCTGAGCAGCTGGCTAAATAAGAATTGGTTTCCCAGAGCTGTATCGGCCTACATAACCTTGAAAGTGAGTTTTATAGCAACCTTACAATGTCCAGCTTTAGCAAGGTCCTTACCTAACAATTCAAGACTTATGCATGCATCAGTCTCTTATTAGATTTTAATTTAGTGGATAGGAATTGTCTATGGGCTAATGCCAATTCTGAGCTTTCTACATTCCTGAAAACCTTTATTGCAGTTTCCCCTCCAGAATCTTTACATCGGGTAAATTCTTATCTTAAAGCGTGTAAAACAAGGTTGTTCCTAAGACCTCCTGTTTAATTCCTGAATATTGTTTTTAGATAAACTCAGTGCATACCTTCCTACCACAACAAACAGTTCAAGCTTCCAAGCTATGATGCCTTGAGCTTAGCTCTTATTCTAGGACATGTCTTAAAAAGGCAGAGGAACCAGTTGAGCAAATGCCTTCAGAAAGATAAGCCCTTATCAATTATGACAAACCAAAATGACTGGCTATGGTAGCACCTTCTTCAGAATCTGCTGGCCTCAGGTTTTCCCAGGCTTTGTGGTGTAGACCTCTGTTGCAGGACCCATCTAGTACTTAATGAAGATATAAGAGAAATCCAAAGCACCTGTGGGTACCCCTGATCCAGCTCAAGGTGGGGCCTTCCTCTAGTGAGAATTCACACCAGTCTTTTTAATTATCATCACAACTTCTCAACCAACACCAGCATCTAAGGTCCATTGATCTCATTTCAGGCAACAGCACAGAATATAGGGAGTTTCAGATTCTGAAACTCGAATTGTTTGCTGCAAATAACTTTCAAAAGAACAGCTAAGCTAAAGAGAGTTTTAAGTGGAGGTTTAAAATACTTTGTATTGTATTGATTCCAAAGAACAGAAATCCAACTTAAGCTTGTTTAAGCAGGACAAGAATGCACTGGCTCATGTGCCAGGAAGGATAACTATTACCTCACAGCATAGAGGGACCTGGGCTGCTCTCCTTCATCTCTGTCTATGCTGGTCTCTGCTTGGGCTTTGTTCTGCAAACTCTCCACGTGGCAGGAAAGCTGGCCATGGGCAGTGTCAAATGAACCACTCCAAGAAAGAGACCAATTCTCCTCCAAAGTCATTCATTATACAGGCCCCTAGAGGACTCCAGTGTGTCAAGCTGGCATCAGGCCACTCCTGTGGTCAAGGAGCTAGGACTATTATCAGAAAAAGAGGGACCGGGAGGAGGGAACGCGTTAGGGAAGCCAAAGATAACAGCTCTGTCAGTCCACAGGTATCCCACTTCTGTTCATTGCTTT
>NW_006434709.1:25779320-25779872 GCF_000325575.1 Pteropus alecto | reverse complement strand
CTGTCTGGTAGCTTGATGTTTCCATTGCTTCATTGTCCTTGCATTTCTGTTTTCTTTATTTTGGTTGGCTTTTGTGGGTTTTCCCTCTGGTCATTCTTGTTTTATGTTATTTACTTCAGTTCTGAATCTTCTGTGTGTGGTTATCATTATGAATATGTAAAGGATAGTTATAGATATACAGTCATCCCTTTTCTTCTGCATGTACCTTATCTCCATTCCCCTTTGCAAATTTGGATCTTTGAATCCTCCCCTTTTCAGTCATTGTTATCTTAATTTGTCTCTATGTATACTGAACATTCATTACTATCTTGCTATAGCAATTCTCTTCTTATTGTTTAAGCTTGTAATGCCCTGTTCTTAGTAAGAGTTGTACTCCTCTGCTTCTCTTTGCCTGGTAGTCACCTTACGCCTGATGATGATGATGATGATGATGATGATGATGATGATGATGATTCGTTTAAATCAGCAAGAGAGATAGATACATTGCTCCTGGAGTCAGTAGCCAAGAAAGCTCAGCTCTTACATAATCAGTCTAGAAGCTGGTTTTCTTAC
>NW_006434709.1:25766789-25778826 GCF_000325575.1 Pteropus alecto | reverse complement strand
GTCAACAAAGCACTATGCATGCCAGCAAAGATCCTCTACCTTTGTGTTAAGCAGTGGTCATCCTCAGGTTTCTTGAATGGAACCATTGGGGCCAGTCAAGCCATCCCCACTTATATTAATATTTAAATTTTTTTTTAATTAGAGTTGACATTCAATATTATTGTCTAGTAGTTTCAGGTGTATAGCATAGTAGTTAGACATTTATGTAATTTATGAAGCGATCCCCCTGATTAGTCTAGTATTACTTGGCTCCATACATAGTTATTACAATATTATTGACCGTATTCTCTACGCTGTACTTCACATCCCTGTGACTATTTTTTCCTACCAATTTGTACCTCTTAATTCTTTCATCTTTTTTACCCAGCCGCCCAACCACCCTACCCTCTGGCAATCATCAGTTTGGTCTCTGTTTCTATGAGTCTGTTTCTGTTTTGTTTCTTTATTGCTCTTTAGTTTCCACATATAACTGAGATGATACGATGTTTATCTGACTTATTTCAGTTGGCATAATACCCTTTAGGTCCATTCATGTTGCTGCCCCCTTCTATTAATATTTGATGTGCATAATTGATGTTTTTCCATTCCTATATAAAGTGTGGGTAGAAGCTACTTTGGAATATTTTGCTAATTTAGTCAACCTAAATAAATCTAAGTACAAGACAGTCACTTGCTAAATCAGCACAGCTTAAAACAGGTTTCTTAGCCCTCCTCCCCTTCCAACTTGCTTGCCCCACTAAGCTCTTTCCATGTGGTCTGGTATTAGTGGAAGCCACAGAGCTACACTGTATTATTTCAGTTTCCTACCAAAATATTTTCATACATATTTAGACGTAAAGGGGCATCAGTGTCTGCAACTTACTCTCAGTGGTTCAAGGAAAAAAAGACAAGAGAAAGAGAGGGTGTGAGAGATAGGAAAAATGCTAAAGCAAATGTGGTAAAATGTTTAGAATTGGAGAATTTGAGTAAATGAGAGTTTTTGTGGGTGTGATGTTCTTGCAACTTGTCTGTAAGTTTGAAATTATGTCAAAATTAAAAATTACTAAAAATAAAAAAGGCATAAGAAATATTTTCATAACATTTTGAGTTTACATTGTCCTCTCAGCTTTAATGAAACTTCTTACAAGGAAAGACCATAAAAAGAACTTGGGATGGATAGGTCAGTCAATGTACTCCATCTGACACATCATTCTTAGAGTTCAGGGCTAAGAAAAACTTTGTGCTCAATTACATTAGTTTCCCCAGCATGATCTTTTACCTTCTAGGCTGCCCTTGCTCTTTGAATGGTTTAAATGTATTTATGTCTTTTATCATAAGCCTCCTTCAATTCTTTGTGAAAATGGAAGGAATATAATATGTAAAGGGTACCTGCCCTTAGTTTCACTATGTTCTTGCTTTAAGTTTACTTTTTTAAGTTTACTTTAAGTAAACTTTAAGTTTCCTGTGCTTCATAAATGTAGCAAGCAGAACAGTTCTCTAATTGCTTCTTCCCGCTTCCTTTAATTTCCTTCCTTCTCTGCCTTTTTTCTTCCCTTGGCTGTTCTTTCTCCTTTCTTCTCTCTCATTCTCTCTCACCCTCCCTTTCCTTGGGTCCATCCTTTTCTCTTCCTCACTCTCAGAGACCTCCATTCTTTTCTCAAGTTGCCATTGTCTCGGCTAGGCTTTCTCTCCCTTCCTCTCTACATTCTCCTGCTTACTGAAGTGGAAGTGACAAAAAGTGTAAGAAAAGGGGTCAGGGAGATAGAACAACCAAGAAAAGAAAAAGGAGGAAAATAGCAAAGACCAAGGCTGAAAGAGAATGTTGGTGATCATTTAGTCTAGTCTCTCAGCCAATCCATGAGTGCCTCCTGCTCAATATATGTGTGACATGAAGCTCTCACGAACTCAGGACAATGACGATGCCACAGGAAGCAAGGGTTGTTCTTTACATTTGTTCCTGGGTCTCTGACTACCACCCCATCCAGTTCCTAAAATTCACCTTTCTAACAGGGGAGCTGGGAGCCTGCGTCCATTACTTTGGTCAACAGAGAAAAACTCTACTTGCCTAATTCTTTGATCAAGCACAGAAAATCTTGAGGTAGATGAAAGATATAATTTTTCATCTTAATTCCCTAAAAATAAATATTTACCAGGTTATCAATGCATAAAGTAAAGTACAAAAAAAAAAAAAAAGACAATGTACATTTGCATTCAGCTAAATCACAACATCTAGCCATGAGTGTGTTAACTGGTAGAGCTTCCATATTCGGGATGGATTCTTGGTTGAGAATCCAGGTTCTATTCTTTTTTCTCCATTTAGGTTTTCTTCTCTTTACAGGCAAGGACAAAAATTCAGGTAAAAAATTATAGTGACATCCAGGGCTTAAGAAAATAATTGGTAGGATAATAACTTAATTGGTTATTTCCTAACCAACCAGTCCTAAAAGAGAACGTGAGGGCTGGATAATTATATACTGGCTTCTTGACTCTTAACCCCCAATAGGACTTTTCCATTCTACTGTGGAAGTGTTCATTTCTCAGCTGTGGCTTGTCCTATGGTTGGACTGTTCAGATTGGAAAGCCCTAAATGTTGGGAAGTTTTTCCCAACATTAAGAAAGAATCTGGAGTGATTGTCTTCCACTGAACTTAGAGCTACCCCTTGGAGTGACATAAACCAAGACAAATTTCTCTTTCACATAACAGCCCTTAACATGTTTGAAGATGGCTATTGTGCTGTAGCTGAGCCAACCTTCCACTAAGAAATGCCTCAGTTCCTTCAATCATTCTTTTAATAACTTGGTTCCTAGAATCTTATCCAGCTTATCTGTGCCTATTAGACAATCTAGTTTTTCCATATGTCTAAGTATATACCTAAAACTGAACACAATACCCCAAAGGTGACATCTTGTCTAGCCCAAAAGGACACAGTTAGTTCCCAGCAGTGTTTATTTTGAAGCAAACTAAATTTTTGGACTATTTTAAAATGTCTGCATCCCACTGTTGTGCCCATACTAAGCTTGAAATCAACTAAAATCTTCATCTTTTACTATAAGACTTGATATCATTCTCAGTCTTTAATTGTACTTTTGCAATTGATTAAAAAAAAAAAAAACATTTATTTTTGTTAAATGCATCTTGGAGCTTTAAGACAGTGTTCTAGCCCATGGAGGCCATGTTGAAAGACTTGCTGGTCTTGAGGGCCAGAGACCAGAACAGGAGCAGAAAAACAAGGGGAAAGTATATCTAGTGGTCCAGTGACCACTAGCCCACGCTGGACTACTTCTATGCCCCAAATGTGGACTGTAGTTTATATCCTATATCTTCAATATTATATATGTATAATATATTAAATATATATATATTAAAACACACATGTAGCACATAAGTAAATTCTTGTTGTGAAGACGCACTCAGTATACAAGAATGTGCAGAAAAACAGGAAAGCCCATACTCCCACCTCCTCTCAGATGTAACCACAGGCATCGTGTGCCTTCCATTTATGTATGTGCATATGTTTGTACACATGTATGTATTTTTAATACAAATGAGGCCATACTAAAATTACTGCTCAGTGACTTTTTTTTCAACTTAACAATTATCTTGGTGACCACAGCAGAAGGTATACATCTACTTCATGCTTCCAAACTATTGCATAGTATGAGTGTAACAATTTTTTTAATCATTTCTTTTAGATGGTCATTTGTGCTGTTTCCAGCTTACTGTAGACTCCACTGCAATGACTTCACTTTTCTCTGCAATTCTATAATACCTACAAGTGTTTCCCCAGTAGAGATACTTGAACCAAGGGAATATGCATTTTAAAAAGTGTTGATACAACCTCATTGTCGTCCAAAAAACATGTGCCAGTTTTCATCCTCATGAACCTAGGGCTTTGTACCAAGTTCTAATGTACCAAAATACTTTTCCTTATATAAAGAACTGTTGTTTTAATTTTGCTTTGCAAACATATATCTAAAACAAACAAAACAAAAATATATCTTGTCTTTCTGACCTCTTCCTTACTTTAAAGAATAAGTGTGCTTGCGTTCAGATAGGCTCCTCTTCCTAACAATTGAGGGAAATCCCCAGATGAAAGCCCGTAAGACTTTAGAAAGGGGTACATTCCAGCTCTCCACATCCCTGTGGAAGATATCACGGAAGCCAAGCGGAGAGAGAGATTTCAGAGTGCCTGGATATCCCCTTTGAGATGATGACAATTCTTTACAAGCCCTTGGGCACAGGCCCAAATGCCTTCCGGGTTTGTCTAATCCTCCAGAGGAGATTAAAAGCAATGAAACCAGCATACCACACCATTAGGAGTTTGGCTTCTGGGGCCAGGCACTCTTTGGCTGTGAGGCTCAGCTCTTATTCGTAAGCAGTGACCTTGGCCATGTTATTTAACTCTTCTTAGCCCTAGTTTCCCTATTCATACAAGAGGAATAATCATATCCCAACCTCAGAGGGCAGTTGTGAGCGTTAAATGAGATAATATGAGGAAACCAGTTAGTGTAGTTGAAGGCAAAGAGTGAGCTCTCAATAAAAGTTAGCCATTACTATTACTACTAATACTAATACTGCTGCTGCCACTACTAAGCCCTTATTCCTGTTCATTAAAATCAGAGTCACGCAAGGACTTGGACCTCACAGGAATAAAGACGTGGCCTGTTTGGTTCCCTGTAATGGCTCTTGGGATGACAAGCCCTTTCCCACCTGCAAGCTCCTGGAAGCCTAAGGCGACACCAATCATCTCATCTTTCTGAGCTGGTAGTTTGAGTGGTAAATAGCAGCACTCCAGAGCCAGCCAGGGATTGCATCTTCTACCTCTACTGCTCATAGTTAAGTGACTTCAGTTGCTACAAATCACTTCTCTGGGTTCAGTTTGCGCTTAGGTAAAATGGAAGTGACACCAGTATTTATTCCTTAGAGTTGTGGTGAGGACTAAATAAGCTAATACATATAAAGCTTTTAGAACAGTGCCACCTGGTCAGGGCTCAGAGAGTATCAGCTTTCATGATTATTCTGTCCGAGGCTGCTTGCTCTTGCCTTTAAAAGGCTGACCTCAAAGCCATCTGCTTTTGGCAGAGGGTTTCAGCACCAATAGCCAGTTTCCTTTTTTCTCCCATCCCCAGATACAGCCGTGCAGTACCTCTTTCTCATCTCACTCAGAGGCGCCCACTCAGGACCTCTCATGCAGAGGCAGTTCTTTAGGCAGAATGATGCCAAGTTCCAGAAAGATCCTGCAGGAGGCCACGATGCGGTAATTTCCTCCAAGCGAGGCTTCGGGCCAGGCCCTCCGTGGTTTTCATGAATGCTTTGGGAACCAGAAGGAATGAGGCTGCAGGACAACACTGTTACAATTCCCTGCCAAGGGGAGTTGAGAAAACATCACTCCACACAGTGCAAATGTGAGAGAACAGAAGGGAGTGCTGTCGTGGGACCTCCCAGTGATGTGAACAAATGAAGCAATGCTGCCCAGCTTCCCAGAAGATACCGCCTTCTTCTCTTATGTGACAGGTCAGGGTGAAAGTGCACTGGGACCTCAGACTTGGGACATACAGCACATCCAACCACTATACCAAAGAAGCTGAGGCCATGTCAGGAGCCTGGACCGGAAGGCAAGGCAGGAGCCCCTCACCTTTCCCTTCTGACATGAGAGAGGAAATTGTCCGGAATACTTCCCCATCCAAAATGAAAAGTTAAATTTAATAGTCTGTACTTTGGTGGTGACTAACCTTCGTTTTTCCATTTCTCATTGTGCTGACTCAGGCTGTGGTTGCCCATTCATTTTAAGGCTCTGAATGCAGAAGGAAAGAGAAGCTTGTCAGTGTCTGAGCCTTGAAAGCAAGGCACCGTGGCCTGTTCAGGTGTGGTCTCTTACCACCAGCTATGCCCTCAGGCACCTTGCTCTCTGTCCACTATTTCAGGGACTTCCTGATAAGGATGTGACTGAGCCTGGAGCTCCCAGGTTATAAACGCCACACCCCAGTGGAATACCTGGGTCTATGGGGTAAATGGAAATCTCTCTCCCATCTGGACCAGCAAGTGCCTTCATCCTGTTCTCTTTTATGCTGGGCTCTGAGCACAATACCTGAGGATCCCTGAGGCATATCAGAGAGGTGAAAATCTAATTACACATATCATTTAACAAAGAATAAACAATTTAGAGTGTCACAAGCCAAGCTCTGTGCCCAGCTAAATGGGAGGATGACCTTCCTCTCTGATGTAATAATCAGAATGCCAGTGCCTATGGCTTATGGTCCTCTGTTCTCTCAGCGAACCTAACACCACAGAGCAAGTTGGAACAGAGAAAAGAAAGAGGCTTACATTCTCTCCAACTGTCAGGCACTGTATTCTATGCTTTACATCTAATGTTTCATTTACTTCTCCTTACCATTGTAAAAGTATGGGTATTTTTATTCTACTTTCCATATAAGGGGATTAAAGTTCAGAGACGGTAAACTATTTGCCGGAAGTCATACAGGTTGCAAGTGTGGGGACCAAGATATGAATTTAAGTCTGTGGGCTCCAAAGCCCACCTATACCGTACCAGTAAACACTCGTTAACTTTTTGCCTCTTGGTAGTGAACCTTACAGAAGCCCCTCCCTTCTAACTCTACACTAAATGTAGGTTTCTCCAGCACTATGATGCCTGGTAAGGATCTGGGTGACCCTAAACCTCTCCCCAGCCAGGAGCGCTGATGCCATTTAATACTCCTCCTCGCCTCCCTGTGGTAACTGCCCAGCGCGGTTTAATCTCTGTAATTTACAATCTAATCTTGGAAGGGCTTAAATTTTTTTCCTTTAAAACAGTGGCTGCAACATGCAGAGAATTGTAATGAAGCCTCTACATGGGCTTCATGACTAGATCTGCTACACTCAAATTCATTATATTGAAATGACTATAAAATTCACACTATTCCAATTCTCCAGAAATGATAGTTTTATTTAGAAGTAAGTGAGCAAAGCAATGATTTCATAGGCTCCAATGCCAAAATCTTAGCTCAGTGCTTCTCAAATGTTTTGTTTTCAGGTCCACTTTATAGTCTTAAAACTTATTGTAGAACCCAAAGAGCTATTGTTTAATCTAAGTTATATCTATCAAGATTTACAATTTTAAAAATTAAAATAGAACAAAATTTAAAATCTTTATCCATTAAAAACATAAACATAATACATGTTAACATAAATAACATAGTGAGAAATAACTATATTTTCCCAAACCAAAAATATTGAGTAAGAGTGGCATTGTTTTACAGTTTTACAAATCTCTTTAATTTTTGACTTAACAGAAGACAGCAGAATACTCCTATCTGATTCTGCGTTCAGTCTGCAGTGATATCAAACGTCAGGAAACTGAGAGACTCCTGGTAAACGTGCAAGAGGAGGAGAGTGAGAAAGGCAAAGGATATCTTAACGACCATAGCTGTAACCTGTGGATCCACCCTCCCAAGGAGTAGGCTACTCTTTGAGAACCACTGTCTAAGCTCAAAAGTGTGATTTGTCTTGTGAGTGTCTCCATACAAGGAATATCTAAAGGGCTATGGTCTTGATACATAGAGTTGGTGGGAGTGGGGGTAGGTTTCAGAGAGAGTGATTTTAGGAGGAAAGCCCCTGAGACAAGTGTGGGCACATTCAAACAGCGCTGCAACCCTGCTGGGCTGTTGCAGAGGTGCCACCCCAGGTATCTGGCTGGGATGATGCACCTCAACCCTCAAGCAGGGCCAGGAAGAAGACAGAGTGGTACCCAAATCTCTGCTGCCCAGAGCCCAGGCAGTGTCTGAGTCAGGCTGCTGGGAGACCGTGGTTCTGTAGAAGAAGTGGGAGGATCCTGCTCGGGTGTGGGGTCAGAGGGCATCTGAGCCACAGCCTGACATCGCAGTGACAATTTGGATGGCTGCTCTGCCAATAATAACAATATGCTAATAATAATGGAAGAACTACCATTTGTTGAGCACTTCGAGCCAGGCAGTGTGCCAAGCACTTGACATAAATCATGTCATTAATCCCTCACGACCAACTCTTTGAGGTAACTGTGATGTAATCTTTTTTCTACTGACAAATAAAGCAAGGAGAGAGCAGTTGAAATTATGAACCAGTGTCACACAGCTCCTGTGGCAGCTGAGCCAAAATTTGAATTCAGGTCTGCTGCTTCCATTGGATGGAACAAGGAGACAGAGTGGACACTCCTTTCCCTCTCTGACCAGTGTTCTGGAGACTTCAGAGCTCAGTTGTATTGGGGTCGTCACAACTCTGAGGAGGTGACAGCTCTCCTTGCACGGCCCCTTGGTTTCAGGCCCCTCCCCACCCAATTCTGCCCTGCAAGCTGTCTTGCCATTGTGGCCACCAACCAGGAAGTTTGAGAGTTGGCACTCCCACCTCCAGCCCATCTCTGAAGGTCTAGAAGAATTACGCTTCTTCAGAGCTCTGACTTGAGGTCCTTTGGAGCCCTGTTCCCTAGCAGACCATCTGGCATAAGGCCACCTCCACATCCCGCCCCTTCTGAGCTCAGTGTCCCAGAGGTGCAAAGTTTATCCCCAAGTCCCTGAAAAAAATAAACGGAGATTATGTGAGAATTCTCTTCCAAGGAATTGTCACTTCTCCCTAACCAGAGGCTCTAAGGAGTTCAGCTTTGCACAAGCTTTTAATTTGCGTGCAGACAAGCACAAAAGGCCCAACCGGATATACCTGTTATTTCCCAATGACCCGAGAGCCCAAAGTTTATGTTAAGCCTTGGGTTACAGCTCGGCTTGCACGCAAGGCTCCAGGACTCCTGAGGGCAATTAAGAGGTGGTGGTGGAGAGGACAGAGGAACAGCTCTGAAGTGACAGCACATAATTTAATTCCCCCTAAGCTTTCCAAGCATGCAGACTGTTCCCTTTTTTGTCAGCATATAACCTAAGTGATTTGTTCTACTCAGGCAAGAAATGTCTAATTTAAACCATATTGCAGCTAAGCCTTTGGTGAAGAAAGAGCTCCCTGCAGCTTGGCTTGTGCGTGGTTAGGCTGGATGGCAGCTGAGACAAAGCAGACTCCTTGCATCCCCTGGGTTTCCTCCCCAGGTCATGATTGGAGAAACGTGCATTCTTGGGCTTTAATCACTGCACTCACTCTTCTGTCTCGTGCTTCACCCCTCGTGAATGGGTTTAATTTTAGTAAGAATGTTTATAGCAGAATGTTGGCTCGCTGTCCCTAATGTCCTGGGTTTGAATTACAGCTGAGCCGCCAGTGGCTATGGGACGACAGGCAAAACTTTTAAACTTCAACCACTGTTTTTCCTTCTCTGAAAAACAGCTGGGAGGGGTGCAGATTGGCACATTTGAGTGGAAAGTGATCTGGTTTAGGAAGGAGATCTCTACGCCAACCCTGCTCTGCCCCTAACTAGCTGTGGATGTGAGAAGAGGGACTTTCTCTCAGCGTCGATTTTCTCATCCGTAATAATGGAGTCGAATGAGACGATCTTTCAAGTTCCTTTAGCTCCAAAAGACTCTGTATGTCCCAAATCACTTCCAGTTTGGCAAAATAATAATAAAAGCTATTATTATTATTATAACTATTACTATTATTCTTACCTGTGATTCTCTTTGATGATTCCAAAAATTTTATTAGCCAGGCAAATTCTTTTAAAATTCTTCTTTAAAAATACTGTTATTGGCCCAACTCAAGTGAAACAAGGACGCTGGCCACCAGCACCCTCCTCTGCCCGCCGTGGTAGGATTTAATATGGAGGTTTCGTATCTGTCTCATTCTCCACTGAATTATTGAATTTCCCCCACAGTCGCGCCAGACAGAAACGCCCCCTCCCTTTCTCTGTTGTGAGAAATTTCTCCCTTTTCCCTTCCCATTGTGGAATGACTTGTTTTCTCCTCCAGGTCCCTTGAGCGTTTTGCACTATTATTCCATTGACTTCATTCTCTCTGGTGTGATTTTTGGTTTCACATCCAATATATATCTGCTCCACCAGCCCTTCAGAACCTGGAAAGCAGGGACTCGGTCATCTGTGCAGCCCAGCTTCTCTGCCCGCCTTCCCTCCCTCCCCCAGAACCTGGTCTACATTCAATATTCATGGAAGGATTAAATTGTTGGACCCTGTGGATTTCATCACAGTGGGATAAGAACGCTCTCTGGTTTAAAAGTTTACAGCCAGGCTGAGCAGCACCGATCCCCATGCTCTGACACAGCCCAGTTAAGCTGGCGATGAAGGGGAGGCTGTGGGCTTGGGGTGCTGTTCTGGGGCCCCAGGAACATATACCGTGGGGTTCTGGAGAAAAATGGCAAAGGCTGGTCTAGCCTCACTTGCTAAGAGAGCCAAATGCCCCTATCTCAGCTAGGCTTAGAAACATGTTCTGTAGATAACATCCACCTCAGATTACTTAGAGGTTTTTCTGAAACCTAAAAAAAAAAAAAATTGCTACTAAGTTCACCTGTCCCAGGCTCTTCCTTCCAGTAAAAGGCAGCTCCCACATGAACATTTTCATTTGTCCTACTCTTTCTCCAACGTGGACCCTTAAATACATCTATGCCTTTGTTGCCTTTGATATAAAGTCATGTTCAGAGGCATCGAGGCCTATGTGGGCTTGTCTTTTTCTTGCTGAATGGAAATTCTAATTTAAAGCAAAATCCTTGATTTTTATCAGGTAGAGATTTTGCAGAAAATTGGATTTTCAATTTAAAATGAATGAGGATTTGAGAAGTTAGCCTAATGAAGAAAAGTTCAGATGAAGTGTTTTTAAACACAGTGGTAGAGAGTAAAGAAGAGCTATGTTATTGAAAAGGTGATTTTAGATTCAGCAAAGCTTTTATCAGGCAAACAAACACAGAAATTTTGTCACGAAAAGCGGCAAAAAAAAAAAAAAAAAAAAAAAGGCAAGTTCTAAAATTCATTCTTGATTGATGCCCTCCCAAAGAAGATGGAGTAGTGATTGCTGCAAATTTTGAACAATTTCTTCAGAAAAGGATCAAGTCGATGGAAAAGCTAAATATCTTGGTAAAAATATTGTAAATGTTGGAAGAACTAAGAGCTAAGAAAACTATGTCCTGGGAGATACCTTTTTCTTAAAATATGTGAAAATTCTCGCAAAGATATTTGAGGAAGACGAATCTGTGTAGTTGTCACATGTAGTCATTAATAGTAAGAAAATTAGGAATTGTATTACTCCCAGGCTCACCAAGAGCCAGAGGAGGATTCGAGGTCATTTATGGTGACCAGAAGAGGCTATGTGGAGAATTCAATGGATTGGACAATAGTTGTGTCCTTTTTAAGTGTCCCTGTTCTTTTTCTCCTCCTCCTCCTCCTCCTCCTCCTCCTTCTTTTTTTAAATAAACAAGCATTATGTTAGGCAGTGGCTCCTCCTCCTCCTCCTCCTCCTCCTTACATTAAATAAGAGTTCAATTGAATATTCAGTTGAAGAAAAGGCACTTAATACTGTAATTTCCAGAATATAATTTCTGTCTTCCCCGTGCCCTTTTTCTTTAATAATTAGAATAAGCATGACAAATGCAATTTCACAAAATATTCTCAGAGTGAAGAAGAGAGCTAGAGGAGACTGAGATGGGTCAAGTAAATGCTTGAGAAACAAAGCAGATAAAACCTGTTTGCTACCAAAAATGTAGATGGGGGAGCAACATTCCTCAAATGGAGGGAAATGAATAAAATCTCAGGTCCCAGAGGGCAGAGACAGCTAAACGCTGACCTTTCCCCTCCAGCCCGCTGGTTTTTTTGGGGGTTTCTATTTCTTAATAAGACATCTCAGAAATGATACCGAACACAGTAAAGCTGGCTTTCAAAGATAAGAAGGAGAATAAGAAAGGCTCTGGCACTTTGAAGCTGGTAGCTGTGGAAAGATGGAGGAAGAAAGAGGACTTTTGGCTAGGGTGGAGGGCCTCCAAGTGTTTAGGACAAGAGACCAGAGAGAGAAATAAAATTGCAACACGAATGATTTTGAGGAAGGTTGGGAGGGGGAGCGGGGCGAGGGGGGCATTTCCCTTTCCGATCCTGAGAAGGTGAGAAGGGACATTTTGAGCTGAAGAAAGTTGTAGGGGAGGGAAAGGAGCCAGACA